>NC_064623.1:73890439-74243439 GCF_023898315.1 Schistocerca nitens | reverse complement strand
TGTATTGCTCAGTCAGATCGAAGGAAGCTCAATGGCACACCAAATTTACCACAAGACCTTAAATGCTGTGAAATATCGAGAAAATTATGACAGAGCAAGAAGAAAGGTTTTTCTGATTGTGCTGCACTCAGAAATATCATAAGGACTGGAATATCCATGTGGTGTCACCGCCAGACACCACACTTGCTAGGTGGTAGCCTTTAAATCGGCCGCAGTCCGTTAGTATACGTCGGACCCGCGTGTCGCCACTATCTGTGATTGCAGACCAAGCGCCGCCACACGGCAGGTCTAGCCTAGAGAGACTCCCTAGCACTTGTTCCAGTTGTACAGCCGACTTTGATAGGGATGGTTCACTGTCTACAGACGCTCTCAACTGCAGAGACGACAGTTTAGCATAGCCTTCAGCTACGTCATTTGCTACGACCTAGCAAGGCGCCATATTCGGTTACTGTAAGTACTATCTTCAAGAATGTCTTCTGAACAGATAATATTGACTCATGTATCGTCAAGAGCGACGTTCATCAATAATGGAATAAAGTTAAGTATCAAACTAATTACGTCCGCTTTCTGAATTCTCATTACTTGTCATGTTCCAGACCTCACGTCAGTATAGTTCTTCCCTCCTCACTCCAGCCTGCGTGAGCTAAAACACGTGCTTTTCGGCCTCCACTCGTAACACGGTGTTGGCTCTTCTGCTAACACAAAAGTCCAAGTGGGAACAATAGCATTGGAAGCACATCTGAGGATTAAAAGAGTACAATATCGTAGGGACTAGGACTGAGAATATATGGATAAGGGAATTCTTTATCTGGATTTCTGTTAAGTCTACCAGATCTGACAGGTCCTAACGTGTTTGGACAGAAGACTGCAGGTATTGTACCTGGGGGAGACGCTAAATAGTGTGCTCTTACAAAATTAGTAGCATTGAAGCACGTTTTGGGAATGGATGGCAGGTGTGTGAATCAGATCAGTTGCCAGAAGGCAGGAGCACCTTTGACAGAGGTCTCCAGGCCCTTTTAATGCTGTCACAGTGAAAGAATTTATAGTCTGTTTCCATCAGTCATTAGCACTAAATCTATAAATTTTTGTGCATTCAATGTATATATTTTCGTGAGGTTGGGAGTTGACTCGAGATTGGCGTGCTCTAAGAGCCGCAAGGGATTCATCAGCAAGCTGCTGTAACACATCTACACCAGCCTGTCTCTCCTTGTAATTAACGACCGACTGTGCTGGCGCAATGGTATGAGAGGGATGCAGGGATTCAGCCCACTGGGAGGGGAGCGCCACTGGCGAGGCAGCTGTTCACAAAGATGTGTGTGGGGGTGGGGACTGTGCATGCTCACTGCTGCTGGCAGGTCACATTCAGCAGCACAGATGTCGCGCTCTGCCAGATACAGCAGTAGATGAAGACACAAAGGTCAACTACCACAACTCTCCACTCATGTTCAGCATTTATGCCATGTCTAAATAAAGAAGTATTTGATCCCTTCTTCCCTACAACTCCGGTTATAGTGCGGAAAAAAGCCAGTTTTGTCATCTGTCTTCTGTGATAGGCATTTACTTGGGTTGTGCATACACGAGTTTATTTGTGTGTCAGTTGGCTTATCTAGAATCAGTATAATCATAAAATGTGAATATTGTAATTAATCAGTGTGACCTTTGAACTGTGCACATATGTCGTTTTTTAATGTGATATGCAATACACACTTTTCTCACCGTAATTAATGTAATTTTTGTCAACAATTCAGTCATGACATAATTTTACAATAATTGGATCCAGCCGTAACTATTAGCCACACTGCTTGTGCTAATAACACGCCTGATGTCTGGTCCCACTACAGCTATTTTAAATTGTTTTTTGTTCTGCGATATGTCAAATAACTGCAATCATTCATAACGATTGAACATGAGATCAGTATAATTATTAACCATATTAAGATTTTCCTGAGTCACTTTTTCCCACTGTGGTGAATGGAATACAAGCGAAGGTAGGTAAATAGTCCAGCCTGAAAAGGCAGTGTGAAGGTGTTGGGTGAATCGTTGGGTGGAAGGGGTTGAGGTGGGCAGAGAAGTAGTGGTGGCAGTGACCTTGACTTCACATTGACCTGAGGTGGAGGGGGGGAGGGAGATGTCCTCGACCTTGAAAGTGACAGCTCATTTGTGTAAGCCTCCCATTAATAAAATTGGCCCACAATGGGCTCTGATCCAGTACTCATGAAACAACTGAAAAATAAGTGGCATCCATTATGGACACAATCTCAAGCAAATGGCAGCAGTCATCACCACACTGGAACTATCACGTGGAGTCACTAGGTTCCCATGCCAAGGCCGAGCTAGTCAGCATACTTTTATGTATGTCACTGTGTTTCACTCAGATTAAGTCAATGCCAAGACACCTGCTTAGCCGGAACCACAAAAAGTTTCATCGAACCTACTTCTCGCTTGTTATAATCGTTTTATTATCTATCTAAACAATGTGATATTACAAACACGAATTGTTACGTTCTGAGTGTGGCTAAGAACATGATATTACGAGGGGGCATTAAATATGCTACTCACACAGTGCATTGTGGAAATGCCAGTAGTCACAGACCATAGTGGGACAATAATTGAGCTTATATGGCTGACATGGAAATATGTACCATGATGACACATTTCAGGGGGTATACTAAGCTGTCGACAAGAGTCGACATATTGTTTGCCAACATAAGTAGATAATTATACAAAAACGTGACAATGGAACAACATATCCAGACATATGTTTTAACTGGTGCCATCAACAACTGTGGTAGTCTATCCTCATATAGATTTTAACTAGGTTATAACATGAGAATCTTATAAGCTCTTTTGCAACAAAAATTATTTGATACAGATCGGTAATTGTTATCAAAATATACACCTTTAAATATTACACAGTTTTCAATGCATTAAAAAAAATTCAGGAAACATTTCGCACACTCTCATACCGTTACCTCAAAAGCATGAATTGGGAGCAATCAACAGCTATTTGACATGGTGAAAATAACCATCCATGCGTTTTTAACTACATGTAAAGGAAGAAAATGAAGTCATTTTGTAACAAATCATACCAATCAAGGCAATGAGACATTGTTTCTTTGTTTCTTATGAGTCATATCATCAACTGTACTAGGTGAGACATCTATCATTAGCATGATGAAGAATGATATAACTTTTTCAGCAGTTTTCCCCAAATTCTTCGGTGATCTGTGTGTTTTGAACATTTCCATATAGCAACTTATTCTGTTACTGAACTCCAACAGAACTGCATGAAATACATTAGGAACCATTGATTTTTATGATTAACTGTTCAAGTAAAATCTAAAGTGCAAGAGTCCTTGCTGCTGTTAAGGATATCATTGCTTGAAAACACACAGTGTACAGTATATACACGTAACATCCATATGCAGGATGGACCACCTGAATGTTTCAGTACACACCCTAGATATTGAGATAGTCTTTCATGGATATGAATGTATGGCAGGGTTTGATGAAAGTAAACACTACAAAAACACTTCTGGCATCGTCAACAGTGAGTAAATTTTTACTGCCAAGATCACTAAAATCGTTTATTCATGTAAATAGTCTGTAAAATATGGTAGAATACAGCAACTAACGTGACAGTCCACACAATTACAACAGACATTTGCAATACTTGCAACAGCAACATACCTTTGTTTATATCAGTGCATATTCTCCCCCTACCGAACAGTAAGTGGTGCTATACAATGTATGACAACGTCGTTGTTGTAAGCTATACTAGAAGTCAGCATCTCAGTTTTAAAATAACAGCTATGCACACAAACATTATTGTGCCAATTACTTGTGCTCACATTCATCACCACTTTATAATGGACGGATACCAGAGTGAACATCATTAGTGATACATAAGTACATCACATGACACAGTGGTAATACAAATCAATTAAGAAATAGATCAACTATTCCATATAATTATATGTGCCTAAATTACTATCATGACATATAAGCCAAGTCAGTATTCTACTTAAAAAAAAACAGTCTGTAAAGGATTGTGCCACATTCATAATATTAATTTATACATAATCATTTTTATATTATTTTAGAAAATTTTAAAAATACATTTTATAGTTATTCTTAAAATTCTTTACCAAATTTACCTTTATACAAAATCACAACCAATGCAACAACCTATAACCACTTAAAAGTTCTCTATGTACAGCTAATTATATCACATGTAGGTTGATTTTAGTACATCTGGGAATAGCTCGATATCTACAGGCACATATATGATATTACATCAAGAATACGTAACACTGAAGTTACTTAATGTTTTGGCTTTTGTTGTCAATTACAAAGTTTACATGAGCTTACCCAAGACAACATGTTACTCGAGATTTAGGTGGAATCTCGATACATGACGCCAATGTGCAATGTGATCACTTGATATCCAGATGAACACTCTTCCAATGTTTAGTATAGCCAGTGTACAATTATTACGCCATGTGGGATTGTAATTGCTATTAAACTGAGCCCATAGCCTAGCATTACTAGCTCACTGTTACATATACCTGTGCTAGAACAAATATGTTCACTTGATATTCATCTTAGATGACTAATGAAGTGTAACAGAATGTGATCAGTGTCCAACTCATAATAAAAAGCAGTTTCTATACAATGAAACCTTAAGGCATTTTTCATACAGAATTACAGTATATGCCAACATTTATCTAAAAACTTTTACTAAAAATATTTCTACAAAACTTTAATAATTCTCAATATCAAATTGCATAAAATGAATCTAAATCTTTTAAAAAATCCTTATGTACATCTTATAATGCCATATGTAAGCTAGTTTCGTTACATCGATAATTACTTGAAATCAAAGAAACAATGAATACATTACTATAGTTATCTGGAAAACATATACTGTACCTATTTCCCAATGGAGCTACAATTAAGATTTTGAATTTTTGTTAGCAAACTTGCTGTCTGTACTACCTTGTATACGGCAATGTGTCGTTTGGCGTCTAGATGTGAGCTTGTTACCCAGTGTCTACCTGCAATTTCGTCACCCAATGTCTACGTGAATTTTCTTCCATTCTTTCATATGTTAATCTTAGAATTACAAGGCTATTTAGATCACAAATACCTGTAAAATAAGCTGTGATCTAATGTTGGTAATCGTTTGTAGATATCTGTATGCAATTATTATTACATTCATAGGTATTTTCCCTGGATGACTAAATACTATGAGGCATTCTAAAACGTAAGCGAATATTACTTTCGACACAAACTTTGATGGACAGCCTGTATTATTTCTTACGCTATCAGTAACATCAAAAATCATGAAAGCAATGACTTTGGTTGCATAGAAATTCGTCAATTACATCACAAGGAATCGCGAAGCGAAGTTGACGCTTGAAATAAATGGAATGCACCACTATTGCACATGCTGGGATGCAGCCGTTTTGCCCTTAATCGCGGTGTGATTGACATACTGCAGTATGACAAACGCTATACTTATTGTTCTTAACACTGTTATTAAGTGGACTGTAAATAATACAGACGTCTGGTCACACACAGTGAAAAATTTGGGAAGGGCTTACTCGTTCATTCTTTACTGATCTTTACTACAGTACTAGAATGGGCATAACAGTAACGAAATACCGAACATCACCGGCTAGGGTCAATATAACTAATGGCTGATCAAAGATCTAACTGAGGGGTAAATGATAGTTGTACGTAGTTGTGCACCAAGTACATAATAGTACATGACACGTACAAAACATGTTACTGAACATTTTAATGGCTACATTACAACTGAACTTTTGCACATGGTGAAACGATTACATAAAGGTACAGTTGTACCTACAAAAATGTGCAGTAGACATGAACAAACAAAAAAAATTCTACATCTAGGACATCTTACCATTTATCTGCTATCCCAGGACTTGCCTGTCGTACTGTCGTCGTTACGACCCAAGTCATATCCACTAGTTTATCATAGAACGATTGAAACATCGGTCGTGACAATTCCATGAAAGCGTAAAATTTCACAATTCCTTTTGGCCTATTGAAAGCAGGCGCGTTGCTAGGACTTAACAATTTGGACAAGTAATAATTATTGTGAAGCCTAAGCCTAGAGGAGTGACTCCTTCCGACCTGCTCTCAGCCTCATATCTATTCTTTGGACGCTTCGATGACGTACTGTTTCGACGCCGCGTTGGATACAATGTTTTTACCTTTTCTGCCCCAACACACTTCATTACCACTTATTCTTACTTGAAAGACAAAACCGTACACTATAAATCAATGGTAAACTATAAAACGTCAACACGGGACACAAAAACCAAGATTGGATGCGAAAGAATCGTCTTTCGGGGACACGTACTGACGCTTGCTGACACCAAGCTAACGTATTATTGTTCTGAAATGCTTCTAAATACACCCAGACACTACAGGGGGGATCAAGTCGACGCAGATAAGCATCAGAGGACAATATAGTTAGTAACGTCTTTGGATGTTACTTATTATTACCCAATACACACGATGTTATGGAAAACACTTTAGTTTCTTTTATTAATATTGAAACCTCCCCTTAGAAAAAATTTATGAATTACTGTGCTAATAGACCCCTTACGTTATTTGATTTTCAAACAGCTGAACAGAGCTGAACGTACTCAGTCATTTCGCTCTTTACCTATTCTGATCAACACTAAACTGACACACAATATTTTTAGCGCAACGCAATCTGACTTTCAATAATCCCTACAAAAGAATGGACCTGACTAACAATAACCTATACCTTTCATGAATCACTTACCTCAGAAAAATCTTCGTTACTCAAACTACTGCAATAGAGCGTGCGCCAATACTGCCAGCTGAATAAAAGATTCTAACTACTGAAGGGACTAACTACTGATAGACATAGTTGACAAATGAAAGATTTTTATAGAGAACAAACAATGTATTTACCTTAATAGTGTTCAAAAGTCATAATATATGTTTCAGTTCATGACATCCAGTCTTAAAAATTTCCTGTCTCTGATGGACACACATCCAGATCATCCGCTCTCAAAACTCCGCCATCTCTCTCCCACATCCACAACTGCTGGCGGCTCACCTCCAACTGCGCAACGCTACGCGCTGTTAACAGCCAACTGGCCAACACTACAATAGCAAATTACAACAATGCAAACCAGCCACAGACTGCACACAGCACAGTCAGTGATTTTCATATAGAGCGGTACATGGCGTTACCAACATAAAAACCTAAACAGCCTACTTACAATATGATTCAATAATAACTAAATGTTCATGCATGATTGCGTTTTGTTTAGAGGGGAAAGGAGGGTTGATCGTACAATTACCCTCAGCAATTATGGCAACTAAAATGTCCGTGACTTATTATACACTCCTGGAAATGGAAAAAAGAACACATTGACACCAGTGTGTCAGACCCACCATACTTGCTCCGGACACTGCGAGAGGGCTGTACAAGCAATGATCACACGCACGGCACAGCGGACACACCAGGAACCGCGGTGTTGGCCGTCGAATGGCGCTAGCTGCGCAGCATTTGTGCACCGCCGCCGTCAGTGTCAGCCAGTTTGCCGTGGCATACGGAGCTCCATCGCAGTCTTTAACACTGGTAGCATGCCGCGACAGCGTGGATGTGAACCGTATGTGCAGTTGACGGACTTTGAGCGAGGGCGTATAGTGGGCATGCGGGAGGCCGGGTGGACGTACCGCCGAATTGCTCAACACGTGGGGCGTGAGGTCTCCACAGTACATCGATGTTGTCGCCAGTGGTCGGCGGAAGGTGCCGTGCCCGTCGACCTGGGACCGGACCGCAGCGACGCACGGATGCACGCCAAGACCGTAGGATCCTACGCAGTGCCGTAGGGGACCGCACCGCCACTTCCCAGCAAATTAGGGACACTGTTGCTCCTGGGGTATCGGCGAGGACCAGTCGCAACCGTCTCCATGAAGCTGGGCTACGGTCCCGCACACCGTTAGGCCGTCTTCCGCTCACGCCCCAACATCGTGCAGCCCGCCTCCAGTGGTGTCGCGACAGGCGTGAATGGAGGGACGAATGGAGACGTGTCGTCTTCAGCGATGAGAGTCGTTTCTGCCTTGGTGCCAATGATGGTCGTATGCGTGTCTGGCGCCGTGCAGGTGAGCGCCACAATCAGGACTGCATACGACCGAGGCACACAGGGCCAACACCCGGCATCATGGTGTGGGGAGCGATCTCCTACACTGGCCGTACACCACTGGTGATTGTCGAGGGGACACTGAATAGTGCACGGTACATCCAAACCGTCATCGAACCCATCGTTCTACCATTCCTAGACCGGCAAGGGAACTTGCTGTTCCAACAGGACAATGCACGTCCGCATGTATCCCGTGCCACCCAACGTGCTCTAGAAGGTGTACGTCAACTACCCTGGCCAGCAAGATCTCCGGATCTGTCCCCCATTGAGCATGTTTGGGACTGGATGAAGCGTCGTCTCACGCGGTCTGCACGTCCAGCACGAACGCTGGTCCAACTGAGGCGCCAGGTGGAAATGGCATGGCAAGCCGTTCCACAGGACTACATCCAGCATCTCTACGATCGTCTCCATGGGAGAATAGCAGCCTGCATTGCTGCGAAAGGTGGATATACACTGTACTAGTGCCGACATTGTGCATGCTCTGTTGCCTGTGTCTATGTGCCTGTGGTTCTGTCAGTGTGATCATGTGATGTATCTGACCCCAGGGATGTGTCAATAAAGTTTCCCCTTCCTGGGACAATGAATTCACGGTGTTCTTATTTCAATTTCCAGGAGTGTAGTTCGTTATAGGAAGGAGTATGGTCCATTACTGTACTTCGATACAGCCGTTCAAGCTTCGAACGCTTTTATTTTCACAAAACTAAGTGTCTAATCCCCTTCGTATAGTCCACAGATCCTCTTATCAGTTATTCGGCATGTAATAGAATTTAATACTGAGCACTAGTTCTTCTCGCACACACAATTCCCCAGATATTCTAAGTCTGTGACCTTACGGAAAAAGTCTGTCCAGTATAAATTACCTATAGTGACTGTTCTTGCAAATTAACAAAAGTGTCCTGATCCCTTCCGTAGCGTATCACACGGAATTGCCCGCTATATCGCACGCCGCAGCTACGTAGACTTATTCAGAGCACAGAAAACAAGACAAGAGAACTAACAATACCCGCGTATTACACAGTAGAATTTAAAAACAGAAGTAGCCGCGTTAAACTCTCTTTGATTTCCCTAACGCAATGCTTTGCAGTGGGCGTTTTCTGATTAAAGATTATATTTCGATAGTTTTAATTAAAACATTTTCAATGCTATTAACTATTACCTACACTACTGGCCATTAAAAATGCTACACCACGAAGATGACGTGCTACAGACGCGAAATTTAACCGACAGGAAGAAGATGCTGTGATATGCAAATGATTAGCTTTTCAGAGCATTCACACAAGGTTGGCGCCGGTGGCGACACCTACAACGTCCTGACATGAGGAACGTTTCCAACCGATTTCTCATACACAAACAGCAGTTGACCGGCGTTGCCTGGTGAAACGTTGTTGTGATGCCTCGTGTAAGGAGGAGAAATGCGTACCATCACGTTTTCGACTTTGATAAAGGTCGGATTGTAGCCTATCGCGATTGCGATTTATCGTATCGCGACATTGCTACTCGCGTTGGTCGAGATCCAACGACTGTTAGCAGAATATGGAATCGGTGGGTTCAGGAGGGTAATACGCAACGCCGTGCTGGATCCCGACGGCCTCGTATCACTAGCAGTCGAGGTGACAGGCATCTTATCCGCTTGGCTGTAACGGATCGTGCAGCCACGTCTCGATCCCTGAGTCAACAGATGGGGACGTTTGCAAGACAACCATCTGCACCAACAGTTCGACGACGTTTGCAGCAGCATGGACTATCAGCTCGGATACCATGCCTGCGGTTACCCTTGACGCTGCATCACAGGCAGGAGCGCCCGCGATGGTGTACCCAGAGACGAACCTGGGTGCACGAATGGCAAAACGCCATTTTTTCGGATGAATCCAGGTTCTGTTTACAGCATCATCATGGTTGCATCCGTGTTTGGCGACATCGCGGTGAGCGCACATTGGAAGCGTGTATTCGTCATCGCCATACTGGCCTATCACCCGGCGTGATGGTATGGGGTGCCATTGGTTACACGTCTCGGTCACCTCTTGTTCGCATTGACGGCACTTTGAACAGTAGACGTTACATTTCAGATATGTTACGACCCGTGGCTCTACCCTTCATTCGATCCCTGCGAAACCCTACATTTCAGCGGGATAATGCACGACCGCATGTTGCAGGTCCTGTACGGGCCTTTCTGGATACAGAAAATGTTCGACAGCTGCCCTGGCCAGCACATTCGCCAGATCTCTCACGAATTGCAAACGTCGGGTCAATGGTAGCCGAGCAACTGGCTCGTCACAATACGCCAGTCACTACTCTTGATGAACTATGGTATCGTGTAGAAGCTGCATGGGCAGCTGTACCTGTACACGCCATCCAAGCTCTGTTTGACTCAATGCTCAGGCGTATCAAGGCTGTTATTTCTGCCAGAGGTTCTATGCACCCAAACTGCGTGAAAATGTAATCCCATGCCAGTTCTAGTATAATATATTTGTCCGATGAATACCCGTTTATCATCTGCATGTCTCCTTGGTGTAGCAATTTTAATGGCCAGTAGAGTATATTTCGATAGTTTTAATGAAAACCTTTTTAATGCTATTGACATTACTGATATTATCGGTCAGCTCTCCCCTCTATGAAAATAAGGGCTAATAATACTGTTCTTAATTGAAAGAGCGGTATAAAAGTGATGCATCTGCGGAAAATCAGTTCTCTCCGCCACAAAAATTCTCTGCTTGGCCTACGTGACAATCACCGTGGCAGCGTGTGCACATAGCGACCATTTTGGAACACTCGTTGGTTGATCGTGGTAGGCTCTAATAGCAAATTTTCTTTTTCTGTGCCAATGAACTCGACATCGTCACGTAACACGGTTCAGGCGTTGCCGGCCGGAGTGGCCGTGTGGTTCTAGGCGCTACAGTCTGGAACCGAGCGTCCGCTACGGCCGCAGGTTCGAATCCTGCCTCGGGCATGGATGTGTGCGATGTCCTTAGGTTAGTTGGGTTTAATCAGTTCTGTTATAGGCGACTGATGACCTCAGAAGTTAAGTCGCATAGTGCTCAGAGCCATTTCAACCATTTTGAAGTTCAGGCGTTGTCCTCTATTACTTGCCTCGAAGGTTTGCCTGGTCATAATGTCAGACAACGGCCCTCGGTTCGCATCTAATGAATTTGAATCATTCTGTGAACGCATTGGCACAGTATCTAACTAGTGCACCGTTCCATCCACAGTCAAATGGCGAAGTGGAACGTTTTGTCAGAACCTTCAAGCAGCAGATGTCCAACCTTCGCACCGCAGACACCAGGGACCAAGCACTGCAACTGTTTCTCGACTCGACCATCGCCTTGGGAACTGCTCCACGGCGGCCGCCATCGGACACTGCTCCACCTGCTGCGCACTCCTGAGCATCCGGCGCCGAGGGAAGGATGCAACTATCGCTTTGCGTCACATGATAATGATTGTTTCAGGGGTTTTAGAGGCAACAGACAGTGGGCGCGAAGCGAGATCCTTCATGCGTCCATGCACCTCATTTCAGTCCCTGGCGGACTGCAGCGCCGACATCACAATCATGTTTGCCACTTTCAGGTGCACGATGTGGAACGTTATTTCTTTTTTAACTGCAAATTCCTTAACCTATACTGTAAAGGGAGTGGAAGGACTTGACCCATACAGTGACCATTTGATTTCAACATATATTTGCATCATAGATAAATCATTAAGAGAATTTCGATCATAAATCAGATAATAATTTCTTTAAGAAACGCCACTCAGGCAAACTTTACAAACTGCTTGTTGTAAAACGACAAATGAATTAATCTCTGAAAACATTTAAAAACCAGTCACTCAGCCTTCACTGCCAACCTTAGCCCGGCGTTCCTCCCATGGTGTGGTCAGGGAGGAGAACGATTTGGGGTCATATTTCTTAGCATTGAAGTTAGACTTTGCCCGCTTAGAGACTGCTGGTGGCGGACCACCAGTAGTACATTACCCACTACGCTTCATGGAGTGTCATCCACCCTGATGCCACCCACTCCGACCAGGGGCCCTCCCCACGGGCGCCACCCAGCCTCAGCGAGGGCCACCTGACAGGATGGCCATTGCTGGGAGTCCCGATGCCCCAAGGAGATGGGCATCTACTCCATGGCATGCGTGGGGAGTTAACGGGGCAGACATCAGCTGGGAGATCCCTGTCAGAGGTCTACAACCAATGGGTACTTGGCGGCCCCAACGCAACGGACTGGATACCGTGCTGGATATGAAGTGCTAAGAATTCCATGGTCATCGTCGGCGCAGAAACTGACACTGCGCAGTGTGTGGTGGAAAACGCACCCAGGGAGGTGTCCTCGCCCAGGAGATGAAGAATGAGCGGTACTGCAATGCGACGACGAGAAAGTGGGCTATAGATCACAATGCATGATGGACACGATGCACTATGTAAGGTGTCCTTCCCCACTAGGCTCCCTCTTCGGTAAAATTTAGAAAGATGGAAGTCAAACCCGACATGGGTCCATCACATAAAGGCCAAAAAGTGTGAGACTCCCCCTCTTACAACAGGAGGAATACCTCAGGCCTATTCTAACCACCAGACCCGCTAGGTGTACCTTTCCAGAGGTCGACACCCATCGACTGTCGATACTTTTAGAGAGGTCGCTGCATTTGTATTTGCTGATGCCTTTTATAGGTCGATACTTTTCGAAAAGTCTATGTTTTTGGAGCTGTCTATATTTTTCGAGTGGTCGACACTTTTCGAGAAAGTGTTATTCATTGAAAGATCGCCTTTTTTACGTGGCCCGTGTTTTCCGATAGGTCAGTAATTTTCGTTTTTTCAATATTTCCAGAGATGTCAATATTTTACGAGAGAACATGTATCAGAGTCGATATTTTCTGATTAATTCTCACCCCGAATTCCTCTCAGATATTTTAACATTGCAATCACTGTGTTTTCGCTCCATGCCAAGTAGGAGTCAGCAACTTTTTCACTCTGCTGCCAAATGTGCTTTCCTCTGTCATTTTATTCCCAATCTGAACTCGTATTTTCTGTTGTAGGTATAGGTTCTTAATCAGCCTTCAATCCCTTTAGTAGACACCATTCTTTCTTAAAACCTCCATTAGTTCATTCCATTGTTCCCTATTAAAGGCTGTCTCCAAATGAATGAAAACAAATTTTCCTCTTAGTTCTAAATCGATCATCTTTCGAGAGGTCGACGATATTCGAGCGACCGGTATTTCTAGAGAGACCATGTAGTTTGGGGGGCCAACGTTTTTTGACAAAAGTTCCTGTTGGTGCGGCATTACATGTTGGCTTGTCGGTTGCAGTATGTACTTTCTGAGCTGCTATTCTTTTTCCTCTCCTTTGGGGGAACATGTCTGGGATCTTTTTGGGAATGTGATCTGCATATTCAGTAACCGATGTCAGAAAACTCCATCCACTGTTTATCGTTCCTTTTTTCTTCCTCCGTTCCCCTTCTCCTATCCTTAATCCGCTTCAGCGTTTTCTTCTTCCTCCCTGTGCGCTCCGCAGGTTGACACACAGAGTTAATTAGGCGAAATTGCCGAATGGTCCCTCTGTCAAGTCGCTGTTTTACGGGGGGTGAGTGCTTTTAGCAGGGGTTGGTGCTTTTCACGGAAGATGGTTAGTTTTGTTTAGGTCGACACGCCCCGACACGTCGACACACCCCGAGACGTCGACACTTTTCCTGATCTTTCTGATCAGCGCCACTCTTAGAGATGTCGACATTTTACAAGAGTACGGCATTTTTCGAAAGGACGACGTTTTTTAAACGTCGGATTTTTCAAGAGGTCTACATATTTCGAGGGGTCAAGTATTTAAGAGTTCGATTTTTCCATAGATAGCGGCATATACAGAGATATCGTCATTTTTCGAGAGGTCGACATTTTTCGAGAGAACGTTATTTGTGAAGACAACATTATTTGAGATGTTAGCTTCTTCAAGATGACATTTTTCGTTATCCCCCGACATAATACGAGGAGTGGACGTACGCCGAAAAGCCGGCGTCCTCTGAAGGGTCGGCGTCCTCCGAAGCGTCAGCGTCCTCCGAAGCGTCGGTGTCCTCCGACGTGTCGATATTCCCCGACATTCTTCGACATGCCTACATTCTTAGACATGTTGACATTCGTCGACACTCGACGACATGACGACATTCTTCGAAATGTCGACATTCTTTGATATGTGACATCCCTCTAAATGTCGACATTTTTCAGAGTGTCAACAATTTTCCGCACGGTTGACATTTACTGTGAGGTCGACATTTTTCACTGTCCCTACATTATACGTGAGGTCGACATTTCTCGACGTATCGCCTGATTCCGAAGATCGACGTTTTTAGAGAGGACGACATTTGTTCGGAGTACAACATTTCTCGGAACTTCGATTTTAACTGAGTTCTCGTGTATTGGAGATGCCAGTATTTGTCTAGATGGCGACGTTTATCGCAATATCGTCATTCTTCAACAGGTCTTTTTTTTTTAAAGGCCGTTCTACGAGATGACGGCATTTTTCAAGACGGCATTTTTCGAGGCGTCGATATATTCCGACGGAACGATGGTTTTCTAGGAGTCCGTTTCAGAAAGGGCGATGTTTCTCGTGAAGTAGATATTTTTCGTAGTGTCGTTACCTTTCGAGACATCGATGTTTTTAGAGATATCTGTTTTTTTCGAGGTTGTTAGTCCCCGATAGGTTTTCAAGAGGTCGTCTTTTTTTATATGTCATTATTTTTCGAGTTGTCGACGATCTCCGAGAGGTCGCTATTTTAGAGAGGTTGACCTTTACCATATGACCGACTTTTTACGAGAGGAAATTCCGGCATTACGAGACTACAAAAACCAATTACAAAATGGTATGTTTTCTTAAGATTTTATTTGAAATTAGCACTATTCGCACTTTGGCGTGTAACGTTGCTGGTGCACGTCGTCTCGTGACAAATATTACAGTCCTAGGTCAACTGATGGCACTTAAAACTGTCAATGGGCGAGTTTTCGATAACCAAATATGAATTGTAATACGGCGTACTTGTCGATTGTATTAACATAGTAGCTTCTATTTTGTACAGAACGAAGAGCCCGGATACCTTAGTGTCTAAAATTTCCGGGTGGTCGATATCTTCCCAATGGTTGACTATTTTCGTGATGGCATCGTAACTTAGAGGGCGATGCTTTTTTCCAATTGGTCATATATTCCGAGATGTCGATGTTAACCATGTCGGTACTATTTTCAGGTAGGACAATATTATCGAGAGATCGACACTTCCTCGGGGAGTCGAAAATACCGATGTGCCGTCATGTTTGAGGTACCTACAACTTTCGAGGTGGCGATACCTATCGAGGCTGATGCTCTTCGAAAGTTCGACTTTTTTCTGGAAGAAAATTCGCGACAAGACGGCATTTCTGGAGAAGAAAGACGGCATTTCTAGAGAAGAAAGATGATATTTTTCAATAAGATGATATTTTTAAATAAGTTGACAATTTTCGAGAGGTAGATTTTTTCATAGGGCTGCACCTTAGTGGATGACGATAGATACAAATTACCTTTTAGTCGATATGTCATGATCAGTCATCACTGTCGGAACGTTTCGCGTTTCGATACCTTTCAACAGTCCGATATTATTCGAAATCACATTTTTAGGTAATCGATAACTCTGCAACTATCGACACATTACGAGTGACGTCATATAGCGACAAGTCGATATTCTAGGAAATCTATGCATGACGAGAAGTCGATTCTGAATGTGAGGCATATATTTCTCGAGATATAAACAACTGTCTAATGACGTTTTTCGAGACGTCGGCACATTTCGAGACGTCGAATTTCTTCTAGACGATAATGTTATTCATGGCGACATATTTCGTGACATTGACACTCTTCGAATTGTCGACATTTCTCGAGATATCTTCATTTGTCGAGAGGGTTGCATTCTTCAAGTGAACGACATTTTTCGGAGGACGACGTTACTCGAGAGGACGGCATTTTCACTAGAGATCAAAATTTTTCGACAGCACCGAATGTTTCGATACGTCGACATTTTCGAGAGGGACATTTTTCGAGAGGTGGATGTTTTAAGGATGTTGATACCTACATATATTTCAATATTAGTGAGGTAACATCCTCTTTCGAGTGGTCGACTTTTCGCGAGAGCACGACATGTAACGAGTAGTCATCATTCCTCGAAATATCATTATTTTTCGTGGTGTCAATATTTTTATAGATGAGCTTGTTCTTCGAGATGTCACTTACTTTGAGGAAGTCCATGATAGAGATGTCAGTTTTCAAGAGGTCGATATTATTCCATAGGACTAATTTCTTCTAGGGGATGTTAATTTCCGAGGTCTATTTTTTGCAGAGGTCTATCTTCTTAGAAGGGCAAAAGTTTTTCGATGTTTCCACGTTTTTGAGAGGTCGATTTTTTGAGACACGCCGACACTTTACAAGACAACGACATCTCCCGAGAGGCCGATATTTTTCCAGATATCGGTATCTTTCGAAGGATCGGTAACAGTCAAGACGTCGATGCCCTACGGGGTGTCCATACGTTTTGAGACACCGACACATTTCGAGGGGTAGGCATCTTTCGGGTGGGCTAAACTTTCCGAGGCGTCGATATCTCCCGAGGCCTCGGCAGCCCCTGAGGCGTCGGCAGCCTCCGAGGCGTCGATATTTTTCGAGGCGTCGTTATTTTTGAGCGTTCGATATTTTACTGGATATCTCTATCTTCGATAGTTCCTTGTTTCTCGATAAGTCGGTTTGTTGGTATGTACACTGTACTCGGGAGGTCGACATTTTTCTTGTAGTCGTTAATTTTCTGGATGTCGTCACTTTGGAAGGTTGATATTTTTTGTGGGTCGATGCTTTTTGGGGGGGTCGATATTTTTCGTGAGGTCGTCATTTAACGTGTGCACGACTTCTTTGAGAGGATGTTCTGGCATTACGACACTACAAAAACATATTACAAAAATGAAATTTTTTCTTAAGTTTTTATTACAAATTAATACTTTTTGCATTTACTTATATAACGTTGTTGTTGCACCTCGTCTCGTGCCAAATATTACGGGCCTAGGTAAATAACATGGCATTTAAAACTGTAAGTAAGCGAGTTTCCGATAACCAAAATATGAGTCGTAATATGGCGTACTTGTTGATTGCATTAACTTAGAAGCTTCTATTTTGTACAGAACGAAGAGACCGGATCCCTTAGTAAGTGACATACTTTCCACAGGTTAAATCTAACCATTCTTGAGAGAAAGGCGAGTAATGCAGTGGTAGGTTGGTTGGTTTAAAAGAAGTGGGAGATGGGATCAAACTGCGAAGTCATGGGTACCTTGTTCCAGGTAAAATAATTACACAAGGGAAAGAAGAAAAAGGAGATGTACAGCACAGTGACAGGAGAAAGGAAGAACCAAAGGAATGGCACAAGAACAACCAACATTACCATGGATAAAACAGGAAAAGAAAAGCACAGAACCAAGAAACAGGTAGAAGAAGTAAAAACAAGAAAACAGATGACCGTGGCTGACCGACGACGAGAATAAAAAGGAAAAGCGACACATTAAAAGATCCACCCTAAAGGTATTGGAGTGGAGAAGACAAAGGGACAAAGGACACGCGCTAAAACTTATATAGAATGATAAAACCCACCGTCACGTATGAAACGTAAAACTAAGGCCCTTTTCACACTGGGACGCTGGTGACAGTCGCCAGTGATGGTCACCGGTGACTGTGGTGAACACTCTAGGATCACTGGTGTCCGACACTGCAGGTATTGTCAACTGATTAGTTGATTAAATGGACACGTACTGGGGTAGCAACTAAATTTCGCTGGCCTTTTATGGTCCGAAAAACAAGGTATTAAATTTGAAAAAAGAACATACAACTTACCAATTTTCTGTTTCTTATCAGGCACAAACTTCGTTATAATTTCTTCCCACAGATTCCTTTCCATCACTTTGTTGCTATAGTCGTCACTTTTCACGTCCCAAATAGCAGGACGGCTTTCTAATTCACTTATAAAATCTTCCGTGCTAATCAAATCTAAACTCAATGGTACAGTGTGTACAGTACAATATACGAGCGTCACTCCAAAAGAAATGCACACAATTTTTTTTTAAAATCCATCTTTTATTCTACATGTTTGAAAGTTTTACAGTGTGTAGATACATCCTGTAGGAACAATATTTTCAATTCTCCACATAATTTCCTCCCTCTGAACTGCATTACGCCATCTTGGAACCAGCGCCTGTCTACCCGCATGGTAAAATTAAAATTCTGGACCAACCTGTTGGAGCTACTGTTTGGCAGTGTGCACAAGGGATGCATCATCTTCAAACCTTGTTCCACGAAGAGAGTCTTTCAGTTTCCCAAAGAGATGATAGTCACATGGAGCCAGGTCAGGACTGTAAGGCGGGTGCTTCAGTGTTGACTAGAGTGAGAGCACTACGAGACCTGCCGCTGTGAGGACAATCCTCAATATTGCCGTGCCCGGTTTCATCACATAACCTGCTTGCCCACCGAGTAACTGTACTGCGATCGACAGCAGCATCTCCATACACCTTTTTCAACCTCTTGTGGATGTTTCCCACTGTCTCCTTTTCACAGCTCAGGAATTCTATGACAGCACGTTGCTTCTGACGAACGTCAAGTGTAGCAGCCATCTTGAAGACATGCTACGACGGCGCCACTCACGGGAACAGGTTGAACTAAGTTTGAAAACAAGCGGGAAGGATGTATCTGCACACTGTAAGACAGGGCTTAACAACTGGCTGGTTTTGAGCGCGAGTACTCGCGTCTGCTCAGGCACGTCCTCACGAGCAGCTGCAAGGTCGCGGAGTAGCGAGGGAGGAGAGGGAGGGGAAATGCGCGCGCACGTTTGAATAGGGCCGCAGCGTGTCTATTGAATTCGCGCCGACTGTGTAACGTTTAAAGTACTACAATCAGCTCTTAACAGTCACTTCGCTGGTTAAGAATCATATGAAGTCGCCGTTGTGTAACCCCAACCATGCTTTCGCAGTTGAACGCCCATTGGGGGGAATTGTATCTGTTTACAGAAAAAGATGGTGTTGCAAAATGTTTAGTATGTCACAAAACGCTGAATTCTTTTACGAAATTTAATTTGCAGCGACATTATATGTCGTACCACGCGAAAGACTATGGACGTGGAAAATGTGATTGACCAGATCGTGCACAGGAAGTTATTAAACTTAAAAGGAAGCTATCCGAAGAAGATCTGGACGATGAAGAAAAATCAACTGAGGCAGCTCTCAGAGTGGGTTACAAAATTGCTTTGCTTTTAGCAAAATCCCTGCGCCCCTTAACTGATGGCGATTTAATAAAGGAATGTTTGGTAGTTGCAGCGGAACATTTGTGTCCATCTCAAGTTCAACAGTTTCAGATTGTGCCATTATCTAACATGACCATTATGCGTCGCATACAGGACATGGCAGACGACGTCCAGAGCCAGCTTGCAAATATCTGTAAAGATTTTATGGCGTATTCTCTAGCTCTGGACGAAAGTGTTGATATCACTGGAACAGCGCAGCTTGCTATATTTATTAGAGGTGTTAACAGAGATCTTCAGGTGAGGGAGGAGCTCCTCGATGTAGTAGCCATGAAGAACACTACAACCGGAGGTGATATTTTAAGTAGTGTTGAAGAAAGTGTTGAAAATATAGGATTGTCGTGGAATTCTTTAGTTTCAGTATCTACAGATGGTAGAGGCATACACTAAGCTAATAAAATTATGTGGCACGTGTACATTCTCCTTTATTTGTTTCATTTGTCGCAGTAATAATTCGTGAGTGATATCCCTGCAGGTGGCCGCGGATTTACATCGACTGGCGGCAGCTGTTGTGCACCCCACGTGACTCTCCCCACTCTCCGCTCTGGTCCCGTAGTGTGGGTAGCGTGCTCGCGCTGCTCCGTGCTCGCGCCTTGCTGCTCACAGCCTGCTCCGCGAGCACGTATGTTGTAAAGCCCTGCTGTAAGACTTTCACACATGCAGAATGAAAACTGTATTTTTACGAAGATAGTGTGCATTTCTTTTGGAGTGACCCTCGTATAATGAATGTTTCTCAGCACTGTCCTAGTAATGACTACCTGTCTGTGTCCAGTGTTCCAGTGTGAACACTCCAAAGCAATGCTTGTCTGGCGGTGAGTGCTGTAAACACAGTGACCTCGTCTGTCACATGTGGCGAGGCTGAGTCACTGCTGGCTCACAGTGGCTCGGTGAGGCAGTGTAGTGTTCCGGTGTGAACGCTCCAGTTCAAACGAATGTATCTCAGTCAGTGACAGTCGCTGGTGACCGTCACCAGTGTCCCTATATGAGCAGATGAGACGTTGTTAGCTGAAATTAATGGCAACGAGTCTGGTAACTGAAGAGTCCATCGCAGGGCAGCCAAAGAATGATAGGTCACCAAGATAAGGGCCACTGTCAGCCGGGTGCCAGACCGAGGTGGGTCATCACAGCACAACGCGGAGCCGGCAGAGAACCACAGAGTCCCTGCGAGAGGTCCGCATGGAGGACTGCCACACATTCGTAGTCTCCTTAATGGCACGCAGTTTGTTGTGCGCGCTGAGATTATGCCATTTCGTGCCCCAAAGTTGCAAAACCTTGCAGCGATTTGTGTACATAACAACTTTAACTTTTACTTTTGACGTGCCAACACGTCATTCATGTCAGAATCCGTTCATAGATTTAATGGAAACAATTTGTGTGTAGCTGGCACGAGAGTTTTCAAATGTTCAAATGTGTGTGAATTCCTAAGGGACAAAACTGCTGAGGTCATCGGTCCCTAGAGTTACACACTACTTAAACTAAGTTACGGTAAGGATAACAGACATACCAATGCTCGGGGGAGGACTCGGCGGGACCTTTGCCTTTCGCGGGAAAGTGCTCTACCAACTGAGCTACCCAAGCACGACTCAGGCCACGTCCTCACAACCTTACTTCTGCAGTACCTCTTCTCCTACCTTCCAAACTTTACAGAAGCTCTTCTGCGAACACTCCGCTGCACAGTGAAAATCTCATTCTGGAGTTCGTGTTGTTGTTTTGGTTTTGGTTTTGGGGCGCAAAACTTCTATGGTCATTAGCGCCCGGTCCGTGACTTAGGAAACAGTAAAAAACCGAAATTGAAAACCAGCAGCAATGAGAACGAAAGTAATAAAATTGGAGAAACTAAAAGCAGAAGGAAGGCTTAAAAATCCAGTACAGAAAGGGGTTGGTTGTCCCCAAAAAAAGCTTCAAATGAATGACGTCATTTCACTGGCACTAATAAACTTGAGAACGCGGTCGGCTGAGCGCGTGTCATCTGCTAAAATCGACGATATATCAGGCGATAGCTGTAGACGGGAGCGTAACGGATTAAAATAGGGGCACTCAATTAAAAGGTGTCTTACCGTCCACAGCTGAGAGCAGTGGGGACAGAGTGGGGGAGGATCGCCGCTTAAAAGATGTCGATGGCTAAAAAGACAGTGCCCTATCCGGAGTCTAGTTAAAATTACCTCCTCCCGACGACGCGTTCGGGAGGAAGAGGTCCAAGCACAAGGAAGAGCTTTCACGTCCCGCAATTTATTATGAGGAAGTGTCAACCAATGCGCGTGCCATAAATGAACAACACGACGACATAAAACGCTCCGTAGATCGGCGAAGGGAATCGATTGAATAGCTGGCCGAAGAAGAGAGACTGCAGCCTTGGCTGCAATATCGGCCGCCTTTTGTAATGTTATTAAACATCTGATGATGGCAATATAGTTTTAGCGAAACAGGTCATCAACTATACAGTGTTTTATTGCGATCTTAGCTCAAAATTTTTCTTCTCCTAAGAAAGTAAATATGGACAGCCTTTCACAGTCAGTATCAATAAACTAACAAATAACAATACGTTGTTCGTCCTTGGACACATCTGGTAATAACGTCGCCTCAGTTCACATTACCGCATTTGGCACTCGCACGTCGGGAGGACACGAATGTCACACTAATCCCTTGCTACATGTCAATGCTTATATACCAGCGCCAGTCTCTGTGACCGAGCGGTTCTAGCCGCATCAGTCTGGAACCGCGCGACTGCTACGGTCCCAGGTTCGAATCCTGTCGCGGGCATGGATGTGTGTGATGTCCTTAGGTTACTTAGGTTTAAATAGTTCTAAGTTCTAGGTGACTGATGACCTCAGATGTTAAGTCCCATAGTGCTCAGAACCATTTGAACCATTTTTAATCGATACGGTGACGGCTTCTCATGCAAGAGGTTGCGGGCTTGAGGCTCATCAGTTGCATTAATTTTATTTTTATTTTTAAATCTTTATAAAAGTGGCTTTGATCACCGCGTCACTTTAATCATAATATCAGCTTCTTCATTTGCTCTCATTTTTCTTCCAATAATTCTTTTTCCAGTGAACACATAGTGCGTAGTGGGACGATCACTGTGTTGTAGAAATAATTCAAAAGTTAAGATCCGATGATGGCACCTTTAGTGTCTTGAAACCGGTTATCCAGTAAACAGTATTTAAGCAATCTCGGCTTTTGAATTATTTCTAATTTTTTTTCCACTTGAAACCGTTGTTCGTTCGTTTTTAATTAATTATATGTAATAATTTCGATATTAAAAAAATGGTTCAAATGGCCCTGAGCACTATGGGACTCAACTGCTGTAGTCATCAGTCCCCTAGAACTTAGAACTACTTCAACCTAACTAACCTAAGGACATCACACACATCCATGCCCGAGGCAGGATTCGAACCTGCGACCGTAGCAGTCGCACGATTCCGGACTGCGCGCCTAGAACCGCGAGACCACCGCGGCCGGCAATTTCGATATTATTTCCTTTGTTTTTATCATCTAATTTTTTCCGTCAAGGTTATTGCATTCACTGTATCAATTCCTCATTTCGCTTGAATTTCGATTTACTTATCAGTCCTTCCTTGGAGTAAATCGTTATCTGCCTTATTTTGTCCATAGTGAATTGGAATTTAGGCTATGTTTCAAATGTTTCTATGACGATTACTATGCAAAAAAAAAAAAAAAAAACTACACAGCTTATATCGAAAAATACATTTTTCAAGTCATTGCACAGTCAGTATAAATACACCACTGGCCATTACAATTGCTACACCAAGAAGAAATGCAGATGATAAACGGGTATTCATTGGACAAATATATTATATTAGAACTGATATGTGATTACATTTTCACGCAATTTGGGTGCATAGTTCCTGAGAAATAAGTGCCCAGAACAACCACCTCTGGCCGTAATAACGGCCTTGATAGGCCTGGGCGCTGAGTCAAACAGGGCTTGGATGGCGTGTACAGGTACAGCTGCCCATGCAGCTTCAACATGATACCACAGTTCATCAAGAGTAGTGACTGGCGTATTGTGACGAGCCAGTTGCTCGGCCACCATTGACCAGACGTTTTCAATTGGTGAGAGATCTGGAGAATGTGCTAGCCAGAGCAGCAGTCGAACATTTTCTGTATCCAGAATGACCCGTACAGGACCTGCAACATGCGGTCGTGTATAATCCTGCTGGAATGCAGGGTTTCGCAGGGGTCGTAACACATCTGAAATGTAATGTCCACTGTTTAAAGTGCCGTCAATGCGAACAAGAGGTGACCGAGACGTGTAACCAATGGAACCCCATACCATCACTCCGGGTGATACGCCAGTATAGCGATGACGAATACACGATTCCAATGGGCGTTCACCGCGATGTCGCCAAACACGGATGCGACCATCATGATACTGTAAAGAGAACCTGGATTCATCCGAAAAAAATCACGTTTTGCGATTCGTGCACCCAGGTTCGTCATTGTGTACACCATCGCAGGCGTTCCTGTCCGTGATGCAGCGTCAAGGGTAACTGTAGCCATGGTCTCCGAGCTGAGAGTCCATGCTGCTGCAAACGTCGTCGAACTGTTGGTTGTTGTCTTGCAAACGTCCCCATCTGTTGACTCAGGGATCGAGACGTGGCTGCACGATCCGTTACAGCCATGCGGATAAGATGCCTGTCATCTCGACTGCTAGTGATACGAGGCCGTTGGGATCCAGCACGGTGTTCCGAGTTACCCTCCTGAACCCACCGATTCCATATTCTGCTAACAGTCATTGGATCTCGCCCAACGCGAGCAGCAATGTCGCGATATGATAAACCGCAAATGCGATAGGCCACAATCCGACCTTTATCGAAGTCGGAAACGTGATGGTACGCATTTCTCTTCCTTACACGAGGCATCACAACAACGTTTCACCAGGCAACGCCGGTTAACTGGTGTGTGTGTGTGTAAAAGAAATCGGTTGGAAAATTTCCTCATGTCAGGACGTTGTAGGTGTCGCCACCGGCGCCAACCTTGTGTGAATGCTCTCGCGTCTGTAGCACGTCATCTTCGTGGTGTAGCAATTTTAATGGGCAGTAGCGTAGATTATTTCGTCTTTCCTTTTTAAACCCATAATGCACCTGACGAAATTTGAAGCCACTACCTCCCGTATGTGACGCACTTATTCTCTCCATTACACCACCCAACCGGTCTATTTGACACAACTTTTTTTTAACGCCATCGTGCGTCACGCAAAATTCCGAAACTTTTTTCGTCAGTTGCTTGCAAAGGAGGGTCACGAGGGCACGGTGTGATACCTGGCATCTTAACCTACATCTCCGCTCATTTGTTTCCAAAATGTCGATCCCGCCGTTGGGTAACTCTCCCCATGAGAACCGCTGGCGGCACCTCCCCCCTTGGCTCGGGCCACAGTTTGACGCCCATTACTCCACACCGCTGCAGAGAAAGGCCAATCTGGTCTCTCAAGGGCCCTGACTGGTACGTTGTCAGGTGAGCCTGTCAAAGAGCTTCTAAGTCAACAGAAACACAAGTGGATGACCTGTGCTCGGAATCGGTGTTGAGTACAGGAAGTAAATACACACTCACGTTACACGATTATACAGTTTCACTACAAAACGTTTTTATTTTAGCTAAAGTTACATACACACAGTGTATAGAAACTAAACAAAGATGTACATGGCTGTTTATCTATTTACAACACCGCTAAGTTGATCCGCGAAGAGCCGAAAGGTATGATGGCTGACTATGCAGAATGCGATGGTGACGAAAGCGTGACGATGAAGAAACATGAAAGTGATACGGGTGCATTAATGCCGCGACATTACATCTTCAACGATGTGGGACCCCGCAGATTCTGCTAGGTCTCGTCGTCGATCTGCAATAGAAATATAAGTCTTAGTGCTGGTATTTCGCTTTTAAAAACATAAAAAAATGACAAACAACTGTAGCACATATGGCAAAAGGCCATTTGTCATACACTGAAGCGCCAAAGAAACTGTTATAGGCATGACTATTCAAATACAGAGATATGTAAACAGGAAGAATGCGGCGCTGCGGTCGGCAGCGCCTATATAAGACAACAAGTGGCTTTTTTTATAATGGCTCTGAGCACTATGGGACTCAACTGCTGTGGTTATTAGTCCCCTAGAACTTAGAACTACTTAAACCTAACTAACCTAAGGACATCACACACATCCATGCCCGAGGCAGGATTCGAACCTGCGACCGTAGCAGTCGCACGGTTCCGGACTGCGCGCCTAGAACCGCGAGACCACCGCGGCCGGCAAGACAACAAGTGTCTGGTGCAGTTGTGACATCGGTTACTGCTGCCACAATGGCAGGTTATCAAGATTTAAGCGACTTTCAACGTGGTATTACAGTCGGCGCACGAGCGATGGGATACAGCATCTTCAAGGGAGCGATGAAGTGTGTATTTTCCAGTACGACCATTTCACAAGTGTACCGTAATGTCAGGAATCCGGTAAAACATCAAATTTACGACATCGCTGCGGCCGGAAAAAGATCCCGCAAGAAAGAGATGAACGACGACTGAAGAGAATCGTTCAACGTAACAGAAGTGTAACCCTTTCTCAAATTGTACAGATTTCAATGCTGGGTCATCAACAAGTGTCAGCGTACGAACCGTTCAACGAAACATCATCGATATGGGCTTTGGGAGCCGAAGGCCCACTCGTGTACCCTTGATGATTGCACAACACAGATTTACGCATCGCCTTGGCCCGTCAACTCCGACATTGGACTGTTGATGACTGGAAACATGTTGAATGGTCTGACGAGTCTCGTTCCAAATTGTATCAGGAGGGTGGAAATGTACAGGTATGGAGACAACCTTATGAATCCATGGGCTCACATGTCATCAGGTGACTGTTCAAGCTGGTGGAGGTTTTGTAATAGCGTGGAGTCTGTGCAGTTGAGCGATATGGGACCCGCGATATTTCTAGATACGACTCTGACAGGTGACACGTACGTAAGCATCCTGTCTGATCACGTGGAGTTATTAGGTCCATTGTGCATTCTGACGGACCTCGGCAATTCCAGCACGACAACGCGACACTCCATACGTCCAGCATTGCTACAGAGTGGGTACAGAAACACTCTTCTGGCCATCAAACTCCCCAGACAAGAACATTTTTGAGCATATCTGTGATTCTTTGCAAAGTGCTGTTCAGAAGAGATCTTCACTCTGTCATACTCTTACGGATTTATGGACAGCCCTGCAGGTTTCATGGTGTCAATTCCCTCCAGCACTACTTCAGACATTAGTCGAGTGTATACCACGTCGTGTTGCGGTACTTCCGCGTGCTCGCGGGGGCCCTACACGATATTAGCCAGGTGTACCAGTTTCTTTGACTCTTCAGTATATTTAATAGTAAGAGGAAGTGAAAAAGCTGGCCATTATAAATGAATCTTTCACCATTCTAAAAGTTTATAACTCCTCCAGTGCGCGATATGATCTTGCCTGACATTCACAAAGTGGTGGCTCATTCTTTCATATCCGAAGCCAGTGACGTTAGTGGTACAGAGTAATGAAATTTCTTGTGAACCTTGCTATAAACCACTGGCCCACTTTCTTTAAATAAAGAAAATCAACAATGCAACACTGGAATTTGCTTAATTTTTCAGCTCTTCCAGGAGCTCCTCGACAGAATAGAAGGAGAGCCGTGAGGAAACTCTTCAGTTTAGACTTAAAAGTGTTTGGGCTACTGCTAAAATTGAGTTCTTGTGGTACCTTATTGAAAATGGATGCAGCAGAATACTGCACAAGAGTCAAGGAAGTTCATTCCACATGCAGATTATATTTCTGCCTAGTATTAACCGATTGAAAGCTGCTAACTCTTGGGAATAAGCTAATATTGCTAACAACAATCGACATTAAAGAAAATATATGCTGTGAGGGCAATGTCAGAATTCCCAGACCATTGAATAGGGGTCGACAAGAGATTCTCGAACTTACACCACATATAGCTCGAACAGCCCGTTTTTGAGCCAAAAATACCCTTTTTGAATCAGAAGAATTACCCCAAAAAATAATACCATACGACATAAACGTATGAAAATATGCGAACTGTCATTTATTTCAGATACTGTTCTAATGATAAATAAATCAGCATTTAGTTTCTGAACAAGATCCTGAACATGAGCTTTCCACAACAGCTTACTATCTATCCGAAAGCCTAGGAACTTGAACTGTTCCGTCTCGCTTATAATATGCCCATTCTGTCTGATCAAAATATCGGTTCTTGTTGAATTGTGAGTTAGAAACTGTAAAAACTGAGTCTTACTGTGATTTAGCATCAAATTATGTACTCAAGATGGATATACCGGCCCCAAGATTCAGATGAAACTCACCTCCTGCGATGTACACAGCTTAGGTCAGATTAATTTATTGGTGCATCTCATAAGGCCGGTACCTTTTGCAATATATATGCGGTAGATATCGTCGTATGCTCGGTCAGGACCTTTTCAGACAATGTAGTTGTGTATAAGAAGGGATCAGCGCCGGAACACTGTAGCAAAATGCAGGAAGACCTGTAGATGATCAGTGATTGGGGCAGGAAGTAGCAGCTGACCCTAAACGAAGACAAGTGTAAGGCACTGCACGTGAGTAGGTGAAGAGATGTACTACGGTACTGTTTGATTACACTATTGGCCAAAAGTCAGTGGACAAAAATTATGTAGAGTAAGATACCTTCGAGTGACCACGCAGATCGACCTAAAGTGGAATGAACACGTAAAACAAATAGTAGGGTTATCAGATGCCAGAGTCGGATTGACTGGGAGAATCTGAAAGAAACGCAGTTCATCCACGAAAGAAGTGGCTGAAAACGCTCTCGTTGGAGTGGCAGACGCTACGCGAGAGGTGTTGTACATCACGGAGAGTTTGGCACGTCTATATTTCTGAAACTAATAAGCATACGCAATGAATTTTGCTGTTTGATGAACGGGAAATTCAAAAAGTTATTTTTTCATACCTTCTCACAGGTGTTCAGTATGACCCCCTTGAGATGCATGGCATATGTCAATGCGGTGCTCAAATTGTTCCCACGCTGCAGCGAGCATGTCTTGAGTTACAGCTTCCACAGCTGCTGTTATGTCATGCCTCAGAGCATTCATTGTTGTTGGTAACTACGGCACATTAACATAGTCTTTTTATAAAGCCCCACAAGAAATAATCACACACTGTCAGGTCAAGTGACCTTGGAGGTCGGTAATGTAACGTTGAATCGTTTGGTCCAGTGCGACCGATCCATCGCTCAGTAATCCTATGATTTAAAAATTCACACACTTCCAGATGCCAGTGTAGTGGTGCTCCATCCTGTTGGTAAATGAAGTCATTTGTATCAGTCTCCAACTGTGGGAAATTAAAGTTCTAAAGCATATCGAGATATGTGCTTCCTGTAGTAGTGTTATCCGCAAAGAAAATATACCGAACACCTTTTCCAGTGAAACTGCACAAAACACATTAAATTTTGGGGAGTCCCTCTCGTGTTGTACAAATTCATGTTGTTGTTCTGTACTCAATATTCTCATATTATGATGGTTCACTTTTCCATTTAAATGGAATGTTGCCTCGTCACTAACCGACGTGGAAGGGAACTGCCATCCTCCATCTTGCCGAGAACGAAGTTACAGAACTCCACACACTGCTGTTTCTCACCTTCACGAAGAGCTTACAGTTGCTGAATTTTATGCAGTTTCATGTGTAAACGTCGACGCAACACACTCGACACGGACATCGGGGGCACGTTGAGCTGTCGAGTTACACGGCGAACGGATTTCTGCTGACTCCTCGTGAAAGTACGGTGTATGCGTTGGGCGTGTGTTTCAGACACCCGGCGACGGCCCGGCGATTTGCCTCTACACAAACAACCTGTTTCTCGGAATTGTTCATGCCATCGTCTAACGCTCCGTGTTAAAGGAAGATCCACACCATAATTAGTACGAAAGTCACGCTGAACAGTTATTATTGACCCGTACTGCGAGAAACGTAGAACACATTGTTACTAGAATTGAAGTGGACGAACACTGCAGCTACCTAGCGGGAACCATGTAAAGCTCGAGAGTTTGTTCTTTCCAACAGTACGTTGTTCACACACATATCTCAAATGACATAATAATTATGATTTTTTTTTAAAATCGGGTGATTCTTTTTGATACACCCTGTATTATTTCCTCCCATATACACTGTGTGATTAAAAGTCTCCGCACATCGACAAAAACGTACGTTTTTCATATTAGGTGCATTGCGCTGCCGCCTATTGCCAGGTACTCCATATCAGTGACCTCAGTAAACATCGTGAGAGAGCAGAATGGGGCGCTAAGCGGAACTGACAGACGTCGAACGTGGTCAGGTTATTAGGTGTCACTTGTGTCATACGTCTGCACGCGAGATTTGCGCACTTCTAAACATCCCTATGTCCACTGCTTCCGATGTGATAGTGAAATGGAAACGAGAAGGGACACGTACAGCACAAAAGCGTACAGGCCGACCTTGTCTGTTAAGTGACAGAGACCGCTGACAGTTGAAGAGGGTTATAATGTGTAATAGGCAGATATCTATCAAGACCATCAAACAGGAATTCGAAACTGCCTCAGAATCCACGACAAGTACTATGACAGTTAATTGGGTGGCGAGAAAACTTGGAATTCATGGTCGCGCGGCTGCTCATAAGTCACACAACACGCCAGTAAATACCAAACGACGCCTCGCTTGGTGTAAGGAGCGTACACACTGTACGATTGAACAGTAGGAAAACGTTTTGTGGAGTGACGAATCACAGTACACGATGTGGTGATCCGAAGGCGGGGTGTGGGTATGGCGAATGTCCGGTGAACGTCATCAGCCAGTTTGTGTAGTGTCAACAGTAAAATTCGGAGGCGGTGGTGTTACGGTGTGGTCGTGTTTTTCATGGAGGAGGCTTGCACATCTTGTTGTTTTGCGTGGCACTATCACAGCACAGGACTACATTGATGTTATAAGCACCTTCTTGCTTCCCGCTGTTGAAGAGCAATCCGGGGATGGCGATTGCATCTTTCAACACGATCCAGCACCTGTTGAGAATGCACGGCCTATGGCGGAGTAGTTACACGCTAATAATATCCCTGTAATGGACTGGCTTGCACAGAGTCCTGACGTAAATCCTATAGAACATCACTGGGATGTTTTGGAACGTCGACTTCGTACCAGCCCTCACTGACAGAAGTCGATACGTCTCCTCAGTGCAGCACTCCAAGAAGAATGGGCTGCCATTCCCTGAGAAACCTTCCAACATCTGATTGAACGTATCCAGAATGAGATTTTCACTCTGCAGCGGACTGTGCGCTGATATGAAACTTCCTGGCAGATTAAAACTGTGTGCCGGACCGAGACTCGAACTCGGGACCTTTGCCTTTTGCGAGCAAGTGCTCTACCAACTGAGCTACCCAAGCACGACTCACGCCCCGTCCTCACAGCTTTACTTCTGCCACTACCTCGTTTCCTCCCTTCCAAACTTTACAGAAGCTCTCCTGCGAAACTTGCAGAACTAGCACTCCTGGAAGAAAGGATATTTTGGAGACATGGCTTAGCCACAGCCTGGCGGATGTTTCCAGAATGAGATTTTCACTCTGCAGCGGATTGTGCGCTGATATGAAACTTCCTGGCAGATTAAAACTGTGTGCCGGACCGAGACCCGAACTCGGGACCTTTGCCTTTCGCGGGCAAGTGCTCTACCAACTGAGCTACCCAAGCACGACTCACGCCCCGTCCTCACAGCTTTACTTCTGCCACTACCTCGTTTCCTCCCTTCCAAAGTTTACAGAAGCTCTCCTGCGAAACTTGCAGAACTAGCACTCCTGGAAGAAAGGATATTTTGGAGACATGGCTTAGCCACAGCCTGGCGGATGTTTCCAGAATGAGATTTTCACTCTGCAGCGGATTGTGCGCTGATATGAAACTTCCTGGCAGATTAAAACTGTGTGCCGGACCGAGACCCGAACTCGGGACCTTTGCCTTTTGCGAGCAAGTGCTCTACCAACTGAGCTACCCAAGCACGACTCACGCCCCGTCCTCACAGCTTTACTTCTGCCAGTACCTCGTTTCCTCCCTTCCAAAGTTTACAGAAGCTCTCCTGCGAAACTTGCAGAACTAGCACTCCTGGAAGAAAGGATATTTTGGAGACATGGCTTAGCCACAGCCTGGCGGATGTTCCCAGAATGAGATTTTCACTCTGCAGCGGATTGTGCGCTGATATGAAACTTCCTGGCAGATTAAAACTGTGTGCCGGACCGAGACCCGAACTCGGGACCATTGCCTTTGGCGGGTAAGTGATTGAACGCATGCCTGCAAGAGTGGAAGCTGTCATCAAGGCTAAGGGTGGGCCAACACCAAATTGAATTCCAGCATTACCGATGGAGGGCGCCACGAACTTGTAAGTCATTTTCAGCCAGGTGTCCGGATACTTTTGATCACATAGCGTACATCTAACGAAACGGCAACAACGAGAAAATCAGTGAAGTTAGAGCTCATACTGATGCTAACAGATACTGATTCTTCCCTTGTGAGATTCATTAATGGAACAGGGAAGGGGTGGTTACACAAGTAATGGAAGTACCCTCCACCATAGAACAATAGGTTGGAGTTGGATGTAGACTGAGTACAGGTTGCTCTTTAGTCAGACTTGGCGCACCAGTGGGGTGCAGAGTGGCAACGCACCTGGTCAGCCCTTGACCTGGACGGCCTGTGGGTGGGCTTGCTGCTGCAGCTGCTGCGCGCCCTGCGGCTGGTGCACCTGCTGCAGCAGCTGCTGCGCCGGGCTGAGCGTCTGCTGCAGGTAGGCCGCCAGCTGCTGCTGCGCCTGCGACTGCAGGCTGCTCTGGATCTGCGCCAGGTACGGCGACTGGTAGATCTGGACGCCGCGGCCCTGAGGGACCGCGCCGGCTGCCGGAGCGGCAGCTGCGGTGGCGGCGGGCTGGTAGCTCAGCCCCGCGGCGGCATCCGGGATGTACATCAGCAGCGGCTGCAATACACGTACAGAGCCACGGTTCAGTCGCTGTGCTGCAACTTGGAACTCCGATCAGGCCAGGCATGGGCCCGAGGGGTCAGACACTCCACAAACAAACAGTTTTTACGCTACTGGCCATTAAAACTGCTAAACCAAGAAGAAATACAGATGATAAACGGATATTCATTGGACGAATATATTATAGTACAACTGACATGTCATTACGTTTTCACGCAACTTCGGTGCATGATCCTGAGAAATCAGTACCCAGAACAACCACCTCTGGCGTAATAACGGCCCTGATATGCCTGGGCATTGAGTCAAACAGAGCTTGGATGGCGTGTATAGGTACAGCTGCCCATGCAGCTTCAACACGATGCCACTGTTCATCAACAGTAGTGACTGGCGTATTGTGACGAGCCAGTTGCTCGGCCACCACTGACGAGACGTTTTCAGTTAGTGAGAGATCTGGAGATTATGCTGGCCATGGCAGCAGTCGAACATTTTCTGTAGCCAGAAAGGCCCGTAGATGACTTGCAGTATGCGGTCGTGTATTATACTGGTGAAATGTAGGGTTTCGCAGGGATGGAATGAAGGGTAGAGCCACGGGTCGTAACACATCTGAAATGTAACGTCCACTGTTCAAAGTGTCGTCAGTGCGAACAAGAGGTGACCGAGACGTGTAACCAATGGCACCCCATACCATCACGCCGGGTGATACGCCAGTATGGCGATGACGAATACACGCTTCAAATGTGCGTTCACCGCGATGTCGCCAAACACGGATGCGACCATCGTAATGCTGTAAAGAGAACCTGGATTCATGTGAAAAAATTACGTTTTGCCATTCGTGCACCCAGGTTCGTCATTGACTACACCATCACAGGCACACGCCCGCGCGGGATTAGCCGAGCGGTCTAGGCGCTGCACTCATGGACTGTGCGGCTGGTGACGGTGGAGGTTCGAGTTCTCCCACGGGCATGGGTGTGTGTCTTTGTCCTTAGGATAATTTAGGTTAAAGTAGTGTGTACGCTTAGGGTCTGATGACTTTGGCAGTTAAGTCTCATAAGATTTCACACACATTTTTTTGCAGGCACTCGTGTCTGTGATGCAACGTTGAGGGTAACCGCAGCTTCGGTCTCCGAGCTGGTAGTCCATGCTGCTATAAACGTCGTCGAAATGTTCGTGCAGATAGTTGCTGTCTTGCAAACGTCCCCATCTGTTGAATCAGAGATCGAGAGGTGGCTGCACGATCCATTACTGCCAAGCGGATAAGATGCCTGTCATCTCGACTGCTAGTGATACGAGGCCGTTGGGACCCAGCACGGCGTTCCGTATTACCCTCCTGAACCCACCGATTCCATATGCTGCTAACAGTCATTGGATCTCGACCAACGCGAGCAGCAATGTCGCGATACGATAAACCGCAATCGCGATAGACTACAATCCGACGTTTATCAAAGTCGGAAACGTGATGGTACGCATTTCTCCTCCTTACACGAGGCATCACAACAACGTTTCACCAGGCAACGCCGGTCAACTGCTGTTTGTGTACGAGAAATCGGTTGGAAACTTTCCTCACGTCAGCACGTTGTAGGTGTCCCCACCGGCGCCAACCTTGTGTGAATTCTCTGAAAAGTTAATGATTTGCATATCACAGCATCTTCTTCCTGCCGGTTAAATTTTGCGTCTGTAGCACGTCATCTTCGTGGTGTAGCAATTTTAATGGCCAGTAGTGTAAATGCCAGACGGTTCGAGAACTTGTACAGAAACTGAAGGAGGTTGGAAATGAATTTTAATCCAACGACATTGAAATACAGAAGGTGTTCAAAATGTTACGGCACAAGGTCAATCGCCGGTACGCTAGTGGGTAACGACAGGGACGAGAAGGTCGTGAGAAGAAGTCAGCCAATCGCACACTGAACAACCTTCCAACGTGACAGCAGCGTCGCCTACGTGGAGCCGATGTAATTGTTGCAATCTACTGGTGACGACCAACTTCAAGATTAGCCATCTAGATAGCAGCGTCAACGATAGCGACTTGTACAGCTGTTCGGGAAAGACTTTTGTCAGTTAGAAATCAGCAGAAATCATTCATATTGCAAAGGCCGATAATTTCGTATGTCGCCCTCTGCTTGCGACACATCCGTGTAATTGCCAAAGTTAAGTAATAAAACTCATTAATATGAGTTATTTGCTTTTTTGTCTAGCGAACCGAGTATGCAAGGCTTCCTAGACATTTTTTTCACTCGCGTTGACTGTACAGTCTACACAGATTGTTTTTGTTTGTTTTGTTTTCCTGTAATCGAATTTTTATGTTGTTCTCAAACTGCATTTTTTAAACTTTGCACGTTAATTAATTTTCCGAATTTACTTCAGACCGAGATTTTCGTTAATCCCATCTGCCGAGTTCTTGTAGTGATACTTTCATGGAAACTTTCATACCTTAACACATATTTATTTAGAAGCCAACAACAGATTGTCATAGATTTAGCTTTAAAATCTTTCAATATAACGAAACATTTTCATTAAAAAAAATTTGCCGGGCGCTGTGGCCGAGCAGTTCTAGGCGCTACAGTCTGGAACCGTGCGACCTCTACGGATGCAGGTTCGAATCCTGCCTCGGGCATGGGTGTGTGTGATGTCCTTACGTTAGTTAGGTTTTAGTAGTGCTAAGTTCTGGGGGACTGATGACCTCAGATGTTAAGTCCCATAAGTGCTCAGAGACATTTGAACCATTGAAATTTTCATCCTCTATTTCACCTGTATAAGTGTCGAATTTTCAATAACACTGAAACATTTTTTTTCCTTAAAGAAAAAGCCAAATACAGATTTTCATAGCCTTAGCTTAAGAAATTATTTCATTGTGAAATATTTTCATAAAAAGTTGCGCCCCTATTTCATCCTCTTAGGGGTTGGATTACCAGAACAACTGAAAAACGTATTTCTTTTATTTTTAACGCAGAATTCAAAGATGGGGCTTCATAAATGCTTTATTAGTAAATTAATAATTACTTATTTTTTTAAAAAAATTCAGCGGTTTCCTTAGTGGTAGCATTTCCAAAAACACTGAAGGAGCAATTTTTTATTTTTATTTTATTTTATTTTTCCTTCTGACTGCGAAACCAAATACCAGTTTTGGTACGACTGACTTCAAAATTACCTTAACAGCGTCATGCTTTCAAAAATCTTCTAATCCCCTACTTCAGCCCCTCTGGGGTAAAATTTCGAAGTCGCTTACTAAACGATGCCTATACTATGAGATCAACACCCTCTACATATTTCTAGTTTTTATCCTTAGCGGTTTGGGCTGAGCGGTGATGGGTCAGTCAGTCTGTTCAAAATGGTTCAAATGGCTCTGAGCGCTATGGGACTTACATCTGAGGTCATCAGTCCCCTAGAACTTAGAACTACCTAAACGTAACTAACCTAAGGACATCACACACATCCACACCCGAGGCAGGATTCGAACCTGCGACCGTAGCAGCCGCGTGGTTCCGGACTGAAGCACCTAGAATCGTTCGGCCACAGCGGCCGGTCAGTCAGTCAGAATATTGCCTTTCATGTACAGAGAAATATAAAAGGCTGTCCTAACAGAGTCCTCATCGTCCACCCAAGACCGCTAAGGATAGAAACCAGAAATTTGGAGAGGGTGTTGATCTTATACTACAGGCATCATTTAGTAAGAGACTGTTAGAAATTTTATCCTAGAGGGGCTGAAGTAGGGATTAGAAGATTTTTCAAAATATGGCGCTGCTCAGGTAATTTTGAAGTCAGAAGGTCGAAAACTGGTATTAGGTTTCGCAGTCAGAAATAAAAAAGAAAAACTTCCTTCAGCACTTTTGGAGTTCAGCCATTAAGGAGTTCAAATAATAGCTGAAAGTGTTCTTTGAAAATGAGTATTTGTTACGGTACTAAAAAAGCATTTTTAAAGTTACATCTATGAAAACTGCTATTTGACTGCTCTTTTAGCTACAAAAAATACGCGTTTCAGTGTTTTTGGAAATTAATCCACTGTGGGGGTGAAATAATAGAGGACCAAAATTTTCTTTATATTAAAATATTTTTAAACCTAAATCTGTGACAATTTGTATTTGACTTTTAAGGAAATAAGGGTTGGGGGATGAGTTTCTATGGAAATACCACCACAAGAACTAATAAGGAAGGATTAACAAAAATCCCCGACTCTGCGTTTTGGTCGGATTTACATTCGGAAATACTTGTATGGCGTTAACTGACGTGCGAAGTTTAGGAGATGTTGTAGTTTGTGAAAAACATAAATATTCGATTAAAGGGAAACAAAAAGATCAGTGCAGACCATACTGTCAACGCGAGCGAAGCGGCGGGAGCTAAGATAGTTACTTACATACAAATGGAATAAAAAAAAAGTGCTTCACTTTTAGAAAAGTACACATTGGTCATTTGCAAGAAATTAAAACTGTAGATCAGCCAATGATCCAAATTGTAAAACAAGTTTTTGGTTATTGCCATTGTGATTCAGGGAAAGAATGTATGAACCACCTCCACAACTTGGGTGCCAGCAGTCTATCTCTTAAAGCCGTTGGACTGCAGCTAACCCTGTCTCCTCCCAAGGTTGCTTTAATAACTTCTGCAGGAGGATGTCCACCTGCTTAGCTGAGTGGTAACGTGCTTGCCTCCCATGTAGCGGGCCCGGGTTCGATTCCCGGCCGGGGTGGAGATTCTCTCCGTTCGTCGACTGGGTGTTCTCTTGTCCTTATCGTCATTTCATCCTCATCCCTGGCACTCAAATCTCCCAACTTGGCGTCAGCTGACATAAGATTTGCACTCGGCGGCCGAACTTCCCCGTTGGATCCTGCCAGCCAACACCGCCATACGCTCATATCGTTTTGAAGGAGGATTACGTGAAATCTGGAAATGGGAGAGAGGTACAGGCAGTATGTAAGTTTGGGAGGACAGGTCCATGACCTGCGCCTAGACAGCTCAGGTGGGAGAACCACACCCGAAAAGGCAAAGTCTTGCTCCCCCTTTTGTAGTTTTACATACTGGTCTATTACTGTATGTTTAATTCTTCCGTGATCGGACTTTTAAGGAAGTTGACTTACAACAGATCACGTTCAGCACAAAAATCAAACGTCTACGTTCTGTTAGTGAAATATCTGTAATTAATAGCCATCAGGATCTGTTATTAATCACAATAAAAATTAATTTATTTCTTCCCCGGAATGAATCTCCGCAACTACGTATTCCACACTGAGACTACAGTAAACCACGCTGATAATGTGTCATTCTGGACAAGCCACGATTTAACGGATGTTAATTCTTTCATTCATACAGTTTTCGATTATTACTACCATATTACACAGGTCGTTAAGCCACGTAATTTCTAATCAGTAACTTTAGTTGTACCCACACTAGGAAAACTAACGCTCACTCTTGTAGCTCAAGTTATACACTGAAGCAGCAAAGAAACTGCCATACGCATGCGTATTGAAACACAGAGACATGTAAACAGGCTGAATACGGCATTGCGGTCGCCAACGCCTATGTAAGACAACAAGTGTCTGGCGCAGTTATTAGATCGCTTATTGCTGCTACAAATAGCTCTGAGCACTATGGGACTCAACATCTGAGGTCATCAGTCCCCTGGACTTAGAACTACTTAAACCTAAGGACATCACCCACATCCATGCCCGACGCAGAATTCGAACCTGCGACCGTAGCAGCGCGGTTCCGGACTGGAGCGCCTAGAACCGCGTAGCAACCGCGGCCGGCTATTGCTGCTACAATGGCAGCTTGTCAAGATTTAAGAGAGTTTGAACGTGGTGTTACAGTTGACGCACGAGCGGTGGGACGGATTCTCCGAGGTAGCGATGAAGTGCGGATTTTCCATTAAGAACATTTAACGAGAGTACCGTAAATATCAGGAATCCGATAAAACATCAGATCTCCGACATCGCTACTTCCGGAAAAAGATCCTGCAAGAACGACGACTGAAGAGAATCGTTCAACGTGGCAGAAGTGCTGCAGATTCCAATGCTGGGACATCAACAAGAGCCAGCGTGCGAACCATTCAACAAAACATCGGAGCCGAAAGCCCACTGGCGTGCCCTTGATGATTGCATGATATAAGGTTTTAAGCCTCGCCTGACACGTCAGCACCGACACTGATGACTGGAAACATGTTGCCTGGTCGGGAGTGTCTCGTTTCAAATTGTATCGAGCGGATGGACGTGTACGAGTATGGAGACAAGCTCATGAATCCATGGACGCTGCATGTCAGCAGGGGACTGTTTAAGCTGGTGGAGGCTAATAGTGTGGGGCGTGTGCAGTTGGAGTCTAGATACGACTCTGATAGGTGAAACGTAAGCAAGCATCCTGTCTGACCAGTTGTATTCATTCGTTCCCATTGTGCATTCCAACGGACTTGGGTAATTCCAGCAGGGCAATGCGACACCACCCACGTCTAGAGTTCCTACATAGTGGTTCCAGGTACACTCTTCTGAGTGGCCCCAAACGCCCCAGACATGAACATTATTGAGCGTCATCTGCGATGCCTTGCAACGTGCTGTTTAGATCTCCACTCCCTCGTACTCTCACGGATTTATGGACAGCCATGCAGGACTCGTGGAGTCACTTCCCTCCAGCACTACCTCAGACATTAGTCTAGTCCATCCCACGTGGTGTTGCGGCACTTCTGCATGCTCACGGGGGCTCAGGTGTATCAGTTTCTTTGGCTGTTCATTATATATATATATATATATATATATATATATATATATATATATATATATGATTATTAATGGCCACGCGTAATGGCCGTGTGTTTAGAGGCGCCATGTCACAGATGGCGCGACCCCACCCGCTGGAGGTTCGAGTCCTCCCTCGTTCATGTATTCTTGTTGTTGTTCTTAGCATAAGTTAGTTTAAGTAATGTGGAAGTCTATGGACTAATGACCTCAGCAGTTTGGTACCTTAGGAATTCACACACATTTGAACATTTGATTATTACAGTAATCAGTACTGCTCAAATCCTTAATACAACTCTTCCTCTCAACAACATTTTAGCTTTTACTGAAGCCACTTACCATATTTACGATCCGACCAATGCTTATATCTCCAGACACGTGTGTAGTTGCAGGGCCACTCACCACATACTGGAAAAATGCCAGTGTGGCTGGAGTTGCTTGTGCAACAAAAGATAGGCATATAACGTATAAAATATTTCAGATTGTAAGACTTTATGGCAAGTGCATGCTAACCGGAGAGTGCAGGTGTAACAGGCACAATACTCCTACACAGTTTGGCACACAGTTTTAACATAAAATGAATTACGAACTTCGATTCTATAAGTATACTATGTGTTCAAAAGTATCCAGACACCACCAAAAACGTATGTTTCTCATATTAGGTGCATTGTGCTGCCATCTGCTGCCAGATACGCCATATCAGTGACCTCATAGCAGAATGGGGCGCTACGCGGAACTCACGGACTTCGAACGTGGTCAGGTGATTGGGTGTAACTTGTGTCATACGTCTGTAAGTGGGATTTCCACACACATAAACATCCCTAGCTCCACTGTTTCCGACGTGATAGTGAAATGGAAACGTGAAGGGACACGTACAGCACAAAAGCGTGCAGGCTGACCCCGTCTGTTGACTGACAGAGACCGCCGACAGTTGAAGAGGGTCATAATGTGTAATAGGCAAACATCTATCCGACCGTCACACAGGACATCCAAACTGCATCAGGATGCACTGCAAGTACTATGACAGTTAGGAGGGTGGTGAGAAAACTTGGATTGTAACGCCAGTAAATGCCAAACGACGCCTCGCTTGGTGTAAAGGGCGTAAACATTGGACGATTGAACAGTGAAAAAACGTTGTATGGAGTGACGAATCACGGTACGCAATTTGGCGATCCTATGGCAAGTTGTGGGCATGCCGAATGCCTGGTGAACGCCATCTGCCAGCGTGTGTAGTGCCAACAGTAAAATTCGGAGGCGGTGGAGTTATGGTGTGGTCGTGTTTCTCATGGAGGGGCCTTGCACCCTTTGTCGTTTTGCGTGTGGCCGGCCGCTGTGGCGGAGTGGTTCTAGGCGCTTCATTCCAGAACCACTCGACTGATACGGTCGCAGGTTCGAATCCTGCCTCAGGCATGGATGTGTGTGATGTCCATAGGTTAGTTAGGTTGAAGTAGTTCTAAGTTCTAGGGAACTGATGACCTAAGATGTTAAGTTCCTTAGTGCTCAGAGCCATTTGAACAATTTTTTGATGACCTCAGATGGTAAGTCCCACAGTGCTTAGAGCCATTTCAACCATTAATTCTGCGTGGGACTATCACAGCACAGGCCCAGGTTGACATTTTAAGCACCTTCTTGCTTCACATTGTCCTCACCGACCGACATCGATACCTCTCCTCAGTGCAGCACTCACTGAAGAATGGACTGCCATTTCCCAAGAAACCTTCCAGCACCTGACTGAACGTATGCGTGCGACAGTGTCATCAAGGCTGAGGGTGGGCGACACTGTACTGAATTCCAGCATTCCCGGGTTCGATTCCCGGCGGGGTCAGGGATTTTCTCTGCCTCGTGATGGCTGGGTGTTGTGTGCTGTCCTTAGGTTAGTTAGGTTTAAGTAGTTCTAAGTTCTAGGGGACTTATGACCACAGCAGTTGAGTCCAATAGTGCTCAGAGCCATTTGAACCATTTTTTGAATTCCAGCATTACCGATGGAGGTCGCGGTGAACTTGTAAGTGATTTTCAGCCAAGTGTCTGGATCCTTTTGATCACATAGTGTATCACACGTTATTCCATGGTCTCCATCCATTACATCTGTCCTCATTAGCATTTTGAAGATGCCATCACACAGGTCTTCTCTGTGTAGGAAGACGGATGGCACAGAGTCCATTACCTGGTGCTGGAAGAGGTTAGGGCCGAACACGGGAGACTGCTGCAGGCCAGCGCCGCCCAAGCCAGCCAGCTGCGAGTAGGGAGAGACGGCAGCAGCTGAGGCGGCAGCTCCCAGGCCCAGCTGCGAGTAGTCCGGCGCCTGCAGCTGCGGCTGCACAGCTGTGCCGGCCACGGATGCAGGGATGCCGGCCCTCGGGGCCGTCGCGTACTTGGCGTACAGCTGCTGTGGCGACAGCGCCTGTGGGTGATGGAGAGTGGCGTCATATCTGCACGAGATTTGCTACAGTCAGAACCGCAAAAAAGAAGCTTACAAGGGAACCTCCCCATCGCACCCCCCTCAGATTTAGTTACAAGTTGGCACAGTGGATAGGCCTTGAAAAACTGAACACAGATTAATCGAGAAAACAGGAAGAAGTTGTGTGGAACTATGAAAAAATTAGCAAAATATACAAACTGAGGCAACATGGGCAACATCAAGGACCGTGTGAGCTCAAGAGCGCCGTGGTCTCGTAGTTAGTGTGAGCAGCTGCGGCACGAGAGGTCTTTGGTTCAAGTCTTCCCTCGAGTGAAAAGTTTAATTTTTTATTTTCAGTTTATGTGACAAACACTTATGTTTTCATCACTTTTTTGGGAGTGATTATCATATCCACAAGAAAACCTAAATCGGGCAAGCTAGAAGAATCTTTTTACCCCTTCGCCAAGTGTACAAGTTAGGTGGGTCGACAACATATTCCTGTCATGTGACGCACATGCCGTCACCAGTGTCGTATAGAATATATCAGACGTGTTTTCCTGTGGAGGAATCGGTTGACCTATGACCTTGCGATCAAATGTTTTTTGTTCCTATTGGAGAGGCACGTCCCTTCGTCTACTAATCGCACGGTTTTGCGGTGCGGTCGCAAAACACAGACACTAAACTTATTACAGTGAACAGAGACGTCAATGAACGAACGGACAGATCATAACTTTGCGAAAATAAAGAAAGTAAATTTTTCGCTCGATGGAAGACTTGAACCAAGGACACCACGGTGCTCTTGAACTCACACGCTTCTAGATGTTGCCTATGTTGCGCATGGACTACTCAGTTTGTATATTTTGCTAATTTTTTCATAGTTCCACACAACTTCTTCCTGTTTTCTCGATTTATCTGTGTTCAGTTTTTCAAGGCCTATCCACTGTGCCAACTTGTAACTAAATCTGAGGGGGGTGCGATGGGGAGGTTCCCTTGTTAGTAGCATGCATGTGCTGACTGAAATGTAAGGAAGTTTAGAATAATGTTGTTTCAAGTTTTCAATCTACATCTCTCCACTACAAAAACTCAAGCATTTGGTAACTACCACCTGCCTGTAATGAAAAGTGGTGAATCTTCTTAACTGCTATACTTTCACCAACTGCGACATGGTCGCTTATACAAACAGTGATCCAATACTGTTAAATGTCTTTTTTTAATCCAGTCTTTGATTACAAAATGAATTCCTTAGACGATGACCGGTTTCAGTCAGTAATGGTCATCCTCAGGTGTAAAAAAGATCTGAGGATGGTCATTACTGACTGAAACCGGTCATCGTCTAAAGAATTCATATGTGACCAGAGACTGGAATAAAAAATATTTAACTGCTAGACTTACTATGCTGAATTCTCTTGGACAAGGCGATTTGTTTGCAAAGGTATATCCCTAGATACCCCACAGACCAGTCTTTCTTTTTTGTTTCTTGCAACCTGTGTGGCTTTTTTCAGTCTCGTGTAGTTCTGTATGCAACTGTGTTAATGTTGTTTCAGTCTATTCCTGAGCAATTTAACCATCTATTGTTTCACACACCAACTCGACACAGCTACCAGGTGGCTATAATTAAACTATCCCTATTTAACACGTTATAACACAGAAACTAATTACCGTATGAGTACCACAATCGGTATCATTAGTGTGAGGCACATATCGAAGAGAAATAATGCAGAATCAGCTAAATTGAAAAACTTACGCAGCAGTGTCCAGAAGCGTCTGAAAGCGCAGGATTGCATTCTGTACAACAGAACTGGCTACCTCTCTTGATGTGCTGCGTTTCAGATCAGCATACGTGTGGATATTCCCCTGGTTAATCCTGTCCTTCAAGTAGCCCCACAACCAGAAATCACAGGGAGTGAGATCAGATTATCGTTCCGGCCAAGCATTTGGAAACGATCGGCTGATAATTCGATCGTTTCCGAATGAGTTTGGGAGAAGCAGGCCAAATTTACGAGCGATGCACGGTGGGACCCCATCTTGGATGAAAATTCTGATTTCAATGCGTCTCTCCTCTGTAGGGCGGGTATGACCTCCTGGCAAAGCACATCGCAGTCATGCTGGCCAGTCACACTGCAGGTCTTTGGGTCCTGAGCGCCACCCTGTCCAAAAAGGAATGGGCCATTGATGAAAGTAGCCGTCAAGCCACACCATACGGTTACACGTTCACCATACAGAGGAACTTCATGCACAGTGGCTGGAGGTGAAGGTCCCCACACTCGGCAATTCTGTGTGTTCGTCTCTCCCATCAGAGAAAAATGAGATTCGTCTGTCCACAGGATGGTCCAGGGCCAGCCCTCGTCAACTTCAATCCTTGCGAGAAAGTGGAGAGTGAAGTCAACACGTCGTTGTGCGTTCTGTGGTGTAAGCTGCTGTACGATATGGATCTTGCACGGATACCATTTGAGAATAGTTCAAAGCAGCTTCCATACAGTGGACCACGGGGTGTTCAAATGTCGTGACACAGCACGCATTGTACCTGACTGTCGGGAATTTCTTTGTCTGCCACAGCAACAGCCATTTCATCAATCACCTGTCGTCGGCTGGTCGTCGGCCTCTTTCCAGAGCTACGCCAAGTTCTCCAGTTGATTTGAACTTCTTCATCATGGTCAAGTAGAGAAAGAGGACAATTCCATAATCCTTTAAGCTGGCGATATTCTCAAAGTGCAGCTGCAGTTTTGCTGTTGTTTTGATAATAGAGCTTCACCTGCTTCTTTCATCCAAGCTCGTGTTGTCGTGTCAACAAGTATACTGTGACTGGTCAGGTGCGTGAGACTATGAACTGTGGGCCATAGTTGGAACTGGACGTTGGCGCTGTGACGTATGGAGATTAATGCTACGAGGTTTGGTACTTGTACAGTAATTGGTTTCCATGTTATAACATGTTAAATAGGAAAAGTTTAATTATAACCACCAGGTATTTTGACCTATTGCGACTTCTGTCTTGTAGAAAGTAGACTTACGAGAACCATGGGAGGGCTTTAACTATATTGTTTATAATTAGACAAAGCAATCAGTCACAAGTATGGTTTATGAAAGATTGTTTCAATCAAATCGTTCCCAATTCCATATTTCTTTCATATCCATGTTTATATCGATCATTTACACTTTCTCTTCACTGTTAGGCCTTGTACTATAATCATGACAGGTTTTGTGCGCTGAGATAGATAAAGACTTTTTCTTTCAAATTTTATAAACCTACGAGAGAAATTTTCTGTTCCTTACACAAGGACACAAAAGGTTAATAAAGTATGAAATTTGTTGGCACACTTTCCAGGAAAAACAGTGAACTATCAATAATATAACTTAATTAAAAAACCACAGTCGTGATAGAATTTAAGTTGTTGGTTTTAATTTTGTAGGTGACCGATTTCGATCTTCTAAGAGCTACAGTGTTCTCGACACCAGCACGACATGAAGTTTTATTGAACGAATAAGACATGCGTGTGAAAGGTAAGCTTAGGATAAAGAATATACATACAAAGAACGACTTATAGACGAGAACTATGTAATGAGATGTTTTATGTTTTATGCTGTGATCAGGGAAAGTATATCAACGTTTACAGGGAACAGTATTGGACATGGCAATAAATGGTCGACAAAATGTAGAGTACATAAGAAAAATGAAATATGATTTTCTGTTCCAGCGACAAAAATGAGTCTGAAAATCGAATGTAAAGCTACAGTGTACAGTATAAACAGTGTATCACGTATTTTACTCACTGGCCACTTATAATGTGACAGGTTATCAGTAAAACTCTATATATCGGTCAGAAATTCAAAACTGGTAACGGTTTGACTTAAATAAACTTATTTAAACCGTACTTGTGTCCAAGTGTACTATTGCCTTAGCAATATTCCTGGGCTGTTCTCTGCCACAACTGCTCTGCCTGACGATAGTTACTGCTCTGCTATGTGGAGCCGAGACAGGGATAGCGAGGTAACTTCTGAGTGGGACGGTCTAGAGTTCGTTTATAACATACAAACCGTCAGGAGGAAGTAAGAGATCTGTATGAACCATTACAAACATTGAAATAAGAACACCGTGAATTCATTGTCCCAGGAAGGGGAAACTTTATTGACACATTCCTGGGGTCAGATACATCACATGATCACACTGACAGAACCACAGGCACATAGACACAGGCAACAAAGCATGCACAATGTCGGCACTAGTACAGTGTATATCCACCTTTCGCAGCAATGCAGGCTGCTATTCTCCCATGGAGACGATCGTACAGATGCTGGATGTAGTCCTGTGGAACGGCTTGCCATGCCATTTCCACCTGGCGCCTCCGTTGGACCAGCGTTCGTGCTGGACGTGCAGACCGCGTGAGACGACGCTTCATCCAGTCCCAAACATGCTCAATGGGGGACAGATTCGGAGATCTTGCTGGCCAGGGTAGTTGACTTACACCTTCTAGAGCACGTTGGGTGGCACGGGATACATGCGGACGTGCATTGTCCTGTTGGAACAGCAAGTTCCCTTGCCGGTCTAGGAATGGTAGAACGATGGGTTCGATGACGGTTTGGATGTACCGTGCACTATTCAGTGTCCCCTCGACGATCACCAGTGGTGTACGGCCAGTGTAGGAGATCGCTCCCCACACCATGATGCCGGGTGTTGGCCCTGTGTGCCTCGGTCGTATGCAGTCCTGATTGTGGCGCTCACCTGCACGGCGCCAAACACGCATACGACCATCATTGGCACCAAGGCAGAAGCGACTCTCATCGCTGAAGACGACACGTCTCCATTCGTCCCTCCATTCACGCCTGTCGCGATACCACTGGAGGCGGGCTGCACGATGTTGGGGCGTGAGCGGAAGACGGCCTAACGGTGTGCGGGACCGTAGCCCAGCTTCATGGAGACGGTTGCGAATGGTCCTCGGCGATACCCCAGGAGCAACAGTGTCCCTAATTTGCTGGGAAGTGGCGGTGCGGTCCCCTACGGCACTGCGTAGGATCCTACGGTCTTGGCGTGCATCCGTGCGTCGCTGCGGTCCGGTCCCAGGTCGACGGGCACGTGCACCTTCCGCCGACCACTGGCGACAACATCGATGTACTGTGGAGACCTCACGCCCCACGTGTTGAGCAATTCGGCGGTACGTCCACCCGGCCTCCCGCATGCCCACTATACGCCCTCGCTCAAAGTCCGTCAACTGCACATACGGTTCACGTCCACGCTGTCGCGGCATGCTACCAGTGTTAAAGACTGCGATGGAGCTCCGTATGCCACGGCAAACTGGCTGACACTGACGGCGGCGGTGCACAAATGCTGCGCAGCTAGCGCCATTCGACGGCCAACACCGCGGTTCCTGGTGTGTCCGCTGTGCCGTGCGTGTGATCATTGCTTGTACAGCCCTCTCGCAGTGTCCGGAGCAAGTATGGTGGGTCTGACACACCGGTGTCAATCTGTTCTTTTTTCCATTTCCAGGAGTGTATAATGAAAGTGTAGCAAGTACCATCCCTCCATCCAGCTTCTGGATATCTCTCACACGCTCTACAGACCCTTCAGACAACAGTACGGTAATACGGGGGCAACGATTCCGCTGATGGAGAAGGAATCCAACTACACGGAAGTGTGCACTGTTTGCTCCCATACAAGAGGATCTGATGAGAAATGTTAAGGAAAGAAACACGGAATTATTGTAAAGATTACGATGTTTCTTTGCGGGTAACACCTTGCGCCAGGAAACACTACTCTGGAAACAATGTGTATACGAAGATAATAAAAATAAAACAAATGAAAATATGTGTGCATAGCAGTTTTTCTCACAGACTGCTATAGCTTCGGTTAATTTTATACTAATATTTTGCCACATACTACGAGAAATTACAACAAATAAAGCGAAATATGGACAGTTATATAGTTCAGAAAGATATAAATAACATTGTAAAAAACTTAAAAGCTTTTTGAACAGTTCTTTTTATGAAGGTGATCTGTTAAGGTACTAAACCACTCTATCAGCATTGTTACAGCTGTCCGAGTCAACAGAGTTTCAATTCATGTTCTCGTTTCCAGTACCAAAGCGGGAGATAAATGACGCATAACGTGCGGTTGTGTCTGATTCTGGACTAATACACATTATGGAATGCAAAAGTTGAGGGCACCAACTTGAAAATGTCGCCAGATACTGATTACAGGATTGCCATTGTGTCTATTATAAAGTAAAAATTTAATACCGGTTTTATACTGCTTCAAATTCTGGAAAATGGTATTCCAGGTAGCCACTGAGAGAAACTTTGGTGTCAGTGATGCTAAAGTTTAACATTCTGTCAACACTGAGGTTATCAACTGTAAGTGACTACCTCGGCAGAAAGAGAATGTGTGAAAGTATTGGCGGCGTTTGGTGTTGAAAGAACAAGTCTAGAATCCCACAGTTGTCTTAATGTCTGTACCACCAAACTCAGTGAAAATATAATACTTCTTATTCTACATTATTTTAATTCGAGTATCACATTCAGCAACTAGGGGACCACGTTCCAACCAGCTGAAACGCAAACATTTGCAGAGTGGCAGTTAACCGATGCCTTTTGCATTCAGGAGTTAACAGTGGAAAATTCTTTGGTCCTCTGACTTTAAAAATATGTTGGTACAACTTATTCGCCATTAGATTCCATGTGGTCTATTAAAATAGAAACCTCTTTCTAATGCCTTCATATGTCAGGACGCAAGTAAACATTTATGACAAACTGATTGCCACACAAAGAGAGTTATGATCGAAGAAAATTGTGACAGTGTCCCAGTAGACAAAAAAAGTGCTTCCAGCGGCCCCAGTGTGATTAAATATACAGTATCTCTTGGAAGAGTGCTCCTCATCCATTTTGAAGTGGTATGTAACTGCCATATCGTTGATGCTTTCATCCTTATGTGAGCACTGTACCATCTGTGACGTCAATGGTGCACACTCAAATGATATGTAAGGTAATGTTTCCATTCCACACCCACCACACCCTGTTCAGCTCTCTGATGGCGAGGTCACAATATGGGCCTAGCTGCTGACTACCAGCTTTACTGATCATGCTGTCAGATACTTTTACCTCTGTCGCTTTTTTTTTTTTTACACTACAGCAGAAACCATTTGTCATTTAATGGTAAAAGTCTCGTGGAATGCAGTTCAGAGTCCCTTTTCCAGAGCATGTCCTACTAGCATTGATTTATCTGAGTGATGTTGTCAGAAACACCTGTTGTCCGCCCCCGGCAGCTGGGTGGTCAGTGCGGCGAAATGCCACGCCAACGCGCCCAGGTTCGATTCCCGGCTGGGGCAGATTTTCTCCACTCAGGGACTGGGTGTTGTGTTGTCCTCATCATCATTTCATTCCCATCCCCGACGCGCAAGTCGCCTAATGTGGTGTAGAACGCAATAAGTACATGCCCTCGGAACCCGAACTTCCTCAAATGGGGGACTCCCGGCCCACAATACCGTACGCTCATTTCCGCCTCTCATGTTCTGTGCAGCCCTATTCAACAATGTGTGCACTCTGATCAGCACAAAACTGACCTCATGCACACAGTATTTTGTACACTCCTGGCGTTCTGAGGGCTAGCTTTCGGAGGCATCGTCAGGTGTTGAAATTTTGCGGGAGGATAGAAGACTGAATCTATTTTATACCTTTTCTGGAGGAGTAGAACTGCCAAAACAGACTTACCCTCGTTGGAAACCGTTTACTTCTGTGTGTCGGGTAAAATAACTTGTGAAATCTGTCTTCCGGCCTCTAGCAGAAATTTCACAACTCATGAGACCACAGAATGTGCACAGTATACAAAACGCCATGAAGTTGTGGACAGTTTTGTGTCATGCACTGTTGAACAGCACCATATGCAACATGAGAGGCACAGCTATATGAGGATCAAGCAATGACACCACTTAACAGTGCCTGATAAACACTCATCTGAAGGCTGTTGGGTACTTTACCACTTTACACAGCTAGGAGACTGGGAATATGCTATTACTTTATATTCATGTGAGACTACACATTCCTACAAAAGGAGTTGTGGATAAATTCTACTACTTCATATGTTGTTATGTGTTAGGCATCTGTTATTTGCACAGAAAACATCAATGATACTGAAAACTGGAGGCAGGGACTTAACCCTGAAAACCGTGGAATTCGGAATCGAGTCCTAGTCTGTCACTAATATTTTGAACAGTCTCGAATACTCTAATCAACTTTACATGGAATAAAATTTCCACTGACAGGAAGAATCTCGTGCCCTGTGGAGTGCTGTATGTTACGAGGCTGCAGAAGGTACCTGGTGTGGCTGCTGCTGCGGCTGCTGGTAGTAGGTGACCACTGGCTGCTGCTGCTGTAGCTGTTGCTGCTGTGGCTGGTAGAACAGCTGCGCTGGCTGCTGGTAGTACTGGGGCGGCAGGAATGCCAGCTGCTGCTGTGGTAACAGCTGCAGCTGTTCGGGCTGCAGGTACTGTACTTGCTGTGGCTGTGTGTCCAACTGTGACTGAAGCCAGAAAGAACATTGCTTGCAATTGGATGCCACTGCAGAACCTACAATCCTGACAGACAGTAAGTCAGACCACAATATGTTCAGTCACTAATACAGATTGATGAAGAAAACAGTATCGAAATAGCATGAACGAGTATGAAGGTAATTTCTCCAATCCAATCTGCAGAATATGCTCTCATCAGTTGTTTAGCTAGGCTGATTACTTCATGAGATTTTTGCAGTGCATGTATAACTTCACTATTGGAAAGAATGTAATAATGCAATACCATTTTCTTCCCTCTCTGTTCCATCTGCAGATGGGCATGGGAGAACTACCTTCAAAATACATCAAAATTTCTCTAGTCTTCCTGTTCGATGTTATTATTGAATATGTCCGCCCCTGGTAGCTGAGTGGTCAAGTGGTCAGCACAACAGAATGTCAATCCTAAGAGCCCGGCTTCGATTCCCGGCTGGGTCGGAGATTTTCTTCACTCAGGGACTGGTGTTGTCCTAATGATCATCATTTCATCCCGGTTGACGCCCAAGTCGCCGATGTGGCGTCAACTCGGAGGCTTGCATGCGACGAATGGTCTACCCGACGGAAGGACCTAGTCACACAACATTTATTTATTGAAGATGTATGGTGAAGCATTTCTTTTATTTTTCTGTGGTGTGGTACTAAGTATAGAAGCCATGCTGAATTATGCCATTCTTCTCCAAATATTCTTTCTCTCTTATTAATTCAGTTTGGTAAGGTTCTCACAGGTACAGCATTCCAGAAGGGGTGCAATCATGGGTTTTTTAACAGTCTTCATTGAGACCCAGTTATCCTTCATAGAATTTTCCCTAATCCGCTGACTGGCATCTTTTTCTCAACTAGATTAATCTGATCTTTTCACGTTAAATCTCTTGGGACAGGCAATACTAGGTACTAGATGCTTGTCACTGAAAGTGTACGAAGTAGTCAAACACTATCTCGCTTTTTCGTCTGTACACATTCGATATCCTACCATTATTTATTTTGAGTACCAGCTCTTAGTCTTCCCGACAATCCCCGAGCGTCTTAAAGTTTTCCAACAATTCTTTGACCATTTAGCCTGTCTAGGTACCTGTGTGTCACAAATATAGCCTTATAGAGCTAAAAACGTCATCAACCATACAGTTTGTACAATGTAAGCGTATGTAAAACATAGCAGTGCTATCACACTTCCTCGATGTTCCACTAGTCTCCGTTATAAAGATACAGACTCAGTTCTGTTTTATGGCAAAAGAAAAACACTTGTCAGTAATTTCTTTAAGGTCAGTACCGCCAATAGACTTTTTTATTTGCAGTGTTGGACACTGTATCTAATAGTGTATTTTGAATACGACAGTATGCAATTTTAGGTACTGTATAACATGAAACACTTGATAATGGCACTTTAAAGCCGAAATCATGATCTTGTAAATGTAACACTGCAAATAAAAAACAGTCTAATGGCGGTACTGACTTTAAAGAAATATATTATGACTGTGGACCCACATTATTAAAAAATTATTACTTGTCAGTAAATTCAGTAAGGACGTTTTGTTTCGACTGGATGCCAGCAATGAACTATATGAGACGCTTTTCATAAATAAAGGAAGTAGAATGAATTTGGGTTCCAGTGTCAAAATTCCATGAAACGTAGATGCGTAGGCTTTCCATGAAAAAATGAAACATAATTAATTAATTTGGGTTCCATTGTAAACACGCCCTTAAGCTCACGTAGTTGCTTCAAACTGCCCACACACGTTCCTTTGGAGTTGACCATGGGCTACTAGCAACAAATTGTGAAAACTGTATGAAAAAGTTGTCACAAAGCGACAGCTCCTGCAGGTCATAACAGATAAGTTTATGTGATATGACATATTTTTCCCCTGCTTTCTTTATTTCCAAACAGCTCTGGATGAAGCTAGAGGATGTTTTATGTCACTACGAGTCAGATACATCCATTTGTTTCGTGCCTAACAACAGAACATATCTGTGTCAGAAAGTTTCGTGTTAGATTGCATGGACGAGCTTAGAGATGGGGAATCTCATGCAGCATTCCTCAGTCTAATGTACTGAAATCGTGGCACGTCCTATCTGTTCTATTCGCTCCACGCTTGACTGTAATTCTTTAAGTCTGTGGAAGGTCTGATCACATTCCAATCATATACCGGAACTCGAGGGAAAATAAAACTGTAGAGGGAAATTTTATTAAAAAACTTTTTACTGGGAAACCTACATTTCTAGTAACATAATTTTCCTCTACAATCTTCTTCAACCTTCACATACTTGGTACATCTGTTGACAAGATTCTTAATTCCATCCTAGCAGAAGCTTTGCGGCTTCTTGCACCACCTCCGCAATTTCTTGACGGTGCTCCTTCATCCAGCCAGAAAGTTTGCTTAGGACTGTGTAGTGCTTTCTCTGGAAACTCAGACCAGGGATTTAAAAATCACTAAAGTGTTTACCGAGCTGCGGGAAGACAGGGATTATCCTGAAGCAAAGATTCTGTCTCTTGTTCGTCTTCAATTCAGTTTTACGATTTCACAATAGCTCACAACAACCATCAACACTCGCTGTTTGACTTTTAGAAGTATAATGAATCAACACTGGAGCTTTCATATCCCAAACCTCCACTGTCCTATTCTTCCCAGAAAGATCTCACGAAATTTCAGTAGTAAACCTGTTCTTGATGCACAACGCCTCTCTTGTAGTGTCTGTAACTGTAGCATCTCTGTAATTCTCTTGCTCTGACTAAACTTTGGAACAGAAAATAAAAATTGCCTTTGAAACTTCTTGGCAGAGTAAAACTGTGTGCCGGACCGCGACTCGAACTCGGGACCTTTGCATTTCGCGGGCAAGCGCTCTACCAACTGAGCTACCCAAGCACGACTCACACACCCCGTCCTCACAACTTTACTTCTGCCAGTAGCTCCTCTCCTACCTTCCAAACTTTACAGAAGCTCCGCTGCAAACCTTGGAGAACTAGCATTCCTGAAAGAAAGGATATTGCGGTGAGCCACAGCCTGGGGGATGTTTTCAGAATGAGATTTTTCACTCTGCAGCTGAGTGTGCGCTGAGATGAAACTTCCTGGAAGATTAAAACTGTGGCCCTGCACACAGTTTTAATCTGCAGAGTGAAAATCTCTTTCTGGAAAATTGCCTTTATTTATTGGCTGGTGCTCCTATTTCAGTTGCTGTAGCGACAGGAGAACACTCTCTGGAAAGCAGACACTATCTGTAACTCAGTTTCTCACAAGTGTGTGACACAGTGTCAACTGATGTTCCAGAGGATTCTTTAAATAATGGCCGAAACTGCTGCACCCTCATAGGCCACACCTGGAGAGGTCAACTGGATGGCTGCTGTATGCTGTTGTATCTGTTCGCTTATCGTTGTCTGGCTTCTGTAGATACTGCACTTGCTCCTCCTATTGCACTCTGGCTGCTCTTTGCTACTGTACCTGTTGCTCCTATTGTTGTCTTGCTGCTGTATGGTATTGTACCTGTCACTTACATTGTTTTCTGGATATTGTATGCTGCCACATCTGTCGCTATTACTACTGTCTGGTTACTGTATTCTGTGGGAGCAGTTGCTCCTACTGCTGTGTGGGTGCTGTATGGTAATGTACCTGTTACTTGCATTGCAGTGTGGCTGCTGTATGGTAATGTACCTGCTACTTACATTGCAGTGTGACTGCTGTGTGCTGACGTACCTGTTGCTGCTGCTGTTGTTGCTGCTGGACAGCAGGAGCGACGTATCTGGCACTGGAAGCGGGAGCCGCAGCTGCTTTGGCGGTTCCCCTCTTCTCCTTGGCCACAGCTGCCGCCTCGGCAGCCGACACTTGTCGTGACTGCGCTGCAGGCGATGACGTAGGAGCTGGACTCAATGCAGTGCCGGCAGCTGCCACGGCAGCAACCAGCAGAGATACCACCAGTACCTGTCGCAGACCAGACAGCCACTGTATTTGTGGATCGTGTGGAGTAACTGGTATAGGCATGCGTAATCAAATACAGATACAGGGTGAAAAGTATTTAAACCGACAAACTCTGAGAGGTTGTAGGGGACATCAAAACAAATATTTTTCCCTAACGTCATTTTTTCCTACGACGACTGAAATGTGCCGGCGCCCCGTCATGTTGGAACCACATGCGTTGTCTTGTAGGGGGCGGGACGTTTTTCAGCAATTCTAGCAACGCTCTGGCGAGAAAATTGTAATAGTGCCTGCCATTTAATGGCCTAGGCAGCAGATACGGCCGAGTTAAACAGTCCCCAACAACGCCGACATACACATTAACGAATAACCGCACTTGATGAGCGCTAGTAACTATGGCATGTGGGTTATCCTCACTCCAAATATGCGAATTGTGCACGTTGAAGACTCCATCACTCCCGAACGTTGCTTCATCGGTAAAAAACACAGAGGATGGAAATGTAGGATGCATTTCACACTGTTCCAGGTACCACTGCGAAAACTGTGCTCCGGGTGGATAAACAACTGGTTCCAGGTTGTGGACACGCTGTAAGCGAAATGGACGTAACAATTGCTCTCGAAGCACTGTTCTTACATTCGTCTGATTCGTCCCCATGTTACGTGCAATTGCACGAGTGCTGATTGAATGATGCCGCTCCACATGCTGCAAGACAGCTTCCTCAACTTGCAGCGTTCTTACCGTGCGACGGCGTCCCTGTCCAGGTAATCTGCTAAATGACCCGGTCTCACGCAGACGTTGGTACACAGCAGCAAAGGTCGCATGATGCGGGATACGGCGATTAGGATATTGTTGTTGATAAACCCGCTGTGCAGCTCGTCCGTTGTGGTGCGCTACGTAGTACACACCAACCGTATCAGTGTACTCACTCCAGGTGTGTCGCTCCATTAGTAAACAGAGACAATGCACTGCTACACTGGTGGACAGCAGTTGCCTGTGACTGAAGAGCGCAATACGTCGTCTAACAACTGAAGATCGTAATATGGCCTCTATCAACTGAAGAGCGTAATACGGCCTCCACCGGTTTAAATACTCCTCATAGGAAAAAATGACATTAGGGAAAATATCTGTTTTGACGTCCCCTACAACCGCCCAGAGTTTGTCGGTTTAAATACTTTTCACCCTGTATACGTAAATGGGCAGAATAAAGCGCTCCAGTCGGCAACGCCTATAACGATAAGTGTATGGCGCAGTTATTAGAATGATTACTGCTGCTACAGTCACAGGTTATCAAGATTTAAGTTAGTTTGAATGTGGTGTTATAGTCGGCGCACAAGCGGTGGGACACAGCATCTCTGGGGCAGCGATGAAGCTGACATTTACCCGTACGACCATTTCACGAGTGTACCGTGAGTATCAGGAATACACTGACTAGAACATCAAATCTCTGACATTGCCGTGGCCGGAAACACATCCAACAAGAACGAGACCAACAACAATTGAAGAGAATCGTTCAACGTGACAGAAGTACAACCCTTCCGCAAATTGCTGCAGATTTCAATGCTGTGGTGTGCGTACTGTAAGACCTTCGGTACACACACCATCAGATTATTTGACTTGTCGCTCTAACGAAGTAGGCGTCAGCAATATGTCTCGTGATCTTATCGTGGCGTGTTTATCTTCTACCATTAGGTAAGACGATAGAAATCCCAGTTGCGCGCTTACAGTAGCAGATTGACGGTGACCAACTTTAAACAGAACTTGATTAATTTTTACACACATTTATTAACATAATAACAAGCATTAAAATTACTTAACTTGGTTCTGGATGCTATTTACAATGGACCATCTGAAGTTCCTTTGGTATTGGTACGTTAATCTTATTCTCACATATCTCTGATACTTGACACAGTGTCTATACATTTCTCTTCATGGCTATGTACAGGAATATGATAATCTTATTAGGCGCAGACTGAAACTTGACTGCAGACTAATGCAGACTGGTACAGACTAATGCAGATTGGTACAGACTAATGCAGACTGGTACAGACTAATGCAGACAAATGCAGACTGACCAGTCGGAGGTCTGTACACTCGTTATAATACCTCGCGCGTTCAGGTATCACTGCGCAAGTGTGATCCGCGAGGAGAAAAGGTCTACGTTAGCAGCAATCTCATTGGCTTCGAGACATATTAATACGCGGATCGGCGGAAGCAGAATTTGGTCCGTCTCTAAGACAGCGCCATCTCGTAGTGCGGAGACAGACGAGCACTGCGCCTGCGCTGTTGTGCTTAGCGGGGCGCGCTCTAGTGGGAAAGTTGTGTACGCGCTGACTACGCGGAACTACGTACACAACAAATCAACGATACATCATCGATATGGGCCTTCGGAGCCGAAGATCCACTCGTGTACACTTGATGACTGCACGACACAAAGCTTTCCGCCGCACCTGGACCAGTTAACACCGACATTGGACTGTTGATGACTGGAAACATTTTAAAATTATAAGGAATGTAGCAACCATTCGCGGAAACATAATTTATTTATCTTGTTGCAAATAGATTTCGACTGATACCAGTCATTATCGGTGCTAAAACAAATACAAGAGACAGGGCATAAACAACAACTGCTTTAACAAACGATAAATTTTACAATAAAACATAGTTACATCAATTGCAACATATACAGATGTCTGAAATTAAAATTCAAAGTCATACCATTTTTCTAACCGATACATGCCATAAGCAGAAGTACTGTCGTTGGCAGATTTCTATCATGAAGTGAGACATCATAGGTCAACACTACAACAAGACAACATGAGGTGGCGCCACATTGCAATAAGCGCCCTCTGTGTAAAATACAAAAGTGACGTGAAATATACATTCGTATGTAGAATGACAGATGGCCATTGATACCACTATTCGGTATCATCATTATGACAAATAAGTTTCATTTACTAAATTTGTGTGAATGGCATCATATTTTAACAAGTTTATCTCTTCTTACAGTTTTGACGATAGTCGTTTTGACATATATATTTAATTTGTTGTTATCATCTGACAAACAACGTTCAGATGTTTTCACTTGTTGTAATTATTTAAATTGGTATTATCAGTTACCATCACGGTATAATTTTTTGTAATGTGATATATTCCTTATTGCTTGTATGTATTTCACATTACTTTTGTATTTTACATAGAGGGCGCTTATTGCAATGTGGCGCCACCTCATGTTGTCTTGTTGTAGTGTTGACCTATGATGTCTCACTTCATGATAGAAATCTGCCAACGACGGTACTTCTGCTTATGGCATGTATCGGTTAGAAAAATGGTATGACTTTGAATTTTAATTTCAGACATCTGTATATGTTGCAATTGATGTAACTATGTTTTATTGTCAAATTTATCGTTTGTTAAAGCAGTTGTTGTTTATGCCCTATCTCTTGTATTTTTTTTAGCACCGATGATGACGTATCATTCGACATCGATTTGCAACAAGACAGATAAATTATGTTTCCGCGACTGGTTGCTACATTTTTTATAATTTTATATTCCATGGTCGCTGCACAGAAAGGGAACCTTATGGAGCCCACCATTCAAATGGAAACATGTTACCTTGTCGGACGTGTCTCATTTCAAATTGTATCGAGCAGATGGACGTGCAGGGGTCTGGAGACAACCTCGTGAAACCATACACCCTGCGTGTCAGAAGCAGACTGTTCAAAGTGGTGGAGGTTCTGTAATAGTTTGTGCAGCTGGAGTGATACGACTCTGCCGGTGTGACCGAGCGGTTCTAGGCGCTTCAGTCTGGAACCGCACGACCCCTATGGTCGCAGGTTCGAATCCTGCCTCGGGCATGGATGTGTGTGATGTCTTTAGATCAGTTAGGTTTAAGTAGTTCTAAGTTCTAGGGGATTGATGACCTCAGATGTTAAGTCGCATAGTGCTCAGAGCCATTTGAACCATTTAATACGACTGTCATAGGTGACACGTACGTAAGCATCCTGTCTGATCACCTGCATTCATTCGTGTCCATTGAGCATTCCCACGGACTTGGGAAATTACACCAGGTCCATGCGACCCTCTACATCCAGAACTGCTACAGAGTGGCTCCAGAAACAATTCCGCTGGCCATCAAACTCCCCAGACAACATTATTGAGAATATTTCGGATGAATTGCAACGTGCTGTTCAGAAGATATGCGCACCCCGTCGTACTCTTACGGATGTGTGGGCAGCCCTGAGGGATTCTTGGTGTCAGTTCCCTCCAGCACTGCTTCAGACATCAGCCGAATCCATCCCAAGTCGTGTTGCGGCACTTGTGTGTGCTCACGGGGCCCGACACGATATTAGACAGGTGAACCAGTTTCTTTGGCTCTTCTGCGTACATCTACAAATACATGACTCTTCTGCAATTCACAATTAAGTGCCTGGCAGAGGGTTCATCGAACTACCTTCAAGCTATTTCTCTGCCGTTCCACTTTCGAATAGCAAATGGGGAAAACGAATACAAATCTTTCTGTACGAGCACTGATATCTCTTATTTTATTACGATGATCATTTCTTCCTAGGTGGGGTGGCGCTAACAAAATATTTTTTTGTATTCAAAGAAGTTTGTCGTTTACATTTATGCTCTGCATCTCAGAATAAGGTTAGGAAGTTTTTGCAAAGCAGGAGAATATGTACTGGTGGAAGAGAACCTGAGAGGGAAGGTGGTGAGTCGTTGTTGGACGGCTCAGTAGGTAGAACGTTTAAGCATGAAGGCATCGATCTAGCTCTGAGTCCTGGTCTAGCACATTTTTAATTCTCCAACAAATTTCACTGTAGAAAAGGTTGACAGCCTCATTTTTCAACTGTATGCTGTTGGTCCTTCCCCTTTCAGTCAGGAATCCAATGACCACAAGGGCTGGCCGTGCAAGTCGATTATATCATTCACGAGCCGGAACACAAACCAGGTGCAGACAAAGAGTGGATGACCATTGCTGCGAAAGTGTCCTACTGTAATGTTAAAACCACGGAAACTGATCTGCAGAGTTTTGTATTAGCCTATAGTATTACCTTTTGTGACAGTACAGTGAAAGTAAATATAGATTGCGCAGACACAGTCAATAAGGATGCTGCGTATAGTAGGCATTTTTAGAAGTTCAACCACTAAGGGGGTAAAATAGTCGGTGAAGTTTTTTTGGAAATAAATAATTACTAAAGGATCTTTAAGGTTGCACCTGCGACAACTGGTATTTGAATTCTCGATTAGAAATAAAAAATTAGGTCTTTCAGTGTTAGTGAAAATTCAATCCCTAAGTGGGTGCAATAAGCGATGAAAATTTTTAAGAAAATATTTCCTTACATTAAAATAATTTTGCAGATACATTAATGGAAACTGGTATTTCACTTTTCGGTTGGATGCAAAAAAAAATATTTCTTAGGAGATGAAAGTTGCTGTGAAATACCAGTACAAGAACGCAAAAGGCAAGGTTAACAAAAGATTTGGACTGCAGCTTCCAAAACCGGTTTTTGCTCAGAATTGCATTCGGAAAATACTATGCTTACACGGCCTTCATTAGCGTATTAAACTTTGGTGTTGCCGTTGTTGCCGTTTGTGAACAGCATAAAAGTTCTATGAAATAAAAACAAAACAAAACAAAAATCTAATGGCCATTCAGTCTATGCGAGCGAAACAGAGGGTGCTAAGCAAGTATTACAAGTAAAATCAGTCAGCTCTACATATGGCGGAGGCTTCTTCACAGATCATGGAATTCTTTCAGGCTCTTCCCGGTACATCAAATGTATAACAGTGGATGTTGCTGCTAATAAACTCAATTTCTATTGAACAAGTATTTTACACTATACACATTACAGGACACAGAAATAACTTCCATGTTGACTTTGCTGTATTATCTATGGTTGAATAGTGATTCTGCATTCTGGTGTGAACCAAAAAGGTAAAAATAGGAGTGTATTATTCGCTGCCTCTTCAAGCGTACATCTATAATCACATGACTACTCTGCTACTCACAGTTGAGTGCCTGGCAGAGGGTTCATCGAACCACCTTCAAGATACTTCTCTGCCGGTCCACTCTCGAACGGTGAGCGGGTTAAACGAGCACAATCTTTCTGTGCGATCTCTGATTTCTCTTATTTTATCATGATCATCAGCTAGTGGATAGCATCTGAAAAAAGGGGGAAAGAAACAGCAGACCACTCTCCCAGCCATCTGGTTATCTAGATGCAGGGGGTAAACAGTCCGTTGTTACATGATAAGAAATAACGACCGTTACTAACAAGGGAACCTCCCCATCGCACCCCCCTCAGATTTAGTTATAAGTTGGCACAGTGCATAGGCCTTGAAAAAGTGAACACGGATCAATCGAGAAAACCGGAAGAAGTTGTGTGGAACTATGAAAAAAATTAGTAAAATATGGAAACTGAGTAGTCCATGCGAAGATAGGCAACATCAAGGACAATGCGTGACACGGAGCGCCGTGGTCCCGTGGTTGGCGAGAGCAGTTACCAAACGAGAGGTCCTAGGTTTAAGTCTTCCCTCGAGTGAAAAGTTTAAATTTTTATTTTCAGTTTATGTGACAAACTCTTATGTTTTCATCACTTTTTTCGGAGTGATTATCACATCCACAAGAAAACCTAAATCGGGCAAGCTAGAAGAATCTTTTTACCATTCGCTAAGTGTACAAGTTAGGTCCGTCGACAACATATTCGTGTCATGTGACGCACATGCCGTCACCAGTGTCGTATAGAGTATATCAGACGTGTTTTCCTGTGGAGGAATCGGTTGAACTATGACCTTGCGATCAAATGTTTTCGGTTCCCATTAGAGAGGCACGTCCTTTCGTCTACTAACCGCACGGTTTTGCGGTGCGGTCGCAAAACACAGACACTAAACTTCTTACAGTGAACAGAGACGTCAATGAACGAACCGACAGATCATAACTTTGCGAAAATAAAGGAATTAAAATTTGCAGTCGAGGCAAAACTTGAACCTAGGACCTCCCGTTCGGCAGCTACTCACGCTAACCACGGGACCACGGCGCTCCGTCTGCTACAACCTCCTTGATGTTGCATATGTTGCACATGGACTACTCAGTTTGTATATTTTACTAATTTTTTTCATAGTTCCACACAACTTCTTCCTGTTTTCTCGATCGATCTGTGTTCAGTTTTTCAAGGCCTATCCACTGTGCCAACTTATAACTAAATCTGAAGGGGGTGCTATGGGGAGGTTCCCTTGTAAGAGTCTTGTGTTGCCACGGAGAATAGGTAGTTATTGCTCTGTAAAAAACATCAGTTAGCCGTGCAATGGGAGGTCAATAGAAGTAATTTAATATACGAGGGTTGGAACTTAAATAGTGGCAACTATTTATTCACAACCGAAACAAAATAGTTACATGTTTGCACCTGTTCCTGTCCTTCGGAGTAGTCACCAGTGTTGTGTAGAACCCGTCGACAGCGATGTGGAAGACGTAGTATACCGTTAGCAGAGCCTGTTCTGTTGATGGTGCGAATGGAGCGGTCTACTGCCTATCGAATCTCTGGAACAGTTCTGAAGCGAATGCCACGAAGCAGTTCATTCATCTTCGGAATCATATCAAAGTCACAAGGACTTACGTCCGGGGAGTATGGTGCATGGTACAGTACTTCCCAGTCCCATCGACCGAACAGAGCAGCCGCAGCTTGCGCTGTATGCGCCCGCGTATTGTCGGGCAAAATGATGGGTGGGTCGTGCAGAAAGTGTCGCCACTTCTTTCGCAAAGCTGGTCGCAGGTGATGCTCAAAAAACGAACAGTAATACTGTGCATTGACGGTCTGCCGTGGAGGAACGTAATGTGTTAGGATAACAGCATCACAGTCGTACACAAGAAACACCATAACTTAAGACCGCTCCATTCGCACCATCAAAGAACAGGCTCTGCTAATGGTACACTACGCCTTCCACTTCGCTGGCAACGGGTTCTACGCAACGCTGGTGACTACTTTGAAGGACAGTAGCAGCTGCATACATGTGACACTTTTGTATCGGTTGTGTATAAATAGATGCCACTATTTAAGTTCCAACCCTCGTAAATGAGGAAGAAGTAACTTTTGCTTCTTCGAAATGACGGCCTTCTTTTAAATTTTAATTCACTAAAAATTACTTGTTTAAGCGCAGATAATTTGTAGCGATTATCTAGAGTTAACTAGTGATACACTAACGATACATACTCCACTTTGTTAGTCTAAACATGGACTTGTAACACCTTCCTGAAGGTTGTCTATTACGATGATGCCTCCAGAACATGCTGAATGAAGTAAATGAACCGACGATGATGATAAAAAATATACAGTCCCCGTATGTAAAATGTAGAAAGAAATCGTAGAGGATAGAACACGGTAATTCATATCAAATGACAAAAGTTATGGGAGCATCTCTCAATAACATTCCCTTACACGCAATAGTATACCAAGTGCTCTGCATGAGGTCAAACTCTTTTAATATCTGGGAGTTTTCGTGTAAAAGGGCGCTTGTTGTACTAATCAACTGACATAGCTGATTGGAATTACGACAGGAAGTACGCAGATACTTGGGGAGAAGTGTATTCTCAAGATCTCTGCAGTTTACTTAGACTGTTTTTAGGATGATGGAAAGAAAAATAATTTCAATAGTTAATATGAATGGCTGAAATTTGTACAGTAAGGAGTTTTTATAGAAAATATTTAATAATATTTGAGTTGTGGTGCCGGTGAAGGCATCACGAAATCATTTAGTAAATGATACAGATGACAGAAACAAATTGTCTTGATCTTCCTCTAAAACTGTTTCCCCCCACCCACAGTAAACAGACTGACGATTCCTTCAAGTCTCGGCATGGGTTCAATCAAGCGAACCCTTCATTTAGTCAAGTTGTGACACTTAAATTCAGTACCTCCCCATTAGTTACTCGTTCTGTCCGTCAAATCATAAGAATTCTATCGTAACGCCACATTTCAAGAGCTTCTGTTCTCTTGTTATCTAAACTTCTTATCGCCCACATTTCACTTCACATAATTATGTAATATATAATTAATATTATACAGGGTAATTTAAAAATCATGTCCCATAGAACAAAGTCTACATTGGTAATTCACTAGTATTGGCTCATCGGACGTGGGGTCTAAAATGGTACCTGAAGAGCCACGAATGCTTATTCATCTTCGATACAGAACCTATTTTACTTCGAGCTCTTTGCTTTACACATTTCGGGAGGAGTTAGGGACCAAAACAAAAAAATAAAAATTTCCTGGTAAACATCGGTCCTACAATGCATACCTCAAGTGGTATGAGAACAACTTGGTCAGTAAACGAGATGTATTGCACAGTAGCTAAGAGGAACAAGTTTTCATAGCTGTTAGTGGTATGCACTTTAGAGCCCATGTTCCCTCGACTTTTTTCTTGTTTTTTTTCCCATTTTACTACTTCTCAAAAGTAATTAGATTGCAGCAGAAGAGATGAAGAAGTGCTCGTAACTCTTGACGCATGAAATTTAGAACCTTCTTTGCTCCGAATGATCGTTCCTGTCATATCCGTAAGGACTGTTTTGTAGTATGGGCCAAAACTATTGAGTCCTCAGTGCAGGCTTTGTCCTGTGGGGCTTGACTTTTCACTCACCCTAGCAGTTTATAAGGAAGGATGCATGGGAAATGCAGAACGGGAAAATGAACACAATCGATTGATGACTTGGAGATCAATAAATAATATTCACAGCTGATGGAAGTAATAGTAACTGAAGTTCATTAATACACTCCTGGAAATTGAAATAAGAACACCGTGAATTCATTGTCCCAGGAAGGGGAAACTTTATTGACACATTCCTGGGGTCAGATACAACACATGATCACACTGACAGAACCACAGGCACATAGACACAGGCAACAGAGCATGCACAATGTCGGCACTAGTACAGTGTATATCCACCTTTCGCAGCAATGCAGGCTGCTATTCTCCCATGGAGACGATCGTAGAGATGCTGGATGTAGTCCTGTGGAACGGCTTGCCATGCCATTTCCACCTGGCGCCTCAGTTGGACCAGCGTTCGTGCTGGACGTGCAGACCGCGTGAGACGACGCTTCATCCAGTCCCAAACATGCTCAATGGGGGACAGATCCGGAGATCTTACTGGCCAGGGTAGTTGACTTACACCTTCTAGAGCACGTTGGGTGTCACGGGAAACATGCGGACGTGCATTGTCCTGTTGGAACAGCAAGTTCCCTTGCCGGTCTAGGAATGGTAGAACGATGGGTTCGATGACGGTTTGGATGTACCGTGCACTATTCAGTGTCCCCTCGACGATCACCAGTGGTGTACGGCCAGTGTAGGAGATCGCTCCCCACACCATGATGCCGGGTGTTGGCCCTGTGTGCCTCGGTCGTATGCAGTCCTGATTGTGGCGCTCACCTGCACGGCGCCAAACACGCATACGACCATCATTGGCACCAAGGCAGAAGCGACTCTCATCGCTGAAGACGACACGTCTCCATTCGTCCCTCCATTCACGCCTGTCGCGACACCACTTTAGGCGGGCTCCACGATGTTGGGGCGTGAGCGGAAGACGGCCTAACGGTGTGCGGGACCGTAGCCCAGCTTCATGGAGACGGTTGCAAATGGTCCTCGCCGATACCCCAGGAGCAACAGTGTCCCTAATTTGCTGGGAAGTGGCGGTGCGGTCCCCTACGGCACTGCGTAGGATCCTACGGTCTTGGCGTGCATCCGTGCGTCGCTGCGGTCCGGTCCCAGGTCGACGGGCACGTGCACCTTCCGCCGACCACTGGCGACAACATCGATGTACTGTGGAGACCTCACGCCCCACGTGTTGAGCAATTCGGCGGTACGTCCACCCGGCCTCCCGCATGCCCACTATACGCCCTCGCTCAAAGTCCGTCAACTGCACATACGGTTCACGTCCACGCTGTCGCGGCATGCTACCAGTGTTAAAGACTGCGATGGAGCTCCGTATGCCACGGCAAACTGGCTGACACTGACGGCGGCGGTGCACAAATGCTGCGCAGCTAGCGCCATTCGACGGCCAACACCGCGGTTCCTGGTGTGTCCGCTGTGCCGTGCGTGTGATCATTGCTTGTACAGCCCTCTCGCAGTGCCCGGAGCAAGTATGGTGGGTCTGACACACCGGTGTCAATGTGTTCTTTTTTCCATTTCCAGGAGTGTATGTAAGGACCTCAATCTGAACCTGAGGAGGTATGGATTAACCGCTCTGACCATCTAAGGACTTCCCAGCAGGCAGAGCACCGTTGATGACGACAGTGGAAACCAACTTCTGGTTTCGATCTGTGTGTACCATCACCAAACATATAGCAAGCGAGTTGTGCAGTTCTTTTACAAAAATTCATCCGATTGCTGCCTGTTCCTGTACCCCACAAAGCCTAAAACTATACTGTGCGTAAACATTTGAAGATCTGAAACTTCCTACCAGATTGAAACTGCGTATTAGACTAGGGTTCCAGGTGCAACCTCGTCTTTCACGAGCAATACAAGGCGTCACTCGTGCCTGGACTGTAAGAGTATTGCCGGCCGGTGTGGCCGAGCGGTTCTAGGCCCTTCAGTCTGGAACCGCTCGACCGCTACGGTCGCAGGTTCGAATCCTGCCTCGGGCATGGATGTGTGTGATGTCCTTAGATTAGTTGGGTTTAAGTAGTTCTTTCTAGGGGACTGATGACCTCAGATGTTAAGTCCCATAGTGCTCAGAGCCATTTGAACCATTTGTAAGAGTATTACCCACTAAAGGCAGGATTCTGGGCTTAAGTACCGGTCTTGCTCCGTAGTATAAATCTGTTTGGGAATTTAAAATCTTCATATGTATACTCAAATTATTTTAGACATAGTAGCTAGAGAAAGTTCGGTCTCGAAAACCGTCATGCGGCTGGGACAGCGGTGTGCTTACCACATGCCTCTACATATCCGCATCCAATGACGCCTATTGGCTGAAGATGACACAGTGGTACCGTTGGGCGTTCATGGCCTGTTCAGGTGGAGTTTAGTTTTTTTAGCTGGAGAAATAGAGAATACGCAAAACACCTTACAGAAAAGTGCACATCCAGCTACAGATATATAGACAGGATATGAAGGTTTCTTTCTGAAAGAAACAATCTTATCCAAATTTTTTCATGATTAACCTACGAGGGTAGTTTAGTAGATAAATCTCCAATTTTTTACACTTAAAAGCAAATGTAAGAAACATACTTGAAGGAGTGTGGTATCTGACGTTTCTTCAGAACGTCGGCGGAGTTTCGAACTATTCCGACAGAGAGAAGAATCGTAGTGAATGATCAAAATGATCTATGGAAGTCATTCATTACTAGCAACGTGCTGTAATTGAGTTGTTGATAGCGGAAAAAGAAAACACCGTGAACATCCAAAAACCTCAAGTACGCTGTACGGCAGTGGTGCCTTTGGTAGTAGTACTGTTGGGCTGTCGGTTAAAGAGAGTTGGAGCGTCAGGAAGGGCAGAAACTGAGTTCCACAATCGGCCACGTTCGAGACGTCCTGCGACAGCCTCTGCTGACGACACGATCGATCGCGCGGTTGCCAGTGCTGGTACACACCAGGGCAGCAGCTATCCACAAGCTACTGGTGAACACTGCAAGGGCGTGTGCAGTGACTGACACCCACTGATATTCAGAGGTGTGCTCAAGATGGGCTCCACTAATTCTCTCAACATATCACAAGACTGAAAGAAAATCCACTTGCCGCCACTGTGACCGAGCGGTTCTAGGAGCTTCAGTCTGGAACCGTGCTGCTGCTACGGTCGCAGGTTCGAATCCTGCCTCGGGCATGGATGTGTGTGATGTCCTTAGGTTAGTTCTAAGTCTAGGGGACTGATGACCTCAGAAGTCCCATAGTACTTAGAGCCATTTGAACCAAAATCCACTTAGTCCCAACTGTTGCAACTGTTGAAGTACTTTGAGGCCAATGAAGAGGCGTTTCTGTTAAGGATCGATACAGGTGACGAAACAAGGGTGCGTCAGTTTCAGCCAGAAACAAAAAGGCGGCCACTGGAGTCGCACCATCTACCATCAAAAAAATGAAAGTTCGAGGCAGGACGACAGTCTTTTGGAATAATTATGGTGTCATTCTCGTGTTTCCAAAAGGATGAACCATTAATTGGGATGCATGTGTGAAGACTCTGAAGAAACATAAGAAACTTTTCTGATATGTTCAGTCAGAGAAGCATCCAAACAAAATCTTGCTCCAGCACGACAGTTCACAGTGACACACAAGTACCACAACCCAGCTGGACATCATTGCAGGATACACAATATAACCCAGACCTGCTGTCCTCAGGCTTCCTTCTATGTGGGGTAACTACGGATGTTTAAGAGCACGTGGAACACTCTTTTAAGGTGAGGACACCACAACTGAAGCAAGGGAACTGTGTCTGTGAGAACACACTAGATTTTACCAACAGAGAATGCATGCTCTTACACAGCGTTGGTATCAGGCTATACAACGTGAACTAGACTATGCAGAAAAATTGTAGATGTTGAAGAAATATTAGCTGAAACTGTCACCTAAGTCCAGTCCTCAAGAGTGAACATAATACGTTCTGAGGAAAATAAATTGTGGGGTGTATTCAACGAGCCTCGTAACTGTAATGCTGAGGTGAACACTCGGGTATCGTATTTACGACGCACCACTGAAAGTACATCCTTTCGTGAGTAGAGACGCCCTTGCAGGGTCGCCAGCGGTACTCACCGAGACGGAGTGCATGGCGGCCAGGGGCGGGTTTGGCAGCGACGGCAGCAGCGGCGGCGGACCTTGGCGAGGTGTGACCGTGGCGGTGGCCGGCCGCGCGCTCTTATAGCCGCTGCCGGCTGCTCCACTTTCACTGACAGGCGGGCATGCTGGGGCTGCGTCCCCCTCACGGGAGGAGCGGCGCCTCTGATGTCGCCCAGACCAGCGTCCAGCCGGTCCACGCCCTGGCAGCAGCAAATTTTTCTTGCGAGCTTCCGCCGGCGCGTCTCCGCCATGCACGCCACTACAGCTTACTGTAGCTAAGGCTTTTAAGTGCCTCACGTGTGGGACCTACGTTGTTGCTGTTGTGGTCTTCAGTCCTGAGACTGGTTTGATGCAGCTCTCCATGCTAGTCTATCCTGTGCAAGCTTCTTCATCTCCCAGTACCTACTGCAGCCTACATCCTTCTTAATCTGCTTAGTGTATTCATCTCTTGGTCTCCCCCTATGATTTTTACCCTCCACGCTGCCCTCCAATACTAAATTGGTGATCCCTCGATGTCTCAGAACATGTTCTACCAACCGATCCCTTCTTCTAGTCAAGTTGTGCCACAAGCTCCTCTTCTCCCCAATTCTATTCAATACCTCCTCATTAGTTATGTGATCTACCCATCCAATCTTCAGCATTCTTCTATAGCACCGCATTTCGAAAGCTTCTATTCTCTTCTTGTCTAAACTATTTATCGTCCACGTTTCACTTCCATACATGGCTACACTCCATAGAAATACTTTCAGAAACGACTTCCTGACAGTTAAATCTATACTCGATGTTAACAAATTTCTCTTCTTCAGGAACGCTTTCCTTGCCATTGCCAGTCAACATTTTATATCCTCGCTACTTCGACCATTTGCTCCCCAAATACCAGAACACGTTTACTACTTTAAGTGTCTCATTTCCTAATCTAATTCCCTCAGCATCACCCGACTTAATTCGACTACATTCCATTATCCTCGTTTTGCTTTTGTTGATGTTCATCTTATGCCATCCTTTCAAGACACTGTCCATTCCGTTCAACTGCTCTTCCACGTCCTTTGCTGTCTCAGACAGAATTACAATGTCATCGGCGAACCTCAAAGTTTTTATTTCTTCTCCATGGATTTTAATACCAACTCCGAACTTTTCTTTTGTTTCCTTTATTGCTTGCTCAATATACAGATTCAATAACATCGGGGATAGGCTACAACCCTGTCTCACTCCCTTCCCAACCACTGCTTCCCTTTCATACCCCTCGACTCTTATAACTGCCATCTGGTTTCTGTACAAATTGTAAATAGCCTTCCGCTCCCGGTATTTTACCCCTACCACCTTCAGAATTTGAAAGAGAGTATTCGAATCAACATTGTCAGAAGCTTTCTCTAAGTCTACAAATGCTAGAAACGTAGGTTTGCCTTTCCTTAATCTTTCTTCTAAGATAAGCCGTAGGGTCAGTATTTCCTCACGTGTTCTAACATTTCAACGGAATCCAAACCGATCCCCCCCGAGGTCGGCTTCTATCAGTTTTTCCATTCGTCTGTAAAGAATTCGCGTTAGTATTTTGCAGCTGTGACTTATAAAACTGATAGTTCGGTAATTTTCACATTTGTCATCACCTGCTTTCTTTGGGATTGGAATTATTATATTCTTCTTGATGTCTGAGGGTATTTCGCCTGTCTCATACATCTTGCTCACCAGATTGTAGAGTTTTGTCAGAACTGCCTCTCCTAAGGCTGTCAGTAGTTATAATGGGATGTTGTCTATTCCGGGGGCCTTGTTTCGACTCAGGTCTTTCAGTGCTCTGTCAAACTCTTCACGCAGTATAATATCTCCCATTTCATCTTCATCTACATCCTCTTCCATTTCCATAATATTGTCCTCATGTACATCGCCCTTGTATAGACCCTTTATATATTCCTTCCACCTTTCTGCTTTCCCTTCTTTGCTTAGAACTGGGTTTCCATCTGAGCTCTTGATATTCATACAAGTGGTTCTCTTTTCTCCAACGGTCTCTTTAATTTTCCTGTAGGCAGTATATATCTTACCCGTAGTGAGATAAACCTCTAAATCCTTACATTTGTCCTCTAGCCATCCCTGCTTAACAGTTTTGCACTTCCTGTCGATTTCATTTTTGAGACGTTTGTATTCCCTTTTGCCTGCTTCATTTACTGCATTTTTATATTTTCTCCTTTCATCAATGAAATTCAATATTTCTTGTGTTACCCAAGGATTTCTACTAGCCCTCGTCTTTTTACCTACTAGATCCTCTGCTACCTTCACTACTTCATCTCTCAAAGCTACCCATTCTTCTTCTACTGTATTTCTCTCCCCCATTCCTGTCAATTGTTCCCTCATGCTCTCCCTGAAACTTTGTACAACGTCTGGTTCTTTCAGTTTATCCAGGTCCCATCTCCTTAAATTCCCACCTTTTTGCAGTTTCTTCAGTTTTAATCTACAGTTCACAACCAATAGATTGTGGTCGGAGTCCACATCTGCCCCTGGAAATGTCTTACAATTTAAAACCTGGTTCCTAAATCTCTGTCTTACCATTATATAATCTATCTGATACCCTTTAGTACCTCCAGTATTCTTCCATGTATACAACCTTCTTTTATGATTCTTAAATCAAGTGTTAGCTATCATTAAGTTATGCTCTACTCAAAATTCTACCAGGCGGCTTCCCCTTTCATTTCTTAGCCCCAATCCATATTCACCTACTATGTTTCCTTCTCTCCCTTTTCCTACTCTTGAATTCCAGTCACCCATGACTATTGAATTTTCGTCTCCCTTCACTACATAAATCATTTCTTTTATCTCATCATACATTTCATCAATTTCTTGGTCATCTGCAGAGCTAGTTGGCTTATAAACTTGTACTACTGTAGTAGGCGTGGGCTTCGTGTCTATCTTGGCCACAATAATGCGTTCACTATGCTGTTTGTAGTAGGTTACCCATACTCCTATTTTTTTTATTCATTGTTAAACCTACTCCTACATTACCCGTTTTTGATTTTGTATTTATAACCCTGTATTCACCTGACCAGAAGTCTTGTTTCTCCTGCCACCGAACTTCACTAATTCCCACTATATCTAACTTTAACCTATCCATTTCCCTTTTTAAATTTTCTAACCTACCTGCCCGATTAAGGGATCTGACATTCCACGCTCCGATCAGTAGAACGCCAGTTTTCTTTCTCCTGATAAGAACGTCTTCTTGTTTAGTCCACGCCCAGAGATCCGAATGCGGGACTATTTTACCTCCGGAATATTTTACTCAAGCGGACGCCATCATCATTTAATCATACAGTAAAGCTGCATGCCCTCGGGCAAAAATAACGGCTGTAGTTTCCCCTTGCTTTCAGCCGTTCGCAGTACCAGAACAGCAAGGCCATTTTGGTTAGTGTTAGAAGGCCAGATCAGTCAATCATCCAGACTGTTGCCCCTGCAACTACTGAAAAGGCTGCTGCCCCTCTTCAGGAACAACACGTTTGTCTGGCCTCTCAACAGATACCTCTCCGTTGTGGTTGTACCTACGATACGGCTATCTGTATTGTTGAGGCACTCAAGCCTCCCCGCCAACGGCAAGGTCCATGGTTCATGTAAAGTAAATACACTGCTGGCCTTTAAAACTGATACACCACGAAGATGACGTGCTACAGACGCGAAATTTAACCGACAGGGAGAAGATGCTGTGATATGCAAATGATTAGCTTTTCAGAGCATTCACACAAGTCTGGCGCCGGTGGCGACTCCTACAACGTGCTGACATGAGGAAAGTTTCCAACCGATTTCTCATACACAAACAGCAGATGACCGGCGTTGCCTGGTGCACCGTTGTTGTGACGCCTCGTGTAAGGAGGAGAAATGCGTACCATCAAGTTTGCGACTTTGGTAAAGGTCGGATTGTAGCCTATCGCGATTGCGGTTTATCGTATCGTGACATTGCTGCTCGCGGTGGTCGAGATCTAATGACTGTTTGCAGAATATGGAATCGGTGGGTTCATGAGGGTAATACGGAACGCCGTGCTGGATCCCAACGGCCTCGAATCACCAGCAGTCGAGGTGACAGGCATCTTATCCGCATGGCTGTAACGGATCCTGCAGCCACGTCTCGATCCCTGAGTCAACAGATGGGGACGTTTGCAAGACAACAGCGGCACGGACTATCAGCTCGGAGACCATGGTTGCGGTTACCCTTGATGCTGCGTCACAGACAGGAGCGCCTGCGATGGTGTACTCAATGACGAACCTGGGTGCATGATTGGCAAAAACGTTATTTTTTCGAGTGAATCCAGGTTCTGTTTACAGCATCATGATGGTCGCATCTGTGTTTGGCGACATCGCAGTGCACGTACATTGGAAGCGCATGTTCGTCATCGCCATACTGGCTTATCACCCGGCGTGATGGTATGGGGTGCCATTGGTTATACGTCACGGTCACCTCTTGTTCCCATTGAACAGTGGACGCTACATTTAAGATGTGTTACGACCCGTGGCTCTACCCTTAATTCGATCTCTGCGAAACGGTACATTTCACCAGGATCATGCACGACCGCATGTTGCAGGTGCTGTAGGGGCCTTTCTGGTTACAGAAAATGTTCGACTGCTGCCCTGGCCAGCATAATCTCCAGATCTCTAACCAATTGTAAACCTCTGGTCAATGGTCGCCGAGCAACTGGCTCTTCACAATACGCCAGTCACTACTCTTGATGAACTGTGGTATTGTGTTGAAGCTGCATGGGCAGCTCTACTGTACACGCCATCGAAGCTCTCTTCGACTCAATGCCCAGGTGTATCAAGGCCAAAGGTGGTTGTTCTGGGTACTGATTTCTCAGGATCTATGCACCCAAATTGCGTGAAAGTGTAATCACATGTCAGTTTTATATTTGTGCAATGAATAACCGTTTATCAGCTGCATTTCTTCTTGGAGTAGCAATTTTAATTGTTAGTAGTGCAGCTACACTAAGGCGCCAACGCAGCTGGTATGGGCGTGCGTATTCAAATACAGAGATATGTAAACGTCAGAATATGGCGATGCTGTCGGCAACGCCTATATAAGACAATAAGTGTCTGACACAGTTGTTAGATCGGTTACTGCACCTACAATGACAGGTTATCGAGATTGAAGTGAGCTTTAGCGCGGTGCTATAGTCGGCGCACGAGCGCTGGGACACAGCATCTCCGAAGCAGCGATGAAGTGGGGATTTTTCCGTACGACCATTTTACGAGTGCACCGTGAATATCAGGAATTCGGTAAAACAACAACTCTCCGACATCGCTGTGTCGGCATTTCCGGAAATTGCTGTAGATTTCAGTGCTGGGCCATCAACAAGTGTCAGCGAGGGAACCATTCAACGAAACATCATCGGTATTGCGTTTCGGAGCCGAAGGTCCACAACCGTACCGTTGATGACTGCACGACACTAAGCTTTACGCCTCACTTGGGCCCGTCAGCACCGACATTCGACTGGTGGTAACTACAGACATATTGCATGGTCAGACGAGACTCGTTTCAAATTGTATCAAGTGGATGGACGCTTACTGCTGCAGGAACAACTTTTCAAACTGGTTGAGGCTCTTTAATGGTACGGGGCGTGTGCAGCTGGAGTGATACCTCTATATATGTTTAGACACTACTCTGACAGGTGGCACGTACGTATGCGTCCTGCCTGATCACCTGCATCCATTCATGTCCACAGTGCATTCCGACGGATTTGGGGAATTCCAGCAGGACCCTGCGACACCACACACGTCCAGAATTGCTACATAGTTGTTCCTGGAACATTCTTATGAGTATAAACAATGGCCATCAACCGCCCGAGACATGAACATTATTGAGAAAATTGGGATACCTTGCAATGTACTGTACAGAATAGATCTCAATTCACTCGCACTCTTACGGATTTATGGACGACGCTGCAGGATTCATGGTGTTAATTTGCTCCAGTACTGCTTCACACAGTCGAGTCGACACTACGTCGTGTAGCGGCGTAGGGACCCTACACGATAGGTAGGTGTACCTAAGGCGTACCTTGGCTCTTCAGTCTATTTCAATGTGCTGTCATGCATGCCATCATCTCGCTTTTGAAGCACAGACTCTTGCGTCGATGGAAGGATAAGTGGCTGGATGTGACAGATGTAAGCTGCTTCCAGTAAAACCCACTGTGCGGCAGTGGAGCACCTCCTTTCAGCCACAAAGACGGCATGAGGCTCTTCTTACTTGTCGTCACATAAGCCACAGTCTTATGATGCATGGCTTCTTGCTACAGTGAGATGATCCTCCAATGTGTGGTATTGGTGGCATATAGATAAGCCACATTTTAGTAGACTTTTGTTTTCGGGCCAGAGGGCAGTGGCACATTTGTCTCAGATTTGCCCTCTATTTTCTGTGACATTGAAACGAATGTGGTCAGTGTTTTAAGACACTGTGATGTGTCCAACTTATTTACAAAAATTGTTGGGAGTCGTTCTTAATATGTTAACAGGATGACTGGCTTGCCCATGTATTTTGTAAGTTGTCCGCCAGTCATGTTTCCCTGTACTTTTCTTTGATCTCGTCGGTGGTTTTACTTCTATTTTAACCCCATGAACAGCATCTTTCATCTTCCTCCGTTGTATTAAGGCGTGTGGGACATAGCGACCCTGTGGGGTGAGAATGAGTAGGTGTGTCATTTTATAGGTTTCCTCCTCACTGTGTGACAACTATTTTAGCCGTTTCATCCACATTCGTTTCCTTTTATATGCGTGAGGGCACTGGTAACCTAAACGCTAAGCATCCGTAATCTTCACAAAAAAAAAAAAAGGCTCAGTGATTTTAAATACGGACGTGCACTTTCTCTGGGCATGTCGCGTTGTGATAATTCTTCATGTAGAGAAATGTTCTGTTTCTGCGCTGCAAATAATAAATATACACTAACGTGACAACAGTCATGAGATAGCGATATACACACAAACAGATGACGGTAGTATGGCGTACATATCGTGTAACAGGGCAGTGCTTTGGTGGAGCTGTCATTTGTACTCGGGTGATTCGTGTGGAAAGGTTTCTGGGGTGATTATGGCGGCAAAACAGGAAATAACAGACTTTGCACGTGGAATGGCACTTGGAGCTAGACGCAAGATACATTCCATTTTAGAAATCATTAGGGAATTCAATATGCCGGCCGCGGTGGTCTAGCGGTTCTAGGCGCTCAGTCCGGAACCGCGGGACTGCTACGGTCGCAGGTTCGAATCCTGCCTCGGGCATGGATGTGTGTGATGTCCTTAGGTTAGTTAGGTTTAAGTAGTTCTAAGTTCTAGGCGACTGATGACCACAGATGTTAAGTCCCATAGTGCTCAGAACCATTTGAACCATTTTTTTTAAAATTAAATATTCCCAGATTCACGGTGTCAAAAGTGTGCCGAAAATACCAACTTTCAGGAGTTACCTCTCACCACGGACAATGTAGTGGCCGATGGCTTTCACTTAATCACCGAGAGCAGTTCCAAAATACAAAAGCGTTGGTTCATGCATCTACATATTGGGACTCTGTTATGAAGGAAGCGGCCGAGATTTGTTTAAACAACAATTTCAACAGAGACCACGGATACACTGTCAGCAAGGCATGGGGGCGGGCGTTGGACATCGAAAGAAAGCAAAGACAGATGCGCGACGCGGGAGCGGAGGCTTCAAATGTTTTTTCAAAGTAAATTCCGCCTTGGCTGTATGAATCATTTTTATTAAATCTGCGACAGGTTTCGCATCACTTATCAGTGCATCCTCAGGCAATATATATTGGACGTGAATGATGGGGAGTGGCTAAAGGTCAATGTTCAACGTTACTATGTTATAAATAGCGTATATTGCCTGAGAATGCACCGATAAGTGGTGCGAAACCCGTCGCAGATTTAATAAAAATCACTGATACAGCCAGTGCGGAATTTTCTTTTAAAAAATGTCTAAGTTTGGCTGTGGTTGCCCGCCCTACAAAACAACATGTTTCAAACGTGGCGTCTGACCCTGGCGCCACCTGACGCCACCGGTGCTGCCACGGGCAATAGCTCCGCTGGCCGACAGGGTCGACTAAAGCGCGCACAGCACATTGGGTCTATCTGATTGGCTACTGATGATGTCATCATGCCTATATAAACGAGAAACCGTAGCAGCCCCGGCAGTCAGTGAACTCCTGACGACGATGGCGGAGGTGGTCATCGAAAGCTCCAGGATTTTATTCGAATTGACGCGGCTTGAGACATTGCCCGCATCTCGTGGTCGTGCGGTAGCGTTCTCGCTTCCCACGCCCGGGTTCCCGGGTTCGATTCCCGGCGGGGTCAGGGATTTTCTCTGCCTCGTGATGGCTGGGTGTTGTGTGCTGTCCTTAGGTTAGTTAGGTTTAAGTAGTTCTAAGTTCTAGGGGACTGATGACCATAGATGTTAAGTCCCATAGTGCTCAGAGCCATTTGAACCATTTTTTTGCGGCTTGAGAACCGATAACGTGTTATTCAGTCGCGTTTCGTACAGTTTCCGGTGGTAACAGATAAGCATAATAATGGCATCCGTCCATCCTTGAGGGATGATGGTGTAGCATGCTTGGTTCAGAGTCTGCAGCGTCTGCTGTGGCTAAAAAGTCCCAGTCGAGAGTGGCAGTCCCTACTGCAGTTTGGACATGTGAAATCTGAGGGACTTCGAACAGAAGCCGCTCTGTCTCTTCGCGTTGTCCTCTTCCTGATTTGTTCCTGTGTGCGTTCGTCCTCTGAGAGCTTGACGCCGTTGTGCACAGTTACTCGCCACTTGACACGGTCATCTGCAATGCTTTCCCAGCGACTTGGATTGATTCTGGTCTTGGTCAGGTCTCTCTTGCAGACATCCTTGAAACGAAGATGCGGTCGTCCCACTGGCCTCACACCTTCCTGAAGTTCGCCGTACAGCAGCTGTTTCGGTATCCGTTCAGGATCTATGCGCCTGACATGTCCCAACCATCTTAGACGTCGATGACTCAGGAGTGCAAAGATGCTGGTTGTGCTTGCACGATGAAAGACTTCGGTGTTGGTTACTCTATCTCTCCAAGAGATCTGAAGGATCTTCTGGAGACAGCGGAGATGGAAGCTGTTGAGTCGAGATTCATGCCTAGAAAGAGTTGTCCATGCCTCACAGCTATAGAGAAGGGTGCTTACAACACAAGCGTTGTAGACTTTTAATTTAGTTTTTGTGGTAAGCAGTCCGTTGTTCCATACTCTGTTTTTCAATCTAGCCATGACAGATGATGCCTTTGCGATTCTGTTAGTAATTTCAGTGTCCATGGACAAGTTGCTACATATTGTGGATCCCAAGTAGGTAAAGTCATCAACTATGGATGGAACGTTGGTAGTGCTCTGCACCATGATCTTAGTCTTTTGAAGGCTGATGAGTAGACCAAACTTTTCACAGGCATTTGACAATTTGTTGATAATATACTGCAGCTCATCTTCTGTGTTCGCTACTAGAGCTGCATCGTCCGCATATAACAACTCACGGATAACGACTGTATTTACTTTGGTCTTGGCCTTGAGGCGAGCAATGTTGAAAAGATTTCCATCAGACCTCGTATGTAGATACACTCCCTCCTCACAGTCTTCAAAGGCAAATCTGAGCAGAAGGGAAAAGAAAATCCCAAACAATGTAGGAGCTAACACACACCACTGTTTCACACCGCTATTAACAGGGAATGCTTCTGATGTTTTACCGTTGAAGCAAATTGTTGCTTGTGTTTTCTCATGGAAAGAGACAATTATCTGTAGTAGTTTAGGTGGGCATCCAATCTTCTGCAACAGTTTGAAAAGCCCATTTCTGCTCACTAAATCAAACGCTTTAACAAGGTCAATGAAAGCAATATAAAGTGGCCTCTGCTGCTCACGACATTTCTCTTGTAGCTGTCTTAAGGAGAAGATCATATCTACGGTTGATCGGCCGGGCCTGAAGCCACACTGAGATTCTGGGTAGATTCTGGGAGCTAAGATCTGTAATCGCATTAGGATGACTCTTGCATAAGCTTTCCCGGCTACACTTAGTAATGAAATGCCTCGGTAATTGTTACAGTCACTTCTGTTCCCTTTCTGTTTGTATAGAGTAACTATCCTCGAATTCCGCATACTCATCGGGACATAACCTTCTTCCCAGCTGGTTGTGATAAGTGAATATAAATGTTTGAGAAGAACAGACTTGTTATACTTAATAACCTCTGCAGGGATCCCATCTTCACCTGGGGCCTTTCCGTTAGCAAGAGAATCTATTTTTCTACTAAGTTCTTCCACAGTAAGCATTGCATTTAGTTCTTCCATAACTGGCATTTGTTTGATGGCGTCACATGCATCCTTGCTAACTTCATTCTCGACTGCCTACAACTCGAGGTAGTGTTCAACCCAGCGTTCCATTTGTTTGCCTTCATCAGTAATGACTTCACCCGTCTTGGACTTCAGAGGAGCTGTTTTTCTGACAGTTGGTCCAATTGCTTTCTTAATACCATCGTACATTGCCTTAGCATTCCCAGAATCGGCCGCTTTTTGTATACCTGCACATAAATTCAGCCAGCAGTTATTTGCACATCTCCTGGATGTTTGCTGTGCCCTGTTCTTTGCTTTTCGTAGGTCATCTCGAGTTCTTTCGTTTGGGTTTCTTTTGTAAGCAAGCAGGGCTTTCCGTTTAGCCTCAGTGACTGGTTCCATTTCTTCCAAATTTTGCTCGTACCAGTCCTTATTTCTTTTTCCTTTTATTCCATACGCCAATACTGCTGAGTTGTAGATTGCACCCGAGAGTTTTGCCCATTTCTTATCAACATTCCTTTCTGCCTGCGCGTTTCCTGGGAAAGCACTTTCAAAATTACTGGCAAAATCCTGCTCTCTTTGTGTGTCATGAACATGATCTGTGTTGATACAGGGATGACCTCTCGGTTTAGCGTGGTGACATTTCTTAGGAGTGAGCCTGAGTGTGCACGCCACTAGGGCGTGGTCTGTGTTGCAATCAGCACTATGATAACTTCGTGTCAGTAGCACATTTTTGAGACCAGTACGCCTAACTATAAGTCAAGCTGATGCCAGTGATGAGAGCGCGGGTGTCTACAAGACACCTTGTGCTGATCCTTAAGCTGGAAATATGTGTTTGTGATACAGAGTCCATAAAAGCAGCAAACTTCAAGCAGTCTCTGGCCATTTTCATTCATTTTTCCCACCCCATGATGTCCCAGGCAATTCGGCCATATGTCGTTATCTGATCAAACCCTAGCATTAAACTCCGCTAGAATATACAGTGTCTCGGTGCTAGGTACCTTGGCTATTCTGTCACTGAGTAAGTCATAAAACAGATCCTTCTCTTCCGTGCTGGATGATAAGGTAGGAGGATACACATTTAGGATGTTGACAGTGCCACTTGAGGAGCATATTTTCAAATCAATAATTCGCTCTGTTCCACCGGATGGTGGCACAGTACAGTCCAGGAGGGCGTTTTTAACAGCAAATCCTACGCCATGAAGTCTTGGCTCGTCTTGAGACTTACCCTGCCAGAAGAATGTGTAATTATCCTCCCTGATAGAGCCCGCATCTGGAAGCCGCGTCTCCTGCAGTCCCGCAATGTCTACATTCATCCGTAAGTCTTACGGATGAAATCAACCTCTTGGGCATCGTCAATGTACCTTGGACACATTGTCCTAACATTCCAGGTGGCAATACGAAATAGTGATTTCTTTATTATTTTTTTTGTTGTTGGTAGGTGTACTATATCAACCCGCTTGTCGAAGATTACTTCTAAGCTTCACACATCCCGTGAAGCAGGCGGATAGTGGCGGGACAGCACCTTATTGGCTGGGGGCTGCCCAGCTTGATGCGGGCGGTAGCTATCCAATGAGATGCAATGATCTCTCCCACCGTCGGAAGTGGCCCCTGGCACTCGAGTCTTACGCCAATCAGACAGAGCTTATAACCGGTAACTGCCTCTTCCCGTGTTGTGCCGAAGTCCTTGGACGTCGCTGAAGTGTCCTCTCCAGGATGATACAAGCCTGAGAAATAAATATGAAGACTCGTGAGTTGCCCAATCATCACGGCCTCCCTCTCGACCTAAATGATAATATCCAGAGGAAAGGCAAGCCAATACGTCTGGTATCACTTCGGTTGCAGGAGCTGCCGAAAGGGGACGTAGTACCCCTTCCAACCGCCTTTGGGGCCCCACTCAAGATTTTCTTTCAGGGTTTTCTCCCTTAGCCTTCATCCCTCCCGAGACCAACCACAAGGCAGTGGTGTGTTAAGGTAATTAGAGAAAGAAAAGGAATGGTAACTGAGGAGAGGGTGGGGAATAGTATATATAGGATATAGGATGTAAGACGGGTCGTTGTGAGGCACACTTTGTCTGGCTCCTTTGCTGAGACCTGCCCGGCTAGGTTGGACCTGCCAGTAGCTACGCTACCGCCGATATAGCTCTCAGCTTCCTTGGAGCACAAAAACTATCCCGCCCACACGGACAGTGCTACGATAAGGCGGTGCCTCATGGGAGAGAACAGATAAGCAACACTGCATAAAATACAGACAGAAATCAATGTGGGACGTACGATGAAGTATCCGTTAAGATAGTGCGGCGAATTTTGGCGTTAATGGTCTGGCAACAGACGACCCATGTGAGTGCCTTTGCTAACATCACGACTCCGCCTGCAGCGCCACTCCTGGGCTCGTGACCAACTCGGTTGGACGACTAGGAAACCATGCCGTGGTTAGATAACCCCCGATTTCAGTTGGTAAGAGCTGATGATAGGGTTCGAGTGTGACGCAGACCCCGAGAAGCCATGGACCCAAGTTGCCAACAAGCTGGTGGTGGTTCCATAATGGCGTGGGCTGTGTTAACGTGGCATGCTCTGGTTCAAGTGATGAATGAAAATGGTTCAGTTCGGCTAGTTTCAGACCATTTGCTCCCGATTGCTTCGAAGAACATTCTGGGTAATTGAAGTGAATGATTTGGCCACCCAGATTACCCGACATGATAACGTTTATGGAACATAATAGGGAGATCGATTCATGCACAAAATCTTGCACCGTCAACACTTCCACAATTATGGACAGCTATAGAGGCAGCATGGCTCAGTATTTCTGTAGTGGACTTCCAATGACCTGATATTCCGCTTCACGTTTGTTGCAGCGTAAGAACTGTTCCATAAAATTTCGGGCTTGCAGCCGCATAAATTCAGCTTCTTCTTCTAATATTTCGGCTGAATACTGTCCAGCCATCTTCAGAGCGAGCCGAGGTGACTGACGCTCCAGCACTTGCTCCGTCCTTTAAACTCGAGGACAGAACCACTGCGGATGCGGCCAAAGCTACACAAGGCACCAGAGACGTTGATAGGCGACAAAGAGATGCAACACATGCAATAACTTGTTGAATCCATGCCGCGTCGAGATGCTGCACTACGCCGGGAAAAGGAGACCGACACGATATTAGGAGGTATCGAATGACTTTTATCACCTCAGCGTTAGCTTATATGAATATGAAGTTTCAGTCCACGCATCCCGCAATCACGAAAATACTAAAGTATCCTTTTAGTAGCACTTTTTATTGCTATTCTACATCTACATCCGCAAGACTTATCTGCAGTTCACGGAGGGTTTACAGAACAAGTTTTAGGTTATTTCTCGACCGTTCAACTCGGGAACAGCACATAGGAAATGCGATTCCTCTCATTTAATAACGAGGGTCATTTCTCCCTTTATAGATGGCAGTCAAAAATGTATTTTCGCAATCTAAGGACAGAGTTCGTGACTGAAATTTCGTGATAAGATCTCGCCACAACGAAAAAACCTTTGTCTCGGTAGTTGCGACCTGCTCAAGTAACACATGTCACACAATCTCTCCCCAGTTCATCATAATACAAAATGAAGTGCCCTTCTTTGCACTTTTTTTAAATTTTCTCCGCCGATACTGTGTGGCAACGAGGCCGTACCACACATCAGTAATCCAAAAGAAAACGGAAAAATGTAGTGTAGGCAGTCTGTTTAGTACAGTTGTCGCATCTTCTAAGTGTTCTACCAAGAAAACGCAGTCTTTTGAAGAGCAATTCGGGGATGGCGATAGAATCTTTCAACACTATCGACCACCTGTTTATAATGCACGGCTTGTGGCGGAGTGTTTATACGACAATAACATCCCTGTAATGGACTGGCCTGCACAGAGTGCTGACCTGAATCCTACAGAACACCTTTGGGACGTTTTGGAACGCCGAATTCGTGCCAGGCCTCACCGTCCGACATCGATACCTCTCCTCAGTGCAGCACTCCATGAAGAATGGGATGCCATTCCCCAAGAAACCTTACAGCACGTGACTGAGAGGGTGGAAGCTGTCATCAAGGCTAAGAGTGGGCCATCATCATATTGAATTCCAGCATTACAGATGGAGGGCACCACGAACTTGGAAGTCATTTTCAGCCAGGTGTCCGGATATTTTTGATCACATAGTGTATGTGCCGCTGTAACCGTTGGTCTTTTCTCGAGGTAACTGAATCCAAATGTATATTGGATGCGTTTCCGCACCCCATGTTTGTTCGTAAATTGGTTGAAATGGCCTTCCATTTACCGGTAACAGCTGTCAGGTTTGAAGCCAATTGTACACTGAGCTGATAAAAGGAATGGGGATAGTGACATGCGCGTATGCAGATTAGTATCGCGTATACACAGTATAAAACTGCAGTGCATTGACGCAGCTGTCACTTGTACTCGAGTGAGTCATGTGAAATGGTTACCAACGTCATTGTGTCCGCACGACAGGAAATAACAGACTGCGTAGGTGGAATGGTAGTTGGAGCTAAGGATGGCCTTCACTTGACGACAGAGTAGCGGCGTTTGCGCAGTCATCAGTGCTAACAGACAAGCAACACATCATGAAATAACCGCAGAAATCAACTTGGGACGTGCAACGAACGTATCCGTTAGGACAGAGCGGCGAAATTTGGCATTATAGGCTATGGCAGCAGACGACCGAGTTGAGAGCCTTTGCTGACAGCACGGCACCGCCTGCAGCGGCTTCGTGGACTCCCGACCATATGGATTGGAACTTAGGCCACAGGATAACCGTGGTCTGGTCAGATGAGTCCAGATTTCAATTGGTAAGAACTGATGGGAGGGTTCGAAAATGGTGCAGAACCCACGAAGCCATGGATTGGAACGTAGGCCACAGGATAACCGTGGTCTGGCCAGATGAGTCCAGATTTCAATTGGTAAGAACTGATGGGAGGGTTCGAAAATGGTGCAGAACCCACGAAGCCGTGGATTGGAACGTAGGCCACAGGATAACCGTGGTCTGGTCAGATGAGTCCAGATTTCAATTGGTAAGAACTGATGGGAGGGTTCGAAAATGGTGCAGAACCCACGAAGCCGTGGATTGGAACGTAGGCCACAGGATAACCGTGGTCTGGTCAGATGAGTCCAGATTTCAATTGGTAAGAACTGATGGGAGGGTTCGAAAATGGTGCAGAACCCACGAAGCCATGGATTGGAACGTAGGCCACAGGATAACCGTGGTCTGGTCAGATGAGTCCAGATTTCAATTGGTAAGAACTGATGGGAGGGTTCGAAAATGGTGCAGAACCCACGAAGCCGTGGATTGGAATGTAGGCCACAGGATAACCGTGGTCTGGCCAGATGAGTCCAGATTTCAATTGGTAAGAACTGATGGGAGGGTTCGAAAATGGTACAGAACCCACGAAGTCATGGATTGGAACGTAGGCCACAGGATAACCGTGGTCTGGTCAGATGAGTCCAGATTTCAATTGGTAAGAACTGATGTGAGGGTTCGAAAATGGTGCAGAACCCACGAAGCTGTGGATTGGAACGTAGGCCACAGGATAACCGTGGTCTGGCCAGATGAGTCCAGATTTCAATTGGTAAGAACTGATGGGAGGGTTCGAAAATGGTGCAGAACCCACGAAGTCATGGATTGGAACGTAGGCCACAGGATAACCGTGGTCTGGTCAGATGAGTCCAGATTTCAATTGGTAAGAACTGATGGGAGGGTTCGAAAATGGTGCAGAACCCACGAAGCCGTGGATTGGAATGTAGGCCACAGCATAACCGTGGTCTGGCCAGATGAGTCCAGATTTCAATTGGTAAGAACTGATGGGAGGGTTCGAAAATGGTGCAGAACCCATGAAGCCATGGATTGGAACGTAGGCCACAGGATAACCGTGGTCTGGTCGGATGAGTCCAGATTTCAATTGGTAAGAACTGATGGGAGGGTTCGAAAATGGTGCAGAACTCACGAAGCCATGGATTGGAACGTAGGCCACAGGATAACCGTGGTCCGGTCAGATGAGTCCAGATATCAATTGGTAAGAACTGATGGGAGGGTTCGAAAATTGTGCTGAACCCACGAAGCCATGGACCCAAGTTGATACGTGGGGAGGCGCCGGCGCCACTCGCTTTCTCCCTTCGCTTCACCCGGATCGATTGTTTCCCTCTGGCGTCGCTTATCTTTGCCTCGTTGGCCGGTGGTGGTGCGGGTTGGCTGGCGGGCAGACTGGGTTTTGGCTTCGGAACGGCCGCTACGTGTCGCTGCTCAGAGAGTGAAACCTGTGTTTGCGTGGAGTTAGCTGGATTTGACCGGTGTATGTGGCTCGGAGTGCGGAAGCGGGCCTGTTATTGCAAGTTCTTGAGGCTTGGATGGGCCATGGTGTTCTACACAGGACGCTGAGCAATGTGTTATTCATTTTGGCTGGTGGAGTTGAACTATTTACCACGCAGCTGTCTATTGAAGAAGTATACATTCAAGCTTTATAGTTTTGCACTCGAGCCTACCCGTGTTACCTTACCACTAGCTTCTACCTTTTCTTGTGAGTGCCAATATTGTATTGGAACTGCGACGTACTGGTGTAATAATATTATGCTCTGTATTATCGTTGCCCTTTTAAAACTAGTCTGTTTCTGCTGGGACAATTTTACATATTTTGAAATTTGAACTCTACAGTTAATGCTTTTATCCATTTTTAATTTGCCTTTGTCTTGATGTGATCTATCTTTGCAGAATTTTATCTTACTATATTCTGGGGCTGTTAACATTGTTTCTTTTGGCTGTGGCTGTGTGTTTGTGCTTTTCTGTTGCAGCACTGCAGCGGGCACCTAGTCCATGTCTAAATCGATGTCCGGAGTACGACGCCTTGGCCGACCAGTACCAGAGGGAACGGGAGGTTCTCGCTTCCCGCGCCCGGATTCCCGGGTTCGATTCCTGGCGGGGTCAGGGATTTTCTCTGCCTCGTGATGACTGGGTGTTGTGTGATGTCCTTAAGGTAGTTGGGTTTAAGTAGTTCTAAGTTCTAGGGGACTGATGACCATAGATGTTAAGTCCCATAGTGGTCAGAGCCATTTGAATTTTTGAACGGGAGGTTCTTTTGGCGGCGGGAAAAATGGCAACCGGTACGGCGGCCACAGAGTTCTTCGGGTTGCAGTGAGTGGGGATCTTGCATCAAGTTAAGTTTCCTGTGCATTGGGACGCCAAGGCGGCTGTTCCGTTTGCTATACTGCTGATATATTTATCTTCAAAACCATAAAGAAAGGACACAAGTGTTCTGAATTATACCTTACGTGCAGCGGGAGTTGAACTTATTTACATGTTAAAGAGAAATACTTGATGGGTAGCGGAAATTGAAAATTATGTGAATTGTTCTATTGCGCTTGCCCGAGTGACCTATTTAAAAGAAACTTATATCATTTTTATTAGTCAAGTGCCCTTTGTTAAATGAAACTGATTTTACCTTTTATTGTTGAAGTGCTTACAGTTAGTGTAGATGTTATAAGAAGTTCTTGTTTGCAAATAATTCAGTCAGAAAGGTTTTGTGTAATGTATTTTTCTGACCGTGAGTAACAGACACTTCTAGAAAATTTTTGGTAAATACCATGCCCTTTGGGCTAAACTGTTGATCAGTAATAAATTAGTTGTATCTTGCAAGTCCTCTGTACGTGTTATTACTTCACTTGTCACCGGTTTGCACGTAAACTCCACGTACCACGTGTTGTCAACAAGACACTGTCGAAGCTGGTTCCATAATGGTGTGGGATGTGTTTACATGGAATGTACTGGGTCCTCTGGTTGCACTAAACCAATCACTGACTGAAAATGGTTATATTCAACTACCTAGAGATCATTTGCAGCCATTCGTGAACGTCATGTTCCCAAGAATCCGTATCATGTCACTAGGCCACAACTGTAGTAACAGCCTGTTCAAGTTTTCCCGGAAACGTTGTCTTGAAATTTCAATACCAGACCTCTCCTTGATGCACAAAGCCTCTCAGGCAACGTCTAATAGTGGAGTTTGTCGAACCCGTTTGTAACGCTCGCGCGCAGACTAAACGATACCGTGACGAAACTCGCCACTCTTCGCTGAATCTTCTCTATCTCCTCTATCAGTCCCATCTGGCACATCTGTATCTACAAGGATACTCTGCAAATCACATTCAAGCGCCTGGCAGAGGGTTCATCGAACCAGCTGCACAATAATTCTCTATTATTCCAATCTCGTACAGGGCGCGGAGGAAACGAACATCTGCATCTTTCCGTGCGAGCTCTCATTTCCCTTATTCCATTAAGATGATCTTTTCTCCCAAATTAGGACGGCGTCCACAAAACATTTTCGCATTTGAAGGACAAATTTGGTGATTACAATTTCGTGAGAAGATTCCGCTGCAATGAAATACCCCTTGTTTTAATGATGTCCACCGCAATCCTGTACCATATCAGCGCCACTCTCCCCCTATTTCGCGATAATACAAAACGTGCTGTCCTTCTTTGAAATTCCTCGACATAAACCGTCAGTCTGCAAGGGTCCCATACGCACAGTAGTATTCTAAAAGAGGACGGACTAGTGTAGGCTGTCTCCTTAGTAGATCTGTAACACTTTCTAAGTGTCCTGTCAATAAAACGCAGTCTATGGTTAGTCTCCCCCACAACATTTTCTACGTGGTCCTTCCAATGTAAGTTCGTAATTATAAATCCTAGGTATTTAGCTGAATTTACCGCTTTTAGATTTGACTGATTTATCGTGCGACCGAAGTTTAACGGATTCCTTTCAGCACTCATGTGGACGACCCCATGCTTTTCGTTATTTAAGGCCAATTGCCAATTTTTTCTCCATACAGATATCTTTCCTAAATCGTTTTCCAATTTTTTTGATCTTCTGATGATTTTACTACTCGATAAACAACAGCATCCTCTGACCCTGGTAAGAATCCCAGATACACGAACAGTACTCAAAGGTTCGGCGGAACAAGGGTCGTATAAGCCACTTCTTTCGTGTTTGAGTTACATTTTCTTAACATTGTTCCTATGAATCTGTGTCGGGCATCTGTTATTCCCACCATTTGTTTTATGTGGTCATTGCACTTATGGTCGCTCAGGACAGTTACTCCTAGATATTTTACTGCAGATAGTATTTCCAGCGGTTTGTCGTCAACTATACGGTAATGGATATATTTTCCTATGTATGCGCAATATGTTAAGCTTCTTTACTTACAGGGTCAACAGCCGCAGCCAGCATCATCCGTCAAACCTCTGCAGGTCATTCTGCAAATCGATTCTGTCTTCTGGCGTTACTTTTTTGTTATAGACAACCGCAACATCTGCGAAGAATCTTAAAGTCCTTGCGACGCTTGCTACTGCAGCAATTACACACACTGTAAGCAATAACGGCCCTATGACACTTCCTTGGGGTACTCTCGAAATTACAGTTACATCTGTCTATTTTGCTCCGTTAACAATGATGTCTTGAGTACTGTCTACACTGAAGTTCTGAATCCAGCTGAAAGTCTGGTCTGATACTTGACAGACTCGTATTTTTGCCACTAAACGGCAGTGCACGGCATCAACCTGAGCATCGTTGTCTACCGCAATGTGGTGTCATGGAGGAACACAGTGACCGATTATTGGAATCCATCTTTAAAAAGGAGATATTTGTTCTCCAAAAAGCCATAATTCCCGAGTATAAAATACGTTCCACAGTTCTACAACAGATTGCAGTCAACGATACAGCCCTATCATTATGTACACTCTGCAACCTGCACAGTCAGTTTAGAAATATTTGCTATACACTCAAGCTCCAAAGAAACTGGTATAGGTCTTTTTTTTTTTTTTTTTTTTTTGTCTTCAGTCTACTGACTGGTTTGATGCGGCCCGCCACGAATTCCTTTCCTGTGCTAACCTCTTCATCTCAGAGTAGCACTTGCAACCTACGTCCTCAATTATTTGCTTGACGTATTCCAATATCTGTCTTCCTCTACAGTTTTTGCCCTCTACAGCTCCCTCTAGTACCATGGAAGCCATTCCCTCATGTCTTAGCAGATGTCCTATCATCCTGTCCCTTCTCCTTATCAGTGTTTTCCACATATTCCTTTCCGATTCTGCGTAGAACCTCCTCATTCCTTACCTTATCAGTCCACCTAATTTTCAACATTCGTCTATAGCACCACATCTCAAATGCTTCGATTCTCTTCTCTTCCGGTTTTCCCACAGTCCATGTTTCACTACCATACAATGCTGTACTCCAGACGTACATCCTCAGAAATTTCTTCCTCAAAGTCAGGCCGGTATTTGGTATTAGTAGACTTCTCTTGGCCAGAAATGCCTTTTTTGCCATAGCGAGCCTGCTTTTGATGTTCTCCTTGCTCCGTCCGTCATTGGTTATTTTACTGCCTAGGTAGCAGAATTCCTTAACTTCATTGACTTCGTGACCATCAATCCTGATGTTAAGTTTGTCGCTGTTCTCATTTCTACTACTTCTCATTACCTTCGTCTTTCTCCGATTTACTCTCAAACCATACTGTGTACTCATTAGACTGTTCATTCCGTTCAGCAGATCATTTAATTCTTCTTCACTTTCACTCAGGATAGCAATGTCAGCAGCGAATCGTATCAAAGATATCCTTTCACCTTGTATTTTAATTCCACTCCTGAACCTTTCTTTTATTTCCATCATTGCTTCCTCGATGTACAGATTGAAGAGTAGGGGCGAAAGGCTACAGCCTTGTCTTACACCCTTCTTAATACGAGCACTTCGTTCTTGATCGTCCACTTTTATTATTCCCTCTTGGTTGTTGTACATATTGTATATGACCCGTCTCTCCCTATAGCTTACCCCTACTTTTTTCAGAATCTCGAACAGCTTGCACCATTTTATATTGTCGAACGCTTTTCCAGGTATACAAATCCTATGAAAGTGTCTTGATTTTTCTTCAGCCTTGCTTCCATTATTAGCCGTAACGTCAGAATTGCCTCTCTCGTCCCTTTACTTTTCCTAAAGCCGAACTGATCGTCACCTAGCGCATTCTCAATTTTCTTTTCCATTCTTCTGTATATTATTCTTGTAAGCAGCTTCGATGCATGAGCTGTTAAGCTGATTGTGCGATAATTCTCGCACTTGTCAGCTCTTGTCGTCTTCGGAATTGTGTGGATGATGCTTTTACGAAAGTCAGATGGTATATCGCCAGACTCATATATTCTACACACCAACGTGAATAGTCGTTTCGTTGCCACTTCCCCCAATGATTTTAGAAACTCTGATGGAATGTTATCTATCCCTTCTGCCTTATTTGACCGTAAGTCCTCCAAAGCTCTTTTAAATTCCGATTCTAATACTGGATCCCCAATCTCTTCTAAATCGACTCCTGTTTCTTCTTCTATCACATCAGACAAATCTTCACCCTCATAGAGGCTTTCAATGTATTCTTTCCACCTATCTGCTCTCTCCTCTGCATTTAACAGTGGAATTCCCGTTGCACTCTTAATGTTACCACCGTTGCTTTTAATGTCACCAAAGGTTGTTTTGACTTTCCCGTATGCTGAGTCTGTCCTTCCGACAATCATATCTTTTTCGATGTCTTCACATTTTTCCTGCAGCCATTTCGTCTTAGCTTCCCTGCACTTCCTATTTATTTCATTCCTCAGCGACTTGTATTTCTGTATTCCTGGTTTTTCCGGAACATGTTTGTACTTCCTCCTTTCATCAATCAACTGAAGTAATAGGTATGCGTATTCAGATACAGAGATATGAAAAATGAAATGATCGTCTGGCATTTATTCGCCGGGATATCCCCTTCGCGCTTCGGCCGCCGTATCACAAGTCTCTTTAGTTGACGCCACTTCGGCGACTTGCGTGTCAATGATGAAGAAGGACACACAACCAGTCCCTACCGGGAATCGAACCCGGGCCCCCTTGCGTGATAAGCGGTAACGCTACCGCTGCGCTACGGAGGCATAATACGGGCACAATACGGCGCTGCCGTCGGCAACGCCCATATAAGACAAGACTCCGGCACATTTGTTAGAATGGTTACTGCTACTACAATGGTAGGTTATCAAGATTTAAGTGAAACAGAACGTAGTACTATAGCCGGTGCACGAGCGATGCGACACAGCATCTCCGAGGTAGCAATAATGTGGGGATTTTCACGTAACATCGTTTCACGAGTGTACCGTGAATATCAGGAATCGGGCAAAACATCGAATCTCCGACATCGGTGCGGCCGGAAAGACATCCTGCAAAAAGGGGACGAACGGAAACTGAAGAAAACCATTCTTGACAGAAGTCCAACCCTTTCGCAAATTGCTGCAGATTTCAATCCTGGTCCATAAACAAGCGTCCGAACCATTCAACGAAACATCATCGATATGGGCTTTCGGAGTCGACGGCCCACTCGTGAATCCTTGACGACTGCATGACACAAACTTTACGCCTCGCCTGGACACGAAAACACAGACATTGGACTGTTGATGACTGGAAACACGTTACCTGGTCGGACGAGTCTCGTTTCAAATGTATCGAGCGGATGGACGTGTGTGCGTATGGAGACAACCTCATGAATCCACGGACCCTGCATGTTAGCGGGGGACTGTTAAAGCTGGTGGAGGCTCGATAATGGTGTGGGGCGTGTGCAGTTAGCGTGATATGTGACCCCTGATACGTCTAGACCCGATTCTGACAGGTGTCGCTTACTTAAGCATCACCTGCATCCATTCATGTTCATTTGCATCCCGACGGACTTGGGCAATTTCAGCAGAACAATGTGACAGCCCCACACGTCCATAATTGCTAAAGAGTGGCTCCAAGAACACTCTTCTGAATTTAAACACTTCTGCTGGCCACCAAACTCCCCAGACATGAACATTACTGAGCGTATCTGGGATACCTTGCAACGTGATGTTCAGAAGAGAACTCCACCGTCTCGTACCCTTACCGATTTACGGACAGCCCTGCAGGATTCATGGAGTCAGTTATCTGCAGCACTTCAGACATTAGTAGAGTCCATGCCACGTCGTGTTGCGGCACTTCTTCGTGCTCTCGGGGGCCCTGCACGATATTAGGGAGGTGTATCAGTTTCGTTGGCTCTCCAGTGTATTACTCACTGCCTTTCTCCTCCTCAATTTATTTTGGAACAGTTCCGAAACGTCGGCTGATACGTCGACGTTTTTCTCCTGTTTCCATCTTTACATCGTCTATCGGCTTGTTTCCATACTCTTTCTTGGTCGCTTCTCTCTAGGACAATGCGCACCGACAGTTTCAATAACATTGCTGTTACCGAGCGAGGTGGATCTGTGGTTAGCACACTGGACTCGCATTCGGGAGGACGACGGTTCAATCCCGCGTTCGGCCATCCTGATTTAGGTTTTCCGTGATTTCCCTAAACCGCCCCAGGCAAATGCCGGGATGGTTCCTTTGAAAGGGGACGGTCGACTTTCTTCCCTAATGCGATGAGACCGATGACTTGGCTGTTTGGTCTCTTTCCCCAAACAACCCCAACCTAATGCTGCTGTTAGGTGGCCTGGGTTTCCAATTTCAGGCATAGTCACGTCTCCACAATGTGGCTTTTACGGTCGTCTGTTGATTTTTCATCAGTGGTGAGTCCTTATATTTTTCCATCCAAACACGGATTAATTCCGTACAGTTTTTCTCCGAGGCCTTATTTCAGCTCCTTCTTCAGGTCAGTACCTGAAACTCCTAGTGCTCATGTACACCGCCTGTGCCTGCTACCCGCTGGAATTTTAGATCATCTTGTAATCATCCAATTTAGGTGGTTTTGGCAATTCGAATACAATACGAACGTTGGGATACAGTGTATTTTTACGAACCAGTGTTAAATTAGTCGTATTCGTTCCTCTGTCCTTCTGTTAACCAGCTAATTCTTACCTTCTAATTCATATTATACTTTTTCACATATGTATACCCGAGAGGATGCGATTAAATCATCGCAAAACCGGTTGCATATGATCCTGTAACAAAGGAAATGCTAAAAGCTAATGCGTCTACCAAGAACTTTTTAGAAGATTGTAATAGCTTTTAAAAATTGGCAAAACAATATTTCTATCATGTACCTAAGCTATGTATGCCCAAAGAGTACAGAGAGTTTATTTCCTGAACTGGAAAAAAAAAGAAAAGTAGGATGTAGTATACACGGCTTATAAGGACGGAAGAGTTTATACTGACAAGGAACCCCTTGAGTACGAGGTCGCTTGTTCAGTCTTTAGTAAGGCTCATTTGATGGTGTTGTGTCAACAGTTAGGACAGGAAAAATATTAACTGCTAATGACTCACCATGTGCATCAGGAGGGCGACAGCAAACGGAGTCCGGTAGGGTTAGAGATCAACCTCCTATTACATGTATCTATCACACTCCACAAAATGTGCATCGTCGACATTCATGAAATGTTCAAAACAAAGCATTAACTTGCACATGAACACCGAATGAAAAATGATGCGCAACAGTGATCACAAAGGTTCACACCATCAAGATCTAAGGTGAACTCGTTTGGGGTTATAAACCGTGCAGGATGTTGAGCTAGATATCCACTCTTAAAGAATGCGTATAGAATCATATTGATGTAAAGGGATGGTGAGAACTGATGGATCGTGATGCCATGCGACCAAATGCTAAACAGTCTGTCGCGGAGCTTATCGTGAAACTAGCTATCCTTTAAGGCGTAGATGCAGAGAGTGCGATAGTATGTTTTATACTCAGGATGAAAAACATCCAGAGGCCGAATTTGTCAACTTGTATCAGGTGGTACGAATTGCAACCTCACATACTTTTCAGGAGGAATAGTTTGCCCTAAAGGAGTATGATATTATACGCAAACCAGAAATCAAGCAGACGTAAGTTATTTTCATCAGCTGCTGGCCAGAAACAGTGGTCATACCATAGTTACAGTTCTCTAACGCTCATTTTCCCTCTTTTGCTTGCTGTGACGCAAATATTCCCTATTGTCCTTGCAAAATCACGCACACAAGAAAGAGTCATAGATTGCAGAGCACTTCCAACTTCTGACAGCACTATAAATAACTTTCCAGCCAATTTACATTCCAGATTAACAGACGGCATTATTTTCCATGAATGCCTTAAGGCAGTTATATTAGTTGATCTTGCACAACTCTCTTGGTATCTCTAATTTCTAGGGTTCCTTTCACATGTATTTCATCTTCAAGCTCCGATTGGCCGGAGTTGAAAACAAATTCGTTATTGAACGACGGGATAAGTTTGTTAACTGATCTACAAATTTTCGGGCCGATTCAGCAGTTTGCTGCACATCGTTAAGTTGACGGTTTGTTTGGAATTTCGTTATCTTACCTTCTTCATTTCTGCAGCACTGTTTGAAGTCATGCAACGTTCCATTGTTTCCCTTGAAATCAGTTTAATCTATGCCGCGTGCAATTTGATGTGCATAACGTAGTAGGTTACTATCATGCACATCCTGTAAATTGTATCGAGTATTCTTGAAACGCGCAAAGACCAGTTTTTGTAACAAGTGCACCTCGTCCTCCCTTGAATATCCGAGGTTTCTCGTATGCACTGCACAGTGATATTGCTGCGGACTTATTCGAAATCTGATCATAATTGCTTTTTCACTATGTTCAGGATCTTCCACGCACGTATTTATGTTTAGCACCTTCACCTTGGACAGTGACTGTCCTTTACTGCGTTTCACTGAAGACGAGATTTGTGGCTCCCCGTCCGACAAGAAATACAGTATGATCTACACAGGTCGATACAGTTTCAATACCACTTTCACTAGTTAAACACTTATTATCATTCCTCTCCTCATGTACATTGTCCGTACAGTTGAGCGTATATAACACCACATATTCCACTGACTCATCTTGTAGAAACGCAAATATTTCATCTACCACACCTTTCTCGAGCTGCGAAATTCCTTGGATTCCTTTGTGACGATACTTCAACTTCAGCAACTGTTGTTGTAGATACACTAATGGCCATTAAAATTGCTACACCAAGAATAAATGCAGATGATAAACGGGTATTCATTGGACAAATATATTATACTAGAACTGACATGTGATTACATTTTCACGCAGTTTGGGTGCATAGATCCTGAGAAATCAGTACTCAGAACAACCACATCTGGCTGTAATAACGGCCTTGATACGCCTGGGCATTGAGTCAAACAGAGCTTGGATGACGTGTACAGGTACAGCTGCCCATGCAACTTCAACACGATACCACAGTTCATCAAGAGTAGTGACGCGTATTGTGACGAGCCAGTTGCTCGGCCACCATTGACCAGACGTTTTCAATTGGTGGGAGATCTGGAGCATGTGCTGGCCAGGGCAGCAGTCGAACATTTTCTGTATCCAGAAAGGCCCGTGCAGGACCTGCAACATGCGGTCGTGCATGATCCTGGTGAAATGTACTGTTTCGCAGGGATCGAATGAAGGGTAGAGCCACTGGTCGTAACACATCTGAAATGTAACGTCCACTGTTCAAAGTGCCGTCAATGCTAACAAGAGGTAACCGAGACGTGTAACCAATGGCACCCGATACCATCACACCGGGTGATACGCTAGTATGGCTATGACGAATACACGCTTCCAATGTGCGTTCACCGGGATGTCGCCAAACACGGAGGCGACCATCATGATACTGTAAACAGGACCTGGATTCATCCGAAAAAATGACGTTTTGCCGTTCGTGCACCCAGATTCGTCGTCGAGTACACCATCGCAGGCGCTCCTGTCTGTGATGCAGCGTCAGGGGTAACCGCAGCTATGGTCTCCGAGCTGATACTCGATGCTGCTGCAAACGTCGTCGAACTGTTCGTGCAGATGGTTGTTGTCTTGCAAACGTCCCCATCTGTTGAGTCAGGGATCGAGAGGTGGCTGCACGATCCGGTATAGCCATGCGGATAAGATGCCTGTCCTGCTAGTGGTACGAGGGCGTTGGGATCCAGCACGACGTTCCGTGTTACCCCCATGAACCCACCGATTCCATATTCTGCTAACAGTCATTGGATCTCGACCACCGCGAGCAGCAATGTCACGATACGATAATCCGCAATCGCGATAGGCTACAATCCGACCTTTATCAAAGTCGGAAACGTGATGGTACGCATTTCTCCTCCTTACACGATGCATCACAACAACGTTTCACCAGGCAACGCCGGTCAACTGCTGTTTGTGTAAGAGAAATCGGTTGGAAACTTTCCTCATGTCAGCACGTTGTAGGTGTCGCCACCGGCGCCAACCTTATGTGAATGCTCTGAAAAGCTAATCATTTGCATATCATAGCATCTTCTTCCAGTCGGTTAAACTTCGCGTGTGTAGCACGTCATCTTCGTGGTGTAGCAATATTAATGGCCAGTAGTGCATAATATAGACTTTGGTTTGTTTATTGTTGTCTTTGCTGTGCTCTATATCAACACCACTAGCACCGCAGCACTGCTGTCAATAGCAGCCCATGTTGTGATTGCACGGTAGACAACATGTGGGGCGTCGAATGCCGCAAACATCGTTAGCCTTTTGCGATCTCCCACTCGAGGGGTTCCTTGTGAGTGAGGTAACCCTACGGTCTCCACAGAGCTCACCGATTTTGCTGACTTCGCCTGTGGTATGAACAGGCGTGTGGGATCGTGCCATGTCAGTACTGGACCGTTTCCGCTGTGCAAAGCGAACGTTTATCTTACTGGTTTCCTGTTTACTTTCGTAGCCTTAGGCCCTACCGGAAGCTTGCGCACCAATGGCATAGACTGAGTCCCTAGGGCGCGGTGGGAGCGGCCCACTTTACGGAGAGCGCGTGGCGCGACTGAGAGCCCCGGAGCGCGGCGACGGTCCACCGTGCACAGCGGAAGCCCGAGTCCCGGCAGGCGGCGAAATCTCGCCCCGCCCACGCGGGCCAGCGGATCGGCTTTCCGGCCACCCGGTCCTGCACCCCCAGCTCACTTTACGGAAGGCCACTTCCACTACACTCGAGAGAAAATTTTGCGACTCTATGAAACGTTATCAAACGTTATGAAATACCTGGAAGAAAGCGATCTACTGGTACGTAGCTGGCATGGATACTCACGAAATACCGTTCTTGGGAATAACAACTGGCTCTTTATTCATACAGAGTAATGAGTCCCTCCGGCATGCGCCATCAGCTTTGTTTCTTAATTCGAGATTTCCACAACGCTTTCGTTATCATTCCGCACAATCGGCTTGTAATTAGGTAGTAACGTCTCAGATGTGCGACTATATTCGTGAATCCTATCAGAAAGGTCACAGTGCGTAAGAACTGACAATAAGCCATCCAGTGAAACGGGAGTAGTAACTGGGGTTCCCCAAGGGAGCATTCGGGTATTTACAAATTCCCATAAACAAACACTGCAAATCGTCAATACATTTATCAATGCGCTGGCTATACTTCCCTTAGTTATACATTACATCGTGCAATACATGTACTCGTGTCTCATAATAAGCGCGTAATCTTTTGACATATACTCACATAAATTCTGAAGGCGGCAGGCGTAAAATACAGGGAGCGAAAGGCTATTTACAATTTGCACAGAAACCAGATGGCAGTTATAAGAGTCGAGGGGCGTGAAAGGGAAGCAGTGGTTGGGAAGGGAGTGAGACAGGGTTTTAGCCTATCCCCAATGTTATTCAATCTATATATTGAGCAAGCAGTGAAGGAAACAAAAGAAAAATTCGGAGTAGGTATTAAAATCTATGGACAAGAAATAAAAACTTTGAGGTTTGCCAATGACATTGTAATTCTGTCAGAGAGAGCAAAGGACCTGGAAGAGCAGCTGAACGGAATGGACAGTGTCTTCAAAGGAGGATATAAGATGAACATCAACAAAAGCACGAGGATAATGGAATGTAGTCGAATCAAATCGGGTGATGCTGCGGGAATTAGATTAGGAAATGACACACTTAAAGTAGTAAATGAGCTTTGCTATTTGGGGAGTAAAATAACTGATGATGGTTGAAGTAGAGGGAATATAAAAGGTACACTGCCAATGGCAAGGAAAGCGTTTCTGAAGAAGAGAAAATTGTTAACACCGAGTATAGATTTAAGTGTCAGGAAGTCGTTTCTGAAAGTGTTTGTATGGAGTGTAGCCTTGTATGGAAGTGAAACATGAACGATAAATAGTTTGAGCAAGAAGAAAATAGAAGCTTTCGAAATGTGATACTACAGAAGAATGCTGAAGATTAGATGGGTAGATCACATTACTATTGAGGGGGTATTGAATAGAACTGAAGAGAAATTTGTGGCACAACTTGACTAGAAGAAGGGATCGGTTGGTAGGGCATATTCTGATACATCAAGGGATCACCAATTTAGTATTGGAGGGAAGCGTGGAGGGTAAAAATCGTAGAGGGAGACCAAGAAATGAATACACTAAACAGATGCAGTAGGTACTGTGAGATGAAGAAGCTTGCACAGGATAGAGTAGCATGGAGAGCTGCATCAAACCAGTCTCTGGACTGAAGACCACAACAACAAACATAATCTATGCCAAGCATATTATGTGGTCCAATTGGCCTCCTCTCATACTACACATTGGTCTTGACTTCTGCTGTTCTTCATATACACTATGTGGTCAAGAGTATCCGGACAATTGGCTGAAAATGTCTTACAAGTTCGTGGCACCCTCCATCGGTAATGCTGTAATTCAGTGTGGCGTTGGCCCACCCTTAGCCTTGATGGCAGCTTCCACTCTCTCACGCATACGTTCAGTCAGGTGCTGAAAGGTTTCTTGGAGAATGGCAACCCTTTCTTCACGGAGTGTTGGACTGAGGACAGGTACCGATGTCGGTCGGTGAGACCTGGCACGAAGTCGGCGGTCCAAAACATCCCAAAGGCGTTCTGTAGGCTTCAGGTCAGGACTCTGTACAGGCGAGTGCATTGCAGGGATGTTATTGTCTTGTAACCACGTCGTCACAGGCCGTGCATTATGAACAGGTGCTCGATCGCCTTGAAAGATACAATCGCCATCCCCGATTTGCTCTTCAACAGTGGAAAAGAAGAAGGTGCTTAAAACATCAATGTAGGCCTTTGCTGTGATAGCGCCACGCAAAACAACAAGGGGTGCAAGCCCCCATGAAAAACACGACCACACCATAACACCACCGCCTTCGAATTTTACTGTAGGCACTACACACACTGGCAGATGCCGCTCACCGGGCATTCGCCATACCCACACCCGTGTACCGTGTACCATGATTGTCACTCCACACAACTTTTTTCACTGTTCAAGCGAGGCTTCGTTTGGCATTTACTGGCGTGATGTGTGGCTCTATGACAGTGTCATAGAGTCAGCACCCAGCATTATGCTAGAAATAATGATGTAACTTCCAGAAACCATCTGAAGATGAACCTAAAAAGGTTCTAAAATCGGCTCATGGAATAAAACATAATTATTCAAAACAGTGACTGGTTGCAGTTTTATATAACTTATTTACATTCAATTAACAGTCACGGTTCTAAAATATTCGTAATGGAAAAGCATAATAAATACTTTTGTTTATGGAATATTAATTTATTGTACCTCTTTGGTTAGGATACATCGATTATATCGATTGCACATGAATATCTTTGTATATGAATTTTTTTTATCTTTGTAATCGTTAACAAGTAGTTAGTCTCTTTACTGTGCACTGTGCAATTATGGAGTAACATGTAATACATAGTTTGTTGTCTGTTATGGAGTGGCAAGTTGGCCGTTGGAGTCAGTCTATTCTGCAGTAATGGAAAGTAGTTTGACGTTCATTAAAAAGTTAATATGAGGAAAGTAACCTGCATAATAATATTGTTTCGGTGTACAATTCCTAAACAACAACTACATTTCGCAGCAAGCACTATGTACCATCTAGACAAACAGCCAAACAAAGACTACGTCAGCCCAAAGTTAAGCAGATGCAACAAACTTTACTTGTTCCATCTGCACGTGCTCATACTAATTTGTGTTTATTAAGCAATTTCATGCAGGGTCAGTAGACTGTGAAATTAGCTATTTTATTTAGTACTGCGACTACTGTAGACAACCGCGCAAGGAGTGGGTCAGAACTTGGGGTCTCTATGCCCGGGATAGAAATGAACATAGACATGTACTGATATTATATATGTTGCAGGAAATCATGGAAAACTGAGATACTGTAAACTGAACCAAAAGTAACGATTTTCCAAACAAAGGATGACAAATGGTGACTGTCAATAAAGGAAATGGCCTAACCAACAACGGCAGTTCAGCATTTGTAGTTAAGTAGTGATTTTAACTTATTTATAGTATTCTTGTGTACATGTGAAGAATGTTTAGCGAAAATGACTATTTTTGAGCCAAAAGTCGAAAAAGAAGAGATGCAAGACAGCGATGAGATGTCGGGCAAGAGGGACCCAGACGTAACAATTAAAAACAAGGACGAATTGTTTAAACAAGCGGAAGAGGAAAATCCAGAAATGAAAATAATATTATCATTAACAGATCAATCAATTAAAACTGGGGTTACGGAGTTCGTGAACCAATTATTAAAAGCTGTAGAAGTATGGGTTGAACAAAATTCTCATCATCTCGTAAATTTGAGTCAAGAAGTAAAAGCAATAGTTATTGAAGCTCAGGAAATTACAAATAAAAAATTGTAGCTCCAAAAGCCTTATTTTAGAGTCCATCAAACATGATGAAGGTGGTTTAGTAATTTTCCAGGCTATGAATGGAAATGTTACGGACGATAATTTTTTTGAGTGCAGCAGACAACTTTTAGTAAAATGCCATTGATGATCCTGTTATTGAGACACATTGATTTGCTGTTGTGAAAAAACTAACTTTCGCTATTATATGCAGGAAGTTTTATAAAACATAAATTTACTAAAAACAAAACTGTTTAGGAAAGGTTGTCAGAATTCTGTGAAACGTTAAAGCTTAATCGGTGGGAGGAGTACCTGAAAGTATTTTGTAGGAAACTTTACGCTGATTCGAAAGAATTTAACATTAATGCGGTAAGCTGTGATGACGTTCCTAAAATATTTCACTCTGTTGAAAGAACAGCCGGTAAGAACTCTGCAGTAAAACTGTGAATGGAAAGTTACGCATTTTTTTCTTTTTCCTTTTTTTTAACCACGTCACAGACTTGGACTGACTGTTAGATTAGTTGAGAAATTGTTCCAAAAATGTAACAGCGAAATTATTTTTGAATTTAATTTCGTATTGATAAAGATGTCTTCTTGAAAAAGTCAAGGGGCCATCAGAAAAGAACATGTTTCAAAGCAACAATAGTGATGTTTTGTATTTCTTTTGTTTCTCACAGTCAATGGCAAAGACATATTTACGTTTTGGTAATGAACATTTTCGTGACTTATTAGGCTATATATGAGCTAATGATACATAAAGAACATTTAATATTTGAATCTACACAATGGTTGGATAGTTACTGTACAGTGATTACCCGATGCTTCTGCCTTTAATATCACTATTATTTGGCTTTAGTTGTAGGACGATCAGTACTGAAGGACTAATCATTAGATGTTCTCTGTCATGTTTTTTTTTTTTTGTAATAGAAAAATACTAGTTGTTGAAGTCTATAGTTATTTGGAACTTTGTTACAGAAACTGTATTGAAAATACTTTCGGGAAAATATGTCTTCTGGATTTCTTTGGTGGTTGATGTGTGCAGAAGATTTTGGATACTTTGGGAATTATAGGAAAACATTTATGGGAAATTTTATTTTGAAAATATCTTATGTCAGACACGATCTTTTACTTTTATCGTACGCCATAGTTAATTCTCCTTGTGATATTGTTGCACTGTAGCTCTGAAAGTTGTATAGTTTTGTCACTGAGGTCTCAATTCACATTTCAGAATGGAAGCACTAATGTTGCAACAACGGTACTGTTAATCCTCACGTTCAAGCCTCTGCTACACTACATCAACGAAAAAATCACTCTTTGGTATGCAGTCACTGCACAATGCATTATTGCACCCGTTTTTAGTGTGGAACCTGTCATAGAAGAAGGTAGAACTGGAAAATGAATGTGTATCAGCTGCATGCCGCCGCCGAATGCTCTGGAACTTCTGATTCATGGAAACGTCCACACCATACGGTACTGCGGACGTCTTCCATTTCCTTTGGGTGACATACAGACACTGGGTCGTCACCCTGGACATCTTAGCATTCGTCGGACTTCGTTTAAAAGGCCACTCTTAGAGCCACACTGTGAAACCGTGTGATTATTTATTATGGGGTTATCTAAAGGACAGAGTCTTTAAAGATGTCGCTACGACACTCCAGGCACTTCGTACTGAAATTTTCAGAGAGATTAGCGCAACCGAAAATGATGTTCTTTTGAAAGTCATTCCGGAATTAAGTTCAAGCTTCCGCACAGTCATTGCTGCAGAACGAAACCACTCTATAAACCTTCTATATTAAATTTCACCTTGTCTGCTATAGCATAAATACGATAACACGAATATATCCCCCTACATAATGTCATAGTAGACAAAAACTTTCTATCACCTATTTTGTGGCACCCATTATTTACTTTCAGCACTTGAACGGAACTGTCGTAAAAAACAAATGTACAAAGAGTGCTCCACATTAAATATGTAATACATTAACCTGAGACCATGTTAAACAATTTTTAATCCCATCCCAGCCACCTTTTTGATGAGAATTTTTTATATAGAAAGAGAAGTGTTCATTCAGATCATATAGGTAGAATTGGAAAACTAAGTCATTACATGGAAGCCAGGAGAGATTTTAACAGATACTGAATTATTATAATTTGAATAATATATCTGCTATGGTGAAAAATTTTTTGTTTATTTCCACATTGTGTAGTAGATGTAGTTTTAAGAGGTCTACGTATTTTGAGAAATGAAGCGATTAAGGTGATGCTGAAACGATGATGTATTTAAAGTTGAAGATGATGAAGTTGGGGTTGTGGAACTGTATTCCGATTTGTAGCGCAGTATTGTCAGTTGTGAATATCAAATATGTGTCTGCATAAGGGAAGGAGCTGAAAGTTTTAATGTACTTACTGCGGATTTGATAGCTAAGAAAAACACTAATTTCAATACGTTATTCGGAAATCAAAACATGTTATGGGATAACTAATAGCAGAAATATTGAAAACACTGAAAGTATCGGTAATATAATAAATAAAAGTGTCGTGTGACTAGGGCCTCCCGTCGGGTAGACCGTTCGCCGGGTGCAAGTCTTTCGATTTGAGGCCACTTCGGCGACTTGCACGTCGATGGGGATGAAACGATGATGATTTGGACAACACAACACCCAGTCCCTGGGCGGAGAAAATCTCCGACCCAGCCGGGAATCGAACCAGGGCCTTTAGGATTGTTATTCTGCCGCGCTGACCACTTTTTTTTAAAAAATCTCATTTTGTTCGCTTTTTGTTCGTTGCATGTCCTCGGGGCGGACGTCGTAAGACATCCGTTTAAGTTCGTTGTGAGTTGATTAACTCAGTTTTTTATTACAGAAGGCAGTTAAACTCTCTGACCGAACACGCTGAGCTACCGTGCCGGCACCCTCTCAGCTACCGGGGGCGGACGGTAATACAATGAAGAATGCTGACCCACATTTTATACCACCTGTTTGATAAGACAGGTCTCATAGGATGAAGGGCAGAGATCAATCATAAAGAATTTAAAGATGGAGAAAAATATTTTGTGCCTGAGGAAGATTTGAGTATTTTACTGTACTAATTAAATCTTGAAAGATACATTTACAAAATTATCAGATTTGTGTGTCTATTGTACGAGGGCATGCTTTAAAGTAATGCCATAGGATTTTTGTGTGAAACCTCTTGCAAACCTTTTAAACAAAACAAACGTTGTTAACTTTCTACGTCTTTGTTCTGTATGTCTACATATTTAGTTCTCAACATAGTCACCATGATGACAAACGCAATTCTCCCAACGATACAGCAGTTCGTTGATACCGTCAGTGTAGAATCTCTGACGTTTCAGGCGCAGCCACAGCCTCACCTCTGCTTGTGCCGGTTCTTCACTATCAGAGTGAAGTCCTCAAAGGTGATCCTTACGTTTTGCAGCTGGTGCAGCACTCGTGCGTTGTGTGGCATTGTCATGCGACGGAGAGGGCGCTCCACATGTAGCCGAACTCTTCAAATTCGAAACTCGGCTACATCAGGCTATTTCCCACGCACCGACGTAGTTACATTACATGCCGTCGTTTCACGCACTGGAATTGGGTGTCCTCTAGCGGCAGAAGGGTGCAAATACGTATAGACACAAAGAATACAGATGTACCGGGTGATCAAAAAGACAGTATAAATTTGAAAACTGAATAAATCACGGAATAATGTAAATAGAGAGGTACAAATTGACACACATGCTTGGAATGACATGGGGTTTTATTAGAAGCAAAGAAATACAAAATTTCAAAAAAATGTCGGACAGATGGCGCTTCATCTGATCAGAATAGCAATAATTAGCATAACAAAGTAAGACAAAGCAAAGATGATGTTCTTTACAGGAAATGCTCAATATGTTCAGCATCATTCCTCAACAATAGCTGTAGTCGAGGAATAATGTTGTGAACAGCACTGTAAAGCATGTCTGGAGTTATGGTGAGGCATTGGCGTCGGATGTTGTCTTTCAGCATCCCTAGAGATGTCGGTCGATCACGATACACTTGCGACTTCAGGTAACCCCAAAGCCAATAATCGCACGGACTGAGGTCTGGGGACCTGGGAAGCCAAGCATGACGAAAGTGGCGGCTGAGCACACGATCATCACCAAACGACACGCGCAAGAGATCTTTCACGCGTCTAACAATATAGGGTGGAGCACCATCCTGCATAAACATCGTACGTTCCAGCAGGTGTTTATCAGCCAGGCTGGGGATGATGCAATTCTGTAACATATCGGCGTACCTCTCACCCGTCACGGATTTCCTCGAAGAAAAAAGGCCCGATAACGGTAGATGTAGTAAATCCAATCCATACCGTGACTTTCTCGTCGTGCATTGGAGTTTCCACGACAGATCTAGGATTTTCGGAAGCCCAAATTCTGCAGTTGTGGGCGTTGACAGACCCTCGGAGCGTGAAATGAGCTTCGTCGGTCCACAACATGTTACTCAACCAATCGTCATCTTCCGCCATCTTTTGAAACGCCCACACCACAAATGCCCTCAGCTTCACTAAATCGCCAGGTAACAGTTCATGGTGCCGATGGATTTTGTACGGATAGCATCGGAGGGTACGCCTGAGTGCCAACCAAACAGTAGTGTATGGAATGCCGGTGCGACGTGCGACTGCACGAGCGCTGACTTCCCCGTGCATAGCCGAACCCGCTACAGTCTATATTTCTTACTGAACTTTCTCAGCATTATTACGCCTTGTGCTCGGTCGGCCACTACGGGGTCTATCGACTAAACAACCCGTGGCTTCGAACTTCGAAATCATTCTCGCCACAGCTGCATTTGTCAACGGACCTCTACCCGTTCGAATCCCCTTCCTATGGCGATAGGATCGTAGCGCTGAACTAGCACATTCCCAATTCTGATAATACAGCTTCACTAAACGCGCCTTTTCAAGTAACGTCAATATGCTGCGACTGCTGGCGCTCCTTTTATACACGATTGTCATGCGCAGTGTCGTTTTGCAGTCCAGCGCCATCTGTCGGACATTTTGTGAACTTTTTTTTTTTTGTTCTAATGAAACTCCATGTCATTCCAAGCATGTGTGTCAATTTTTACCTCTCTATCCACATTATTCCGTGGTTTATTCAGTTTTCAAATTTATACTGACTTTTTGATCACCCGGTAGAATGTTAATACCATTTGTTTTATTTAAAAAGCTTCAACCTAACAGTTTTCACGTAAAAAATTCGGAGGCATTACTTTTCAGCACGTTCTCGTAATTAGCATTATTTTCATTATTTTGATTGCAATATGTTAACGATGTATTGTGATAAAAATAATTCCTCCAGAGGAATAGACACTCATTGGTATATTATGTGCTTAGCGAGTACAGGGCCTAGAGCCGTCGTAGCACTGATTCCTCCTCATTTATTCTGCTGCATCCTCTATCTCTTAAATTTATCAACATCATGTCTCTCTCTCTATACTAACTCTCTTCCGTTTGAATGAACAATGGTTTTGATATACACATTGCGGCTTGTAAATAATTTCATTATGTGCTGAGTTTTATCAGTAATTCAAATGTTTCTGCAACATATTGCATATCGCAGGAATCTTCATTAAAATCTGAGAATGAGTTGTTGGGCACTTATCACTTGTATGACTATGTCAAGTACATCATTTAGGTTCTTTCTATGTGTCAATACACATAATGATAATCATTTTTCATCTTCTGTGGCACACAGAGTTAAATTCCGACAAATTTTTCAGTGATGACGTTTCTTGTGCTGCAGTTAGTGGAACGACTACATTTGTCCCCTCTGGCAACCTCCGCTGTGATTTCATATTGGTGGGCGGTTGCCATCGGGTGTTACTCAGCTTAATTTTTGAGCGCTGCCCTTTCACATTCTTTTCCTGTCACCCTGTCACTGTTGCTGTCCTATCTTTCTTCTTCTGTTGATGAGCAGTGGTTTCGGCTAAACTTTTCCAACTATACCGGCTTCCTGTGCCTCTTTCCATCCACATTTTTTGAGGCATCACCCTTCACATTACAACATCCGAACTATACTTATCTCTGCTTAGAGTTACATGATCTTCGCTTCGAAATCAAGGCTAATATTTTATGGCTGATGTCAAATGCGCCATTTAACAAGCTAAATTTATTTTGCATTAGTTACTTAGAAGGTATTTGAACAGGCAAATTCACATATGTAGTTTTAAGCAATTGACGCGGTTGGAAACCCAAGAACATTTTATTCAATGTTATCGCTCCGAGACTCTCCATTCATAAATTCACATATGTTATTACTGGAACCTTTTTATGTTATTTTGAAGATGAATCAGACTTGGTATGTTGCTGACTCACAGTCAGCACTTGTTTCAGGTATTATAATAACTTTGAACTATTGGCCTAATGGTATTAAGTAATAAATGCTATCTAAGCAAGGAAACTGATTTTCAGAACGCAGTGAGAATAACATTGCTAATGGTAGTAACATTCCTGAAGGAATAGTTGGAGCACATATATACTAAAACTGATTGTAGGTCACCTATGAATACACTGTATACAGAATGATCTATTACATGAAGTTGATGGGTTTAAGAATACGTTGAGATTATATATGAGGAGCTGAGAGTACAAGTGCTAGACGAAACATTTCATAAGCAAATAATCTAAGCTCACATTTGGGAAGCTAAACTGCGAATTCCTTCCGGGTAAAAGAAGAACAAGCGATTTCCTGCAGAGTTCTGGGCTCTGTCATGATAAAATTTAGGCCTAAGCCAATGCGTGAACTGCATTTAGAATACAGCCAGTACAAGTGAGATGGCAGCCGAAAAAAAATTGCGGCTATGTATAATGAAGCTTCAGGTACGCACTATGTTGAAAGTAGAGCAAAATCTAATGTGTATGTTTTTAAGATTGGTTACAACAATATTTCATGGATATTTAAACAGATTCTGTTTTGATATGATGGATGTACATCTTTAGGCAAAATCAGCATATTGACACAAAAAAATCACAAGTTCCTTGAACCTCCTCATACGTTCATTGTATGTGGTAATGCAAGGAAACACTTGAAATGTTTATTTACTCCCCACGATGGGATGGAGGCAGTGAAGGAGATCAGTCAAAAGTTTTCCAAAGTGGAAATGAAAAAATTAAAACTTCCTTTCAGTGAAAGCCATGGACATGCTAGCAAAGGAAAAAGTTGCAAAAGATACTGAAAGAACGACATACATTGGAGGAATATAATTATCAGAATCAGAATCAGAGAAGAAATGCTTCTGAGAATGCAGTTCAAATGTTCACTAAAACGCGATCTTGAGTTTATTGAAGCGGATTTCAGGAGGCAGGAAATTGGTGGCCCACCACTGTCTTTTCTGAAGCCTTTGCGTCAAGATGAGTATTAAAAACGTTTTTGAGAAGTGGAAAAATCTTTAGGAAATAAAGAACTGCATCCCTCTAATTTATCATTACTTCTAAGACCAAAACATCCCATTTCCAGACACCATTTACCATGGTTGTAAGAGGGAGTGGAGAAAGAAGAGGACATGGCCAAATAAGGAGACGATGAATTCTGCCAAAAGGCGCAACACAATGGTACGAAATTACAAATGTTGCCCAAGAGGTATATTCTTCAGGAGATACCGCAAAGTGAAATGATTCAGATACTGTATTAAGGTACTAACTGCGAGAAGGTTATAGAGAGTGACAATGAATAATTTCTTGCACATGTTGGAACGACACCAATATACTCAAGTTTTTGTATTTTTGTTCTGTCTGCTATCTACCTATTGTTTTACAGCTTGTTATATTAATTTTGCATTAATAATGCAGTTGTTCTTGTTTCATAACGAACATGTAGTGTACTATGAGTATCATGTAGGTTGTACAAAAGAAAACCAAAAAAAAGGTCTGAATAAGGCGCAGAACAGAAAGTTTTTTGCTCTTGTACCTTTTTCTTGTAAAAAGTTTTAAGCTGCGCATGTATTAATGTTTTTAATAAATTATAAAAAATAATCGTGAATTATACCTCCAGCTATGTACTGAATAACTGATCATTAGAAAAAAATATCAGAAGTTATGATAGTAACTAACATAATTTGTAAACAGTCATCTAGCTTTAGTAGCCAGTTTACTTCGGCAAGCACTTGTTCCACTTCTAGTTGTAGTCCAACGTCTACTGAAGTTGTCTTCGTGAGGTGTTGAAAAGATGCTGAGGATGTCGAGGAAATGTTGATGGAAAGGTCGAAGTCAGGTTTGGGGAACTCTAGTCTCTAATTGGTGCCACCTGTAGCTATGCTCACCTACCAGTAGTTTTGCTATGATGAGTGGTGGTGAGTAAATATCACTCTACATGCAGTAGCATCAGCAGCCCTCACGTGTCTGCCTATTCGGATAAGAACAGCTTGTGATGTCGACTCAACTGCCCCTTACCAAACTACCCCCAAGCGCAATGCCTGGGCCCTTCGCAGTTTGCTGCCAAGCAGTACTTGCAGAGGGACACATTGTTTGTTTTGAAATTGAAAAATGCCTTCTCTTGCTGCACTGTACTTTACTCTCCCAACCGTGTTTCACCCTTTTCCACTTTAGGGAATCATCAGTGGGCTCTACAATGGTACAGTTATGATACGCTTTTGTTTTGGCATGTATTATTCGTAGATTACAGAACTGTTCACTTCTCGCTTTTTATGTAAACAAATGGTTACTTACAGCTCTTCGCGTTTTTAGTTGGCATCAGCGTTTCCTCTCACCTGGTCTCATGCTGGAGGTCTCACAACCGTTCTATTACGAAACATAAGCATGTTTATGCGTTTCCAACATTTTTCTTCCCACTTTTCATTTTGTTTGCCCTTGTTGTCGTAATGCACTATCAGTCTTCTGACACTAATACAGATATAACACTAATATGAACATAACTACTTTGAGTTCACTGCGTATCTAATCCTGTTTGGTTTGTTTACGTAAACGTAACTGTTGCCAACCTAACGAAACATATGATGAAAAATAACGGCACACATACACACACACACACACACACACACACACACACACACACACACACAGAAAGAGAGAGAGAGAGACAAACGTAACAGAACTGAATAGTCGTTAGTCTTTGGCATGTACTTGGTTAGGTTGGCAACATGTACGTGTACGTAAATGCGGAATCACAAGAGTGGGAAGTATACCTGGAAAAGTCCGGGAGAATCCAGTGAGATTACATCACGGTGAGCCAGGGATTCCGAAATCAGATACTGGAGCAGGTATAGACTAACATCACAATTTAGTAATGATGAACAGTAGGTTGAGGTTTGACACACCAGCCGAGAAGAATCAGTGAGCAAAAAGTCGAATACAGAAGTACTATGAAATGATGACTTACACTTGAAGTTCTCTGAGGCTGTAAATAATGCGATATTGAATAGTTCAGTAATGTTCAGTTGAAGAGTGATAAACATCTCTAAAAAGGGCAATCACAGAAGCTGGAAAGAAAAACATAAGTATAAGGCAAGTAACTGCGAAGAAACATACACAAGAAGTACTTCAAATGATCCCCGAAAGAAGGAAGTACAAAAACCTTCAGGGAAATTCACGATTACTGAAACACACGTGATAAGGAATGAAATAAATAGGAAGTGAACGGTAGCTAAAGTGAAATAACTACATGAAAAAGTAAAGAAATCTAAAAAGAAATTATCATCAGGACGGACTCAGCACATAAAAAAGTAAAAACAACGTTCGATGAAATTAAAAGCAAGAGCGGTAAAATTAAGACAGCAATGGGAATTCCACAGTTAAATGCAGCGGATAGGTGGAAAGAGTACACTGAAGGCCTGTACAAGAGGGATGACGTGCTTGGTGATGTGGTAGAAAACTAAACAGGAGTCGATTGAGAAGAGATAGGGGATTGAGGATTAAAATCAGAATTTGACAGAGTTTCAGAAGACATGGAATCAAATAAGGCAGAATGGATAGATAATATTTCATCAGAATATATAAAATCATTGGGGGAAATGACAACAAGATGTCTATTCACACTGCATCAGACTTTCGGAAAAACATCATCCGCACAATACGAAGATTGCAAGAGCAGACAAGGTCTAAAATTATCATATAGTCAGCTTAACAGCTAATGCATCCAAGTAGCTGACAAGAATAATACATAGAAGAATGGGAAAGAAAACTGCGGATCTGTTAGATGACGATCAGTTCCGATTTAGGAAAGGTAAAGCTAGCTACCAGAGAGGCCCGTGTGACTAATGGACGCAAGACTGAAGAAAAATCAAGACACGCTCATAGGATTTATCTATCTGAAAGAAGCGTTCGACAATGTAAAGTGGTTCAAATGTTCGAAATTCCGAGAATAATAAGGGTAAACTATAGGGAAAGACGGGCAATATACAATATGTACAAGAAACAGGAGGCAACAACGAGACTGGAGGACCAAGAACGAAGTGCTCGGATTATAAAGGGTACGAGACAAGGATATTGTCTTTCGTCCTTCCTGTTTATTCTATACATTGAAAAAGTAATTACAGAAAAGTAAGAAATATCTAAGAGTGGAATTAATATTCGAGGTGAAACGATATCAATGGTAGGATTCGCTAATGACAATCCTATCCCGAGTGAAAGTGAAGAAGAATTACAGCATCTGTTGAGTGCAATGAACAGTGTAATGAGTGCAGAATATAGACTTATGAGAAGTAGCAGATATGAGAACAATGAGAAATTTGACATCAGGATTGTTGATCACGAAGTAGATGAACTTAAGGAATTCTGTTACCTAGGCTGCAGAATGAACCATGAAGGACGGAGGTCGGAGGGATAAAAAGCAGCCTAGCAGTGGCAGAAAGGGCATTCGTGGCGAAGAGAAGTCTGCTATTATCAAACATAAGCCTTAACTTGACGAAGAAATTGCTGAGAATGTACGTTAGGAGCACGGTATAACATGGTAGTAAAACAAGGTCTGTGGGAAAACCTGAACAGGAGACAATCGAAGCATCTGAGATGTGGTGCTACAGAAGAATGTTGAAAATTAGGTGGACTGATGAGGTAAGGAATCTGCAGGCTCGCCACAGAATCAGCAAGGATATATGGGAAACAGTGGCAAGGAGAAGGCATAGACATCAGGGAGGTAGGTTACAGTACGCTTGTTCGCCCACTGCTTGAATACTGCTCAGCAGTGTGGGATCCGTACCAGATGGAGTTGATAGAAGAGATAGAGAAGATCCAACGGAGAGCAGCGCGCTTCGTTACAGGACCATTTAGTAATCGCGAAAGCGTTACGGAGATGATAGATAAACTCCAGTGGAAGATTCTGCAGGAGAGACGCTCAGTAGCTCGGTACGGGCTTTTGTTGAAGTTTCGAAAACATACCTTCACCGAGGAGTCAAACAGTATATTGCTCCCTCCTACATATATCTCGCGAAGAGACCATAAAACCGGAGAGATTAGAGCCCACACAGAGGCATACCGACAATCCTTCTTTCGACGAACAATACGAGACTTGAATAGAAAGAACCGATAGAGGTACTCAAGGTACCCTCCGCGACACACCGTTAGGTGGCTTGCAGAGTATGGATGTACATGTAGATGTAGAATGACGTCCGTGGTACTAAAGGGAGATATAGAGGGGAAAAAAAATTGCAGGCGAACACAGAGATTGGAATACATTCAGCACGTAATTGAGGACCTAGTTTGTAAGTTCTACTCTGAGATGAAAACGTTGTCACAATTCGTGGGAGGGCCACATCAAGACAGTCACGAGACTGATGACTCAAAAAAGAGAAAGGAATGATAGGATGTCTATGATTTATTAATTTATTCGGGCAGCTGCTGTTTCCCGCTGGTACCCTGGCATCTGAGATGTAAAAGTGTGAGATACGACGTGAGGCTTAGGTATGTGGGAAGAGTTCGTTCTTTAGCGGGAATTTGTGTGAAACTGTTTCTTCGTCCGTGTGAAACTCTTTTTCTTGCCACAGTTTCAACAGTTAAACGGGTTTCTTTGTATCCTTCATCTGTGTACTTTGTCCCACTCAATTCACGTGTTCGTGTTTCATTAAACCAGCCATCAGCTCCATCTTTTCTTTTTTACATTCATAAGCTTCCGTCATTGTGAACTCTATTTTTCGTGTGGATTTCTGTATTTCTGAATCTTGGCCTGTTCGCGTGTACTTGTTGCTGCAAGCAAGTAGAGTTCTCAGTTTCTGCTGTTCGTTAACTAATCGGTACCGCCGCATATCTCTTAGTCCCTCGCCGAACATGCGTTACTTACATTCTCAACTTTCATCCTTTTATGGTAATTCGCGAACCTGTTTTTTTTGTTAGAATAAACCATGTAGGCTTTTCCTTTGCAAGTGCATATTCTTCGGATCATTTACTGTATCCCGTGCGTGTGGTTATTTCACTTATTGTTCATCTGAAGTCAGCTGGTGCAAACCTCTTTGGTGTAATTGCGCGCATATAGCGATTGTGCAACTTCTGCCGGTCTATAATACCTTCTGTGTGGATCCAGTTACCTGGGTATCAATCCTTCCTTTCTTTTCCTTGCGTTTCATATGTGGTTTAATAAAGTGAACCCTTTTAGTATACACAGTGATTCCTATTTACTGTTTGTTTTTATAGCATAGTGCACTGTGAGCTTTAGCGCTTAGAAGACAGTTTTACATCAGTCAGCACCGCAGCCCACACGTACTGGCTACTTATAACTTTCAGACATACGCCACTACTGACTTTAGTACTGTTAGGAAGTTTTAAAGCGTCATTTTTGTTTTGTCATTGTGCCTTTCATCCAGTTACCTTCGAATATAATAAAATTTCTTGAGACTGAGAGGCTCATGTCCACGAATCTGCATGGTTTTAGAAAACATCGCTCGTGCGAAACTCAGTTTGCATCACGAGGGAAAGCATAGAGCGCTACTTCAGTTCCTTTAGTAGTGCGACTGTCAGAATTACAGGCAACAACAGCACAACCTGGAATTCTTCGCACGCACTCAAAACGCTTTCAGTTCTAAATTACTCGCTACACAAAACTAATTAACCGAAAAAGACAACTTGATGGGGGACTGTCTGATTTGCAACGTCGATTTTCAAGAAGTTTTGGCAGTAATTGCGAATGAAGTTGTGAATCTAATAAATGCACTCGACATCTGTAGTATCGATATAATCATATTCTTTCTAAGTCTGCGTTTTGAGACTAGGAATGTCAGAGTAAGTCAGGGAGCAGCAGTGTGTATTGTGTGTTGCACCGTCTGGTAATGCACTCGGTTTGGAAACGATGGAAGCCGGCCTGCCGTGTAGTGGAGCCAGCACTCATTTAGAAGGATTTTGCACTAACATTATTTGAGGAAAGAAAAAGAAGTTATGTCAGTAGAAGTGTGACAAAAGAGGAATTTTTAAGATAGTTAATTTCTTTACATACATTTGGGTAACTTCTTATTGTTGTAACATTGCATATGGTTGAAGTTTATTACAGAAATATTATAACGCAACATATGGTTTTGCCTTATAACTGAAACAAGTGTCAAGGACAGCAATTGTACTGAGGAAAATTAGTAAGAAATACTTTGCTAACTTTTCTAGGTGCGTGAACTTCATGAAAATGTGTGTTGTTCTTATGGCTTAATGGAGCGTAGTTTAACTTGGAAAAAAAAATGGCTCTGAGCTCTATGGGACTCAACTGCTGAAGTCATTAGTCCCCTAGAACTTAGAACTAGTTAAACCTAACTAACCTAAGGACATCACAAACATCCATGCCCGAGGCAGGATTCGAACCTGCGACCGTAGCGGTCTTGCGGTTCCAGACTGCAGCACCTTTAACCGCACGGCCACTTCGGTCGGCTTTAACTTGGAGTCTTGTTCTCATTTCACAAGCTGCGACATCGTCGCGAAAAGACAGTGATCCGTATATGTAATAAGTTTCCTTTAATTTACGTCTATGGTCACAAACTTTTTGTTAACAAATTATTGGTTTTGGTCTTTGGCTATTAAAGACCGAAACCGGTAATCTGTTAACAAAAAGTTTGTGACCATAGACGTAAATTAAAGGAAACTTATTCTCATTTGTCAGTCGTTAAGACTAGTTCCCTACGCTTATTTTCTTTCACGACTGTGTATGGTTACTCCCATTGCACATCGCGAGTTGGTTACTAGCAAGCATTTTGTGTAAATTGATAAGGTACGGTCTTGCATTGCACATCGCAAGTAATTCAAATTATATATGATTTTTGACAGTCTCATCATTATGCTAATAGCGACAGATTTAGAGCAGATGAGCGTTCCGTGCGCACAGGTAAGCCAACAAATGTAATTGCGATTTCCATTGCGTTAAGATATAATTGCGTTTTTTTATATATTTCATCAGGGCTATATAATGTTTCCTACCTTGTATTGTAACATCTATGTTATCTTAAGCTTGGAGGTAGCAACTTCATTTCCAGTTTACATATGAAACTGTACCAAAGCTGTTCACCAAAGATAGTTTAGTCCTCTACATTACCAAGTAACTTGACATCGAGATGTTTTTATATCATATGTCGAATGTATTCTTTTAAAGAGCTTTGACCAACTTTTCAATATTTTGTATAAAGTAATATTTACAATCCTGATCTTCTCTTCAGTACTGCTCTGTATAACATAGTGTTCGTATGTTTGCTTTTAAAGTCCTGTGTCGTATATTCATGGCAAGCATTACAAATTTATTGTAATGACTAATGCAATATGGTGGCTTAGACCATTTCAACCCTGTAAGTATTCATGTTATTTTGCACTTCTTCGGAAAGAACTGTTAACATTTTCTGTATAATATATCTAATTACTTGTATCTTTGGGTAGCGTCCGTGAAGATGGTCCAAGACCGAAACCGGTAGATATTTGGGTTTAAAATAGAAACAGGTAATGGTTGAGATATGCATTTTAGCCATTACTTAACGGCTGTTGACAGCAATCTTCAAAAAATCTTTAAATGTAATTGCCATCAAAGTTCATGTTCATTGTAAGGCACAATCACTGTCAGGGTGCATTTGTGAAAATAAAGATCAGTATCAGTTCTGAGCCTTAATATCAGTAAAAGTTTTCAGTAAAGTGCTCTCCTGTGAATTTTCTAGCAGTTTTATCAGATAGTCGGGAGCGTTAACTTTTATGTTCATTTGCTGTGTAATTACAAAAAATGGTTCAAATGGCTCTGAGCACTATGGGACTCAACTGCTGTGGTCATTAGTCCCCTAGAACTTAGAACTACTTAAACCTAACTACCCTAAGGACATCACACACATCCATGCCCGAGGCAGGATTCGAACCTGCGACCGTAGCAGTCGCACGGTTCCGGACTGCGCGCCTAGAACCGCGAGACCACCGCGGCCGGCTGTGTGTAATTACAATTACAATTCTGGTACAGTGATTGTTTGAAAGACTAAAGACAAAGATCAGATATATTCAGGTCCAACATTGAAATGTAAATCATTTTGTTTTGCAGTCAGATGTAAATTCTATTGAAAACGGATTGCTTTCTCGCAGGAGAGTTGTTTGACGTATCTGCTAGATTTCGATTTCGCGTCGTATGGCGTGAGGTCCACGTATTTCCAATCAAAATTAAATTTTCATGTAATTCTGTTACCCTGCACTGAGGATTACATATTTCGATAACAAAATAAGTTTTATACCGGGTTATTACTATTAAACTTTCCCCATTTACCACATTATAACAGGGAGACTAATTACCGTACGAGGACGAAACTTCGTGGCATTGATGTCAGGGACATGGAGAAGAGAGTTAATGCAGAATCAGTTCAATTTAAACACTTTTAATGTGCTGCTACGATACATCATACATTACATGCCGCACCATTACTGCAACAAAAGGGACTCAATCGGCGGACATCAATGTCTAGAACAGTCTGAAAGCGCAGGACTGCATTCTGCACAGCAGAACAAAGCATGTCCGTAGGTAATAATGGCTACCTCTCTTGATATACTGCGCTTCATATCAACTCATGTGTGAATGTTCCCCTGGTAAACCCTGTCCTTCAGGCAGCCCCACAACCAGAAATCATAGGGAGCGAGATCATGCCGACCAAGCATTTGGAAATGATCGGCTGATAATTCGATCGTTTTCTAATGTGTTTCGGAGGAGCAGGTGAACTTCACGAGCGATGTGCGGTGGCGCCCCATCTTGCATGAAAACTTTTGCATACAATACGTCTTTCTCCTGGAGGGCGGGTATGCCATGCTGGCGAAGTATATCGCTGTAGCGCTGGTCAGTCACACTGCGGGTCTTTGATCTTTGAACGCCAACCTGTCCAAAAAAGAATTGGCCAATGATGAACGTAGCCGTGAAGCCACACCATACGGTGACACGTTCACCATACAGAGGAACTTCGTGCACAGTGACTGGAGGTGAAGGTCCCCACACTCGGCAGTCTGTGTGTTCACCTCACCCATCAGAGAAAAATGAGCATCGTCTGTCCAAAACATGGTCCAGGGCCAGCCATCATCAACTTCTATCCTTGGGAGGAAGCGGAGAGCGAAGACAATCCGTCGTTCTGCGTCCTGTGGCGCAAGCTCCCGTACAGTATGGATCTTGTATGGATACCATTTGAGAATGGTTCGAATGACCTTCCGTACAATGGACCACGGGATGTTAAACTGTCCTGACACAGCACGCGCACGGTCTGAAGATCAGGAGTTGAGCGCAGGGTTGTCTGCTATAGCAACAGCGATTTCATGAACCACCTGTGATGCAACCGGTCGTTGCCTTCTTCCCGGAGCGAACTTTCTTCATCATGCTCCGCACAGCAGGTGGAGGAAGAGGACCCTTTCAAATGGTTCAAATGGCTCTGAGCACTATGGGACTCAACTGCTGTGGTCATTAGTCCCCTAGAACTTAGAACTACTTAAACCTAACCTAACCTAAGAACATCACACACATCCATGCCCGAGGCAGGATTCGAACCTGCGACCGTAGCAGTCGCACGGTTCCGGACTGCGCGCCTAGAACCGCGAGACCACCGCGGCCGGCAGGACCCTTTCAGCTGGCGATATTCTTGAAGTGCTAGTACCGTTGTGCTAATAATAGATCTTCACCAATAATGGCCTGCGTCCAAGCTCACATTGGACACGTCAACAAGTGCACTGCGACTGGTCAGGTGTGTAACACTATGAATGACGATGACTGATCACGGCACCAGGAGGCCTTAGTTGGATCTGGGCGGTGGCGCTGTGACGCATCGAATTGATGCACCCCTTAATCTGGACATTAATGCTACCATGTTTGGTACTCGTACCGTACTTACTTTCGGTGTCATAACGTGTTCAACAGGGAGAGTTTAATTATAACCACCAGGTACATTTGTCAGGAGCCATCATGACACTAACACGAAAGTATTAACAATGAGAAACTTCCAAACATTCCAGAAATCATACAGCCTCGAACATACAACATAAAACTGGGCACGAAGTGTTCCTCTGCGACGACATGCGCACGGTGGTAGAATAGCGTTTACTTCAAAAATGTTCAAATGTGTGTGAAATCTTATGGGACTTAACTGCTAAGGTCATCAGTCCCTAAGCCTACACACTACTTAACCTAAAGTATCCTAAGGACAAACACACACACCCATGCCCGAGGGAGGACTCGAACCTCCGCCGGGATCAGCCGCACAGTCTACGACTGCAGCGCCTAGATCGCTCGGCGTTTACTTCTACGTAGCGCCCCCCCCCCCACCCCCAACCCCCTTGCCCCACGAAAGCGGTCAGTTACACATCAAATAGGGCTGCAAGCATACTTTTACAGAACTACTTAGCGCAGTTGTCACTCTGGACTCGCTTTCGGGAGGACGACGGTTCAAACCCGTGTTCGGCCGTCCTGATTTAGGTTTTCCATGAGTTCCCTAAATCGCTTAAGAGAAATGCCGAAATGGTTCCTCCGAAAGGGCACGGCCTCTTTTCTTCTCCATCCATCACTAATCTGAGCTTGGGCTCCGTTTCTAATGACCTCGCTGTTGACGGGACGTTAAACACTAATCTCCTTCTCCAGATACCCTTTTATAAGATCCCGTATACGTCAAACATTAATATTTAGACATTTTTGCTACGTTTACTGGTATTGCAGTTTTAATGTCCGACACAGAGAATGAGTCGCTGAGAACGAAAACAGCCTAAGTCAAAAAAATTTAGTTTTTCAGCTATACCGCTCAGTTTACTCGCAACACATGGCAATTTGTTGCGAAGAGGTGGTATAATGACAATTCCCACCGGAGCCACTTGAGAGCTCCAATGTCACAGTGAAGTGCGTTCGCGGCGGTATAAGTGAAGCGGCAAGGCCACGTAGTATGGTAGTTCTGTGTTGGTTCAAATGGTTCAAATGGCTCCGAGCGCTATGGGACTTAACATCTGAGGTCATCAGTCCCCTACAACTTAGAGCTAATTAAACCTAACCAACCTAAGGATACCACACACACCCATGCCCGAGGCAGAATTCGAACCTGCGACGGTAGCAGTCGCGCGCTTCCGGACTGAGGCGCCTAGAACGGTTCGGCCACAGATGCCGGAGTTCTGTGTTGTTTTGCATGTTTATTTGCGCTCTAAAATCAAAAAGGCACTGCAGCAGTGTTAGTAAGTATTAGCATTCTTTTCTTTTTTTAGATTTGTAATATCTAAATGTTATTAAAGCAAAAATTGTCTTTATAATGAAAGTTTGCACTCTACGTCGAAGTCTAGGTTAAAGCCCACACGACTCAAGCAATGATGTTCCACATTAAGTACATAAACCATAAAACTCATCCCACTCAACAATGCTGTGCGACCTGCCACCAAGGGGGAAAAGAAAGACACGATGACACTTCTCACGTACATCCCTCCGGTGCACCACGCTTTCTTCACTCAGCCGACAACTGCAAGCTCGTCTCAGAAATCTGGACATGGACATGTTGATCCTTAGGAATAAGAAGGCGATTTAGAAGGTGAAAACGAGTAAATAGACATGCTCCATTATAAAGCGTCTTCTAATATCAGCACGACAAGAATTTAAGAAATTATGAGATTTAGGAACAACAACTTGTTAATAATCTGTAGAGGAACGCACTGCTGAAGTATTAGACAGTAGATGGCATTCTACTAATTAACAACAACAATGCAATTATTTTAACTAAATTCGTGAGAAAAAAGTGCATAATGGGAGCAATAACTCGAAACAAGGCCCCGGGAGTAGACAGTAGAACTACTGATAGCCTTGGGAGAGCCAGCCCTGACATAAGTCTACCATCTGGTGAACAAGATGTAAAGGACAGGCGAAATACCCTCAGACTTCAAGAAGAATGTAATAATTCCAATCCCAAAGAAAGCAGGTGTTGACAGATGTGAAAATTACCGAACTATTAGTTTAATAAGCCACGACTGCAAAATACTAACACGAATTATTCACAGACGAATGGAAAAACTGTTAGAAGCCGACATCGGGGAAGATCAGTTTGGATTCCGTAGAAATGTTCGAACACGTGAGGCAATACTGGCCCTACGACTTATCTTAGAAAATAGATTAAGGAAAGGCAAACCTACGTTTCTAGCATTTGTAGACTTAGAAAAGCATTTGACAATGTTAGCAGTGACACTCTCTTTGAAATTCTGTAGGTGGCAGGAGTAAAATACAGGGAGCGAAAGGCTATTTACGATTTCTACAGGAACCAGATGGCAGTTATAAGAGTCGAGGGGCATGAAAGGGAAGCAGTGATTGGGAAGGGAGTGAACAGGGTCGTAGCCTCTCCCCGATGTTATTCAATCTGTATATTGAGCAAAGAGTAAAGGAAACAAAAGAAAAATTCGGAGTAGGAATTAAAATCCATGGAGAAGAAATAAAAAATTTTGAGGTTCCCCGATGACATTGTAATTCTGTCAGAGACATTAAAGGACCTGGAAGAGCAGTTGAACGGAATGGACAGTGTCTTGAAAGGAGGATATAAGATGAAAATCAACAAAAGCAAAACGAGGATAATGGGATGTAGTCGAATTAAATCAGGCGATGCTGAGGGAATTAGATTAGGAAATGAGACACTTAAAGTAGTAGATGAATTTTGCTATTTGGGGAGCAAAATAACTGATGATGATCGAAGTAGAGGGGATATAAAATGTAGACTGGCAATGGCAAGGAATGTGTTTCTGAAGTAGAGAAATTTGTTAACATCGAGTATAGAGAAGAGGCCCGCCACGAATTCCTTTCCTGTGCTAACCTCTTCATCTCAGAGTAGCACTTGCAACCTACGTCCTCAATTATTTGCTTGACATATTCCAATCTCTGTCTTCCTCTACAGTTTTTGCCCTCTACAGCTCCCTCTAGTACCATGGACGTCATTCCCTCATGTCTTAGCAGATGTCCTATCATCCTGTCCCTTCTCCTTATCAGTGTTTTCCACATATTCCTTTCCTCTCCGATTCTTCGTAGAACCTCCTCATTCCTTACCTTATCAGTCCACCCAATTTTCAACATTCGTCTATAGCACCACATCTCAAATGCTTTGATTCTCTTCTGTTCCGGTTTTTCCACAGTCCATGTTTCATTACCATACAATGCTGTACTCCAGACACACATCATCACAAATTTCTTCCTCAAATTAAGGCCGGTATTTCATATTAGTAGACTTCTCTTGGCCACAAATGCCTTTTTTTGCCATAGCGAGTCTGCTTTTGATGTCCTCTTTGCTCCGTCCGTCATTGGTTATTTTACTGCCTAGGTAGCAGAATTCCTTAACTTCATTATCTTCGTGACCATCAATCCTGATGTTAAGTTTCTCGCTGTTCTCATTTCTACTACTTCTCATTACCTTCGTCTTTCTCCGATTTACTCTCAAACCATACTGTGTACTCATTAGACTGTTCATTCCGTTCAGCAGATCATTTAATTCTTCTTCACTTTCACTCAGGATAGCAATGTCATCAGCGAATCGTATCATTGATATCCTTTCACCTTGTATTTTAATTCCACTCCTGAACCTTTCTTTTATTTCCATCATTGCTTCCTCGATGTACAGATTGAAGAGTAGGGGCCAAAGGCTACAGCCTTGTCTTACACCCTTCTTAATACGAGCACTTCGTCCTTGATCGTCCACTCTTATTATTCCCTCTTGGTTGTTGTACATATTGTATATGACCCGTCTCTCCCTATAGCTTACCCCTACTTTTTTCAGAATCTCTAACAGCTTGCAGCATTTTATATTGTCGAACGCTTTTTCCAGGTCGACAAATCCTATGAAAGTGTCTTGATTTTTCTTAAGCCTTGCTTCCATTATTAGCCGTAACGTCATAATTGCCTCTCTCGTCCCTTTACTTTTACTAAAGCCAAACTGATCGTCACCTAGCGCATTCTCAATTTTCTTTTTCATTCTTCTGTATATTATTCTTGTAAGCAGCTTCGATGCATGAGCTGTTAAGCTGATTGTGCGATAATTCTCGCACTTGTCAGCTCTTGCCTCTTCGGAATTGTGTGGATGATGCTTTTCCGAAAGTCAGATGGTATGTTGCCAGACTCATATATTCTACACACCAACGTGAATAGTCGTTTTGTTGCCAATTCCCCCAATGATTTTAGAAATTCTGATGGAATGTTATCTATCCCTTCTGCCTTATTTGACCGTAAGTCCTCCAAAGCTCTTTTAAATTCCGATTCTAATACTGGATCCCCTATCTCTTCTAAATCGACTCCTGTTTCTTCTTCTATCACATCAGACAAATCTTCACCCTCATAGAGGCTTTCAATGTATTCTTTCCACCTATCTGCTCTCTCCTCTGCATTTAACAGTGGAATTCCCGTTGCACTCATAATGTTACCACCGTTGCTTTTAATGTCACCAAAGGTTGTTTTGACTTTCCTGTATGCTGAGTCTGTCCTTCCGACAATCGTATATTTTTCGATGTCTTCACATTTTTCCTGCAGCCATTTGGTCTTAGCTTCCCTGCACTTCCTATTTATTTCATTCCTCAGCGACTTGTATTTCTGTATTCCTGATTTTCCCGGAACATGTTTTTACTTCCTCCTTTCATCAATCAACTGAAGTATTTCTTCTGTTACCCATGGTTTCTTCGCAGCTACCTTCTATGTACCTATGTTTTCCTTCCCAACTTCTGTGATGGCCCTTTTTAGAGATGTCCATTCCTCTTCAACTGTACTGCCTGCTGCGCTATTCCCTATTGCTGTATCTATAGCGTTAGAGAATTTCAAACGTATCTCGTCATTCCTTAGTACTTCCGTATCCCACTTCTTTGCGTATTGATTCTTCCTGACTAATGTCTTGAACTTCAGCCTACTCTTCATCACTACTATATTGTGATCTGAGTCTATATCTGCTCCTGGGTACGCCTTACAATCCAGTATCTGATTTCGGAATCTCTGTCTGACCATGATGTAATCTAATTGAAATCTTCCCGTATCTCCAGGCCTTTTCCAAGTATACCTCCTCCTCTTGTGATTCTTGAACAGGGTATTCGCTATTACTAGCTGAAACTTGTTACAGAACTCAATTAGTCTTTCTCCTCTTTCATTCCTTGTCCCTTCCCCTACAACTGCATTCCAGTCGCCCATGACTATTAGATTTTCGTCCCCCTTTACATACTGCATTACCCTTTCAATATCCTCATACACTTTCTCTATCTGTTCATCTTCAGCTTGCGACGTTGACATGTATACCTGAACTATCGCTGTCGGTGTTGGTCTGCTGTCGATTCTGATTAGAACAACCCGGTCACTGAACTGTTCACAGTAACACACCCTCTGTCCTACCTTCCTATTCATAACGAATCCTACATCTGTTATACCATTTTCTGCTGCTGTTGATATTACCCGATACTCATCTGACCAGAAATCCTTGTCTTCCTTCCACTTCACTTCACTGACCCCTACTATATCTAGATTGAGCCTCTGCATTTCCCTTTTCAGATTTTCTAGTTTCCCTACCACGTTCAAGCTTCTGACATTCCACGCCCCGAATCGTAGAACGTTATCCTTTCTTTGATTATTCAATCTTTTTCTCATGGTAACCTCCCCCTTGGCAGTCCCTCCCGGAGATCCGAATGGGGGACTATTCCGGAATCTTTTGTCAATGGAGAGATCATCATGCCACTTCTTCAAATACAGGCCACATGTCCTGTGGATACACGTTACGTGTCTTTAATGCAGTGGTTTCCATTGCCTTCTGCATCCCCATGTCGTTGATCATTGCTGATTCTTCCGCCTTTAGGGGCAATTTCCCACCCGTAGGACGAGAGAGTGCCCTGAACCTCTGTCCGCTCCTCCGCCCTCTTTGACAAGGCCGTTGGCAGAATGAGGCTGACTTCTTATGCCGGAAGTCTTCGGCCGCCAATGCTGATTATTTATCAAAATTTAGGCAGTGGCGGGGATCGAAACCGGGACCGAAGACGTTTTGATTATGAATCAAAGACGCTACCCTTCTTTTTTTTTTTTCGTTGTGTTTGGTCGTTGCGGACGTCACATGATATCCGTTAAAGTTCGTTTGTTGATTTTTCTACTCAGTTTTTTATTACAGAGGCCAACCAGCTCTCTGACCGAACATGCTGAGCTAAATAGTTTGAACAAGAAGAGAATAGAAGCTTTCGAAATGTGGTGCTACAGAAGAATGCTGAAGATTAGATGGGTAGTAGATCACATAACTAATAAGCAGGTATTGAATAGAATTGGAGAGAAGAGAAATTTGTGGTACAACTTTCTAGAAGAAGGGATCACTTGTAGGATATATTCTGGGGCATCAAGGGATCACCAATTTAGTATTGGAGGGCAGCGTGGAGGGTAAAAATCGTAGAGGGAGTCCAAGAGATGAATACACTAAACAGATTCAGAAGGATGTAGGTTGAAGTAGGTACTGGGAGATGAAGAAGCTTTGCAGAGTAGCTTGGAGAGCTGCATCAAACAAGTCTCAAGACTGAAGACCAGAACAACAAGTGCACTCACATATTTACTGTACCACATTACGTTTATGTTTTGTTAAAAAATTGCTGATGTGGAGATTAAAAAACAGCGTATTTGTATTCAGGTATTCACCAAAACGTTTATAAGGGGGGTCGTGAAAGTCTTGATTTATACCAGTTTACCTTCCACTATGAGTAAATTTCTGAGAGGAAAAGTGGTACTCCAAACTTTAGCGACTATAAAAAGCACTTGAAGGTACAAATAACTGAAATGTCTGTCGTAAACTTAACTATAATATTTCATTTGTACATTTCATCAAATGAATCGCGAGTAAATGTAGAGCATGAATTTACGTTCAACGAAACGCAAAGCTCTTCATTTCTCAGAAGTGGGAAAAATTGAGTTATACCACTTTGGCTGTCAGTGGCTTATATACAGTTCGGACCGGCCCTTTTCTCCTCGCTGCCTGCCGCGTGTGTCGCCCAGTGGAAAGCGGCGCTGAGACGCAGCTCTCATTGACAGCGCTGGTGGGCGAACACGGGGCCACGCCCACTTGCAGCCTTGGCCTCTCCTCACCCGAAGATTTACAAACGCGCCGCTACACACAATGGGACTCACTCGTCAGGGAAAGGAGGATAGACTCTTGCGTCAGGCCTCGATCACCCGCCTGTTACCTTTCTCGCTCTCTCTGCCCTCGAACAGTTTCACTAATTGGCAGACACTGCCTTGCGTGAGGTGTTTCGCGGGATAGCTGAGGGGTCCATTTAGTGCTTCCGTGGGGCTTCTGAAAGCTGCGTCGGCGCTCAACAACGCTGATGTTCGGAATACGTACAGGGTGTTTCAGTACAACGGTCACAGATTTCCAGGAGAGATACAGTACACCTAGGCGATGGAGAAAAACGTAGCAGCCCATGGTCGGAAACGCTCCTGGTGGGATAGTTTTACTTAATGGTATGATTTTAAACAACATACAGTTGATATAAGACAAGTGATTTTACACAATATACATGTGATACAAGACAAGATTAAACCTTAAAGTTCGTGTTTTTCAACCAATTAATTAAGCTGGGTGTGAGAGTGAACAAGTCGTCGGGAATTCCAGGGTATGAATGAAGTGGACAGCGTTGGACTAGAAGTTCAATTATCTGCTTTTCTTGATTACATTCACACATTGGTGAACTGATCCAGCCCCATTTGTACCTGAAGTAGCTACAACAACCATGTCCAGTCCTTAACCTGTTGAGGCGGCACCAGAGGTTCATCGGAAGGTCAAAACCTTTTGGCTTCTTTGTGGGGTCAAGGTGATGGGTTCTTGTTCCCAATATTTTTGTTGACCAGCTTTCATTTAGAACAAAACCAGCATCGATGAGTTGTCCTGCAGTAAACTTGCTGGTCTTCTTGATTGCAATCGTTGCTATGGCGGATGACAGAATCCCTGCTGCAGTGGTAGAGAGGGTGATGCAGAGGTTTTCTCGGCCTCCCTCAGTAGAGCTTGTTTCAGCCTTAAGCGAGGTGGAGGGATGTGACTCAGTACAGGTAACCAGTGGCATGGGGTTGGTTTCATGGAACCAGTAATGCAGCGCATTGTATCGTTCAGTTTTGTGTGTCTACCTTCTTCACATGTACACTTTCCAACTAGGCAGATGCACAGTACTCGGCAGCAGAGTACACAAGGCTGATGCCAGTTAAACGCTGACAGTCAGCAGAGGTTCCCCAGGTGGTACCACTGAGCTTATGTAGTATGCCGTTGCTTGCAGCAACTTTATGAGAAAGTTTGGTGATGTGCGCTTTGTAGCTCAGGGTTCTATCTTGAGTGATTCCGAGATATTTTGGGAAAGGATTGTACCTCAACGTTTGTCCATTGAGAGGAACTCTTGGTTTCTAGTTCGCAGCACGATTCGCTAGATGGAAACAAGAGACTTCAGTTTTTGATGTGCATGGGATCAATCTCCAGGTCGTAAAGAAAGTTGACATCTTCTCCATATCCTCCGTAAGAACTCGTTCACCATCTTCAAAATTACGCTCTGTGCTACCAGTGCGATGTCATCAGCATAGACGAATTTAGTTCATGTTGTGATTGATAAATCATTAATGTATAAATTGAATAGTGATGGGGCTAAAACGGATCCCTGTAGTAGTTCATTATTTAGTTTCCGTTTGTGGCTTTCAGAGCTGCTTAAAAACGACGCAGAACAAAAGAAAGGAATGACAAGCACAGGGTGAGAAAACGTGTTTCTTTTTATTCTTAGTACAGCAAAATCCACGAAACCGGAACAAAAACAGGCAACGATAGTCATGAAAGAAGGTGTTCGAAATTACGACCTCGGATCCTTATGCTCGACCTACATCTTCGGCGCATCTAAGTCCATACTGTAGACTACTAACACAAGGGTGATTATAATTAAAGTTAAAATTTCAAACCGCTGTAAAAATAACACCACTGGTCAGAATGACGTCAGATTGCATAAGGTATATTAGCGGAGTAGGGAGAAAACGTACAACATAAGAAAAATAAACAGTTACAAAATGTAGCAATAGATGGTGCTGTTGTGTTGGGGTCTTCAGTCCTGAGACTGGTTTGATGCAGCTCTCCATGCTACTCTATCCTGTGCAAGCTTCTTCATCTCCCAGTACCTACTGCAACCTACATCCTTCTGAATCTGCTTAGTGTATTCATCTCTTGGTCTCCCTCTACGATTTTTACCCTCCACGCTGCCCTCCAATACTAAATTGGTGATCCCTTGATGCCTCAGAACATGTCCTACCAACCGATCCCGTCTTCTGGTCAAGTTGTGCCACAAACTTATCTTCTCCCCAATCCTATTCAGTACTTCCTCATTACTTATGTGATCTACCCGTCTATTCTTCTGTAGCACCACATTTCGAAAGCTTCTATTCTCTTCTTGTCCAAACTAGTTATCGTCCATGTTTCACTTCCATACATGGCTACACTCCATACAAATACTTTCAGAAATGACTTCCTGACACTTAAATCTATACTCGATGTTAACAAATTTCTCTACTTCAGAAACGCTTTCCTTACCATTGCCAGTCTACATTTTATATCCTCTCTACTTCGACCATCATCAGTTATTTTGCTCCCCAAATAGCAAAAATCCTTTACTACTTTAAGTGTCTCATTTCCTAATCCAATTCCCTCAGCATCACCCGACTTAATTCGACTACATTCTATTATCCTCGTTTTGCATTTGTTGATGTTCATCTTATATCCTCCTTTCAAGACACTGTCCATTCCATTCAACTGCTCTTCCAAGTCCTTTGCTGTCTCTGACAGAATTACAATGTCATCGGCGAACCTCAAAGTTTTTATTTCTTCTCCATGGATTTTAATACCTACTCCGAATTTTTCTTTTGTTTACTGCTTGCTCAATATACAGATTGAATAACATCGGGGAGAGGCTACAACCCCATCTCACTCCTTTCCCAACCACTGCTTCCCTTTCATGTCCCTCGACTCTTATAACTGCCATCTGGTTTCTGTACAAATTGTAAATAGCCTTTCGCTCCCTGTATTTTACCCCTGCCACCTTTAGAATTTGAAAGAGAGTATTCCAGTCAACATTGTCAAAAGCTTTCTCTAAGTCTACAAATGCTAGAAACGTAGGTTTGCCTTTCCTTAATCTTTCTTCTAAGATAAGTCGTAAGGTCAGTATTGCCTCACGTGTTCCAGTGTTTCTACGGAATCCAAACTGATCTTCCCCGAGGTTGGCTTCTATTAGTTTTTCCATTCGTCTGTATAGAATTCGTGTTAGTATTTTGCAGCTGTGACTTATTAAACTGATATTTCGATAATTTTCACATCTGTCAACACCTGCTTTCTTTGGGATTGGAATTATTATATTCTTCTTGAAATCTGAGGGTATTTCGCCTGTTTCATACATCTTGCTCACCAGATGGTAGAGTTTTGTCAGGACTGGCTCTCCCAAGGCCGTCAGTAGTTCCAATGGAATGTTGTCTACTCCCGGGGCCTTGTTTCGACTCAGGTCGTTCAGTGCTCTGTCAAACTCTTCACGTAGTATCGTATCTCCCATTTCATCTTCATCTACATCCTCTTCCATTTCCATAATATTGTCCTCAAGTACATCGCCCTTGTATAGACCCTCTATATACTCCTTCCACCTTTCTGCTTTCCCTTCCTTGCTTCTGGGTTTCCATCTGAGCTCTTGATATTCATACAAGTCGTTCTCTTATCTCCAAAGGTCTCTCTAATTTTCCTGTAGGCAGTATCTATCTTACCCCTAGTGAGATAAGCCTCTACATCCTTACATTTGTCCTCTAGCCATCCCTGCTTAGCCATTTTGCACTTCCTGTCGATCTCATTTTTGAGACGTTTGTATTCCTTTTTGCCTGCTTCATTTACAGCATTTTTATATTTTCTCCTTTCATCAATTAAATTCAATATTTCTTCTGTTACCCAAGTATTTCTACTAGACCTCGTCTTTTTACCTACTTGATCCTCTGCTGCCTTCACTACTTCATCCCTCAAAGCTACCCATTCTTCTTCTACTGTATTTCTTTCTCCCATTCCTGTCAATTGTTCCCTTATGCTCTCCCTGCAACTCTGTACAACCTTTGGTTCTTTCAGTTGATCCAGGTCCCATCTCCTTAAATTCCCACCTTTTTGCAGTTTCTTCAGTTTTAATCTACAGGTCATAACCAATAGATTGTGGTCAGAGTCCACATCTGCCCCTGGAAATGTCTTACAATTTAAAACCTGGTTCCTAAATCTCTGTCTTACCATTGTATAATCTATCTGATACCTTTTAGTTTCTCCAGGGGTCTTCCATGTATACAACCTTCTTTCATGATTAAAAAAACAACGTGTTAGCTATGATTAAGTTATGCTCTGTGCAAAATTCTACCCGGCGGCTTCCTCTTTCATTTCTTAGCCCCAATCCATATTCACCTACTATGTTTCCTTCTCTCCCTTTTCCTACACTCGAATTCCAGTCACCCATGACTATTAAATTTTCGTCTCCCTTCACTATCTGAATAATTTCTTTTATTTCATCATACATTTCTTCAATTTCTTCATCTGCAGAGCTAGTTGGCATATAAACTTGTACTACTGTAGTAGTTGTGGGCTTCGTATCTATCTTGGCCACAATAATGCGTTCACTATGCTGTTTGTAGTAGCTTACCCGCATTCCTATGTTCCTATTCATTATTAAACCTACTCCTGCATTACCCCTATTTGACTTTGTGTTTATAAGCGCAGATAATTTGTAGCAAATTATCTAGAGTTAACTAGTGAAACACTAACGATACATACTCCACTTTGTTAGTCTAAACATGGACTTGTAACACCTTCCTGAAGGTTGTCTATTACGATGGTGCCCCCAGGACATGCTGAATGAAATAAATGAACCGACGATGATGGTAAAAAATATACAGTCCCCGTATGTAAAATGTAGAGACTTGTGTCTATCTTGGCCACAATAATGCGTTCACTATGCTGTTGGTAGTAGCTTACCCGCACTCTTATTTTTTTATTCATTATTAAACCTACTCCTGCATTACCCCTATTTGATTTTGTGTTTATAACCCTGTAGTCACCTGACCAGAAGTCTTGTTCCTCCTGCCACCGAACTTCACTAATTCCCACTATAGCTAACTTTAACCTATCCATTTCCCTTTTTAAATTTTCTAACCTACCTGCCCGATTAAGGGATCTGACATTCCACGCTCCGACCCGTAGAACGCCAGTTTTCTTTCTCCTGATAACGACATCCACTTGAGTAGTCGCCGCCCGGAGATCCGAATGGGGGACTATTTTACCTCCGGAATATTTTACCCAAGAGGACGCCATCATCATTTAATCATACAGTAAAGCTGCATGTCCTCGGGAAAAATTACGGCTGTAGTTTCCCCTTGCTTTCAGCCGTTCGCAGTACCAGCACAGCAAGGCCGTTTTGGTTATTGTTACAAGGCCAGATAAGACAATAATCCAGACTGTTGCCCTTGCAACTACTGAAAAGGCTGCTGCCCCTCTTCAGGAACCACACGTTTGTCTGGCCTCTCAACAGATACCCCTCCGTTGTGGTTGCACCTACGGTACGGCTATCTGTATCGCTGAGGCACGCAAGCCTCCCCACCAACAACAAGGTCCATGGTTCAGGGGGGGGGGGGGGATGGTGTTGTAAGCATCATAATTTAATAGTGGTCGACTACAAATGGCAAATGAATCATACAACAATGCCTAAGGTGTACGTTTGACGTTAAACAAACTGCACTACTCAGTGTGCATGGGTGTACAGGTGTGACACTGTTAGTTACGTAAGCCCATCCACCACAGCAAGTTCATATCACATCGGATGGGAAAAATCGGTTATTAATTTTCCGGAGGCCAAAAACCGCATAAAAAGCATCAATAAAAATCAAATCGCACTATTAATTTCCGTGTTACTGGCGCAAAACATGTTCAATATGCTGTCCACCGTTTCCTGAAACAAGATGAAATCGAGAAAAAGCATGTTCTACAGCTGATCGAAGTGTTTCTGGGGTCACGTTCAGAGCGTATTGCGCAATTCTTGCCTTCAGTGCAGTAACTATGTTTGCAATCGGAACAATGAACACAACATCTTTCAGATAGCCCCACTGCCGGATTAAGATCAGGTGATCGGGACGGCCAGGCTGTAGGGGAATGGCGTCTGATAATTCTGGCATTTCTGAAATGGCGCTTCAGCAGCTGCTTAACTGGATTTGCAATGTGTAGAGGTGCACCCATCTTGCATAAAAGTGATCCCGTCCACACATCCACGCTTTTCGAGAGCTGGTGGTCAAGGAAGGCAGGATTCGGTTACGATTGTCGACGGGGCCGTAATCAGTTACTATTGGTTGGATTTTCTTTTACTCACACACAATTTACTTAAAATCAAGAACAAGTTAAAATAATGGCTATAATTTAAGAATTATTTCACAGCTGAAGGCCTTAATGGTAATAAATTAAAAATTGATTAAACTTGCTGCAACTTACAATTACAGTTATTAAAATATAAAAGACACGTGACCAAGGTCTTAAAGCTTGCTGCAAAAAATACAATTGCCAGATTAAAATTGTAAGACAAGTAACGACACTCACGGCTGCAGGCCGTAATGGTAATAAATTAGGAATTGTTTATGAGACCGATGACCACGCTGTCTGGTCTCCTTCCCCAAACCAACCAACCAACCTAGGAATTGTTTCGCGGCTGAAGGCCTTAATGGCAATAAATTAAGAAATTTTTAACTTGTTGCAACTTACAAACTACAATTATTAAAATATTTAAAACAAGTCACCAAGGTCTTAAAGGTTAACTGCTAAAATACAGTTGCCACATTAGAATTTTAAGACAACTAGCGACACTCACGGCTGAAGGCCTTTAACGCCAAGAATGACAATTATTAACAAAATTTAACAAACATACTGTCAAACAGCAAGGCAGTAGCCAAAGTTAATTTAAAAGACAGGCAACTGATCATCAAACAGGTGAGACAAAATGATAGTAAACTTAGTAGCACAGCCGTTTAAACTTGCTGTAGCGCCAAGAATGGCAATTATATTTTAAAAATTTAGAAACATACAATAAAACAGTAAATATAATAATAAGGTTAATTCAAAAGGACAAGTAACTGATCACCAAACAGGTTAGACAAATGATGATAGCTTGATAATACAATAATAAAACAATAACACAATAATAAAACACAAGGGATAGTCACAGACGGTGCTCCAGGAATCGACCTCTGGGTAGGTAAGGCCAAAGACACTTTCAAGAGCGATGAGAAAGGCAGTCAGGAGTTGCATTCACTTCACAAGATGGTAACTCAGAGTAGTGGCAATCTGACGAATGTCTAATGACAATCTGCTTAAGCTACCTAACGTCAGATAACCAATGCAACGATGGAACACCACCCCAAAGCCGGAACCGATGGTCAGCACTACGTCCTCACAATGCAGCGTTTAGAGCGTCTGAAAGGAGAAAAGAACCACTACTACCAGAGTAGAAGGAACACAAATCAAGGAAACTGTCAAAACTACACGCCTTACCAGACAGCAGCGGCAAGGCGAGGAAACGTTCACTGCCGTTACATACACTAACTTCCAGGGCAGGTAACTGGGGCGTTAGCGGCCACCAGTCAGGAAAAATACCGCTGGTTGAGCTCAACAAACAGTAACACATAGAATGCAGCAATTAGTAACAAGAAGTAGAGGAAAGCTAATTAGATCCGCCTTCCCCAAGCACTCCACTCGCTGCTTTTCGTCTCGGCGACACTACGAGCAGCAACACGAACCCAAGTCATTGGAGAATCGCGAGATCTCACAATGGTGGAGGTTTCACTGCTAGGATTAAAATCCACTCAACTTGAGGCTTGTTGGATCCGGTTGACGACTAGGTCGTGTACCCTCGCGACCACAGCCCTTCCATCTGGCAGTGCATGCGTCTCTCCAGCCATCCCGGCGTTACACGACCTGGAAGAACAACGACATCACCCCAAAGATAGGGCCACAGTTACTACATATCGATAACGCCGCTGCTGCCACTAGCGGACAGGCAACAAACACTTGCGAAACCAAGTGGCGCCAGTCAACACAAGAAGAAGACAAACAACCGCAACCATGTCAGCTAAACGATACAGAAGACGGAAACCTACAACGGCACCAACGCAAGCCGCAGCATAGCTCAGTGGTCTTTCCTCAATAAGTCACTCTTTACAGATACTCCACAAATAGATGTGACTGCTTCGAGAGGTTGTCTGGCAACAGTGCACTGAAACAATCCGGGATATTTGTGCCTGATAAATTAACAGGGAAGTAAAGGCTACTCAGGGGAAGAAAGTCCCCCAGTGCTCCATAGTAAGGGCTCTTCTGGTGTACGTCAATGACCTACCGAAAAATTTACCATCCAAAGTCTCTGTGTTATTTCGTGTTGATATGAACCTGCCCTTTCAGAACACCTCACTGGAACTTACGAGAACTGACATTATTGACAGCTGTGAAACACTCCCGGTAAATAAGAGGAAAACAGCCGTTACGGTCCTTATACCATCATAGACCATAGGAGTCCACATAGAGCTCATGTCTCTTCAGAATGAAGTAGTTGTGCACCTAAGGGAAATCAAGTGTCTTACACTACACCACGCATAGACTGCTCTCTACAGGCTTTCTGTAACTCTCTCTATATCATATAGCTACTGAGACACTGTAATTGCTTCGCTATTGCACTACCATAGGCATTCTGCAGACGCCACACCATAACACTGCTGCTGGCGTTCACGAAATGCCTTCCCAAGACACTTCTGCAGGCCTACTGCGAGTGTCTCTGCATCACAATGCTGGAGTCATTCTGGAAGTGTCTTTCCGTTAGACTGCTCATGGCATTCTGCAAGTGTCCCACCATGGAGCCTCTTCTGGGTGTCTACTAACCTGTCAGCGAAGCGCAGTTGTTGGCTTTTTGTAACTCTCAAAAATGGGTCCAAGCACAACGGAAGAACATCTGAGGTCATCACTCCCCTAGACTTAGAACTACTTAAACCTAACTAACCTAAGGACATCACAAACATCCATGCCCGAGGCAGTATTCGAACCTGCGACTTTAGCATCAGCGCGGTTCCGGACTGAAGCGCCTAGAACCGCTCGGTCACAACGGTCGGTTTGTAACTCTCTCTCCAACACATTGCTACTCGCAAATTTCCGTTACAAACTTTTACGACTTGTAGAGGTGAGTGAGTACGTAATATTTTGAATAGGGACCAACGTCCGGAAACGTGCCGTTTCCGTTTCAGGACGGCTTCAGTTCATATGTTTAACTCATCCACTTCTGCTTGAAGAATTAGGTGTGACGCATTGCACGGGAAATTGTTCGCGTACTCATTAACGTGAATGAGATTTTCACTCTGCAGCGGAGTGTGCGCTGATATGAAACTTCCTGCCAGATTAAAACTGTGTGCCGGACTGAGACTCGAAAACTCGGGACATTTGCCTTCCGCGGGCAAGTGCTCTACCAACTGAGCTACCCAAGCACGACTCACGCCCCGTCCTCACAGCTTTAATTCTGCCAGTACCTCGTCCCCTACCTTCCAAACTTTACAGAAGTTCTCCTGCGAACCTTGCAGAACTAACACTCCTGAAAAAAGGATATTGCGGAGACATGGCTTAGCCACAGCCTGGGGGATGTTTCCAGCATGCGATTTTCACTCTGCAGCGGAGTGTGCGCTGATATGTAACTTGCTGGAAGATTAAAACTGTGTGCCGGACCGAGACCCGAACTCGGGACCTTCGCCATCGCGTAGCAGCTGCGTAATCCTTCGAATCACCTACGGCACTTCTTCCAGCAGGGGAGGCAAAGTCACCCGCAAGAAACGCCTATAGTTCCGGCGTGATATTGGACGTGGAAGGGAGATTGGTCCCATAATACGGTCGCAGTTTTCCCGACCCACACATTCCAACTGCACCGATGCTGGTGATTCGCTGTCACCATACCATGAGGATCTTGTATACTATCCACTCCGCATAAAGGTGGCCTCGTCTGTGAATAGGACGGATGACACAAATCCCGGGATCGTGATTGCCAGCTGAAGAAACTAGCGACAAAACTGCTCCCTATGTGGAAAATATATCGCTAAAAAGCCCTGCACACGCTGAAAGTGATAGGGGTACTAGAGAATGTTCTAGCCGGTCGTCTGGCTTATCCTGTACTGGCGAGCCAACTGCCTGGTACTGACACGGCGGTTGCCTTCCACAGTGTTAATCACATTTTCCTCCACGTCTAGGTCCGAACATTTCGCCTACGTCCTTCATTATTTCCTGCTTCCTGAAACGACCATGTCTCAGACAAACGGCGAAACACTGTTTCACACAGTGAATGCTGTGGTTGGTGGGGTAGGTTTCCTGATGCAACCTTACTGCCCACCTCCAGTTGCCATTTGCCTTTCCGTAAGTAAACACCATGTCGGCAAGCTCTCGATTCTAATATGGCATCACTGTGTACAACGCTGCATCAAATCCACTACGAGGTGAGTCAGCAAGATATGTGAATCGGACAAAACGTTACCAAATACACTATTCGCCATTAAAATTGCTACACCAAGAATAAATGCAGATGATAAACGGGTATTCATTGGACAAATATATTATACTAGAACTGACATGTGATTACATTTTCAAGCAATTTGGGTGCATAAATCCTGAGAAATGAGTACCCAGAACTACCAAGTCTGGCCGTAATAACGGCCTTGATATGCCTGGGCATTCAGTCAAACAGAGCTTGGATGGTGTGTACAGGTACAACTGCCCATGCGGCTTCAACACGATACCACAATTCATCAAGAGTAGAGACTGGCGTATTGTGACGAGCCAGTTGCTCGGCCACCATTGACCCGACGTTTTCAATTGGTGAGAGGTCTGGAGAATGTGCTGCCCAGGGCAGTAGTCGACATTTTCTGTATCCAGAAAGGCCCGTACAGGACCTGCAACATGCGGTAGTGCATTATCCTGCTGAAATGTAGGGTTTCGCAGGGATCGAATGAAGTGTAGAGCCACGGGTCGTAACACATCTGAAATGTAACGTCCACTGTTCAAACTGCCGTCAATGGGAAAAAGAGGTAACAGACGTGTAACCAATGGCACCCCATACCATCACGCCGGGGGATACGCCAGTATGGCGATGACGAATACACGCTTACAATGTGCGCTCACCGCGATATCGCCAAACATGGATGCGACCATCATGATGCTGTAAACAGAATCTGGATTCATCCGAGAAAAAGACGTTTTGCCACTCGTGCACCCAGGTTCATCGTTGAGTTCACCATCGCAGGCGGTCCTGTCTGTTATGTAGTGTCAAGGGTAACCGCAGCCACGGTCTCCGAGCTGATAATCCATGCTGCTGCAAACGTCGTCGAACTGTTCGCGCAGATGGTTGTTGTCTTGCAAACGCCCCATGTGTTGACTCAGGGATCGAGACGTGGCTGCACGATCCGTTACAGCCATGCGCATAAGATGCCTGTCATCTCGACTGCTAGAGATATGAGGCCGTTGGGATCAAGCATTACCCTCCTTAACCCACCGATCCCATATTCTGCTAACAGTCATTGGATCTCGACCAACGTTAGCAGTAATGTCCCGATACGATGAACCACAATCGCGATAGGCTACAATCCGACTTTTATCGAAGTCGTAAACGTGATGGTACTCATTTCTACTCCTTACACGAGGCATCACAACAACATTTCACCAGGCAACGCCGGTCAACTGCTGTTTGTGTATGAGAAATCGGTTGGAAACTTTCCTCACGTCAGCACGTTGTAGGTGTCGCCACCGGCGCCAACCTTGTGTGAATGCTCTGAAAAGCTAATCTTTTGCATAACACATCATCTTCTTCCTGTCGGTTAAATTTTGGGTCTGTAGCACGTCATCTTCGTGGTGTAGCAATTTTAATGGCCAGTAGTGTCCTATGGCAGGAGAGTGCGCTAGGGCATGACGTATGAGGAACAGTACCAACCTCTAGGCGGAAACCGTGCGTACTGTAAACGTGGCGGCATGGTACAGCGCATTTTAGACCGCAGTCTCTGTAGCAATGTATGTTTGAACAAATGGTCTGTAGAACGGAAACCATGCATTTCCGGACGTAAGTTCATTAGACATTTTTTGGTTGTATACTCTCATCGATGAATCCCCAGAGTTTGTACATGGTGGAAAAAATCGCCCTGTACATTATACCGATAATATTGTGTGGCTCAGTGGCCTGTTGCAAGTCTTTCTATTAGATGCCATTCAGGCAGTTTCTGTTCCCCTGACCTACCCAGGTTATCCAAATGGTGAAAGAGGGTCTGCAGTTTAAGGAGGAACCGAAAGCACCTTCCTTCCTAGGGGCTCCTCACATTGTGGAAAGGTGAAGGCTAGGTTAAGACTGAAAAATACATGGCCTGACCGAGATTCGAGCCAGCACCTCTTGGTTTTCAGGCACTTGCTTTATACCGCTAGACCACCAGAAACGAAATGTATGGGGATAGAATTTCCTCGAAAGCATCGTTGGCTGGTTGATACAGCAACCGGTTTTCATAGTTACGTCCAAAGTAAAACCGTAACGGTTGCAAAGTTATTTTTATTTAAAAATAACGCGTTTCGCCGTGGTTAGGCATTATCAGATTATTTAAAAGGAAAAAGAAAGGTAATTAAATAACTATCCAACAAACATAAGGCAAGTTTCTAAGCTGCACTACTACACACAACAAAAAAAGTTTTGCAACACCGCTGTTCCCAGAGTTCCGGAACCTGTACAGAAAATTGGAATAGAGATCAACATGCGACATTTACGCACTTTTCACTGCTCATGAAAACCACACATTGCATGTTATACCACCACACAGCGAGACCTTCGGAGGTGATGGTCCCGATTGCGGTACACACCGGTACCTCTAATACCCACTAGCACGATATCTTGCATTGGTGCATGCCTGTATTCGTCGTGGCATACTATCCACAAGTTCATCACGGCACTCTTGGTCCAGATTGTAGCTTTCCTCAGCGGAAATTTGGCGTAGATCCGTCAGTGTGGTTGCTGGGCCACGTCGTCCATAAACAGCCCTTTTCAATCTATCCCAGCCACATTCGATAGGTTTCACGTCTGGAGAACATGCTGGCCACTCTAGTTGAGCGATGTCGTTATCCTGAAGGAAGTCATTCACAAGATGTGCACGATGCGGGCGCGAATTGACGTTCATGAAGACGAATGCCTCGCCTATATGCTACCGATATGGTTGCACTATCGGTCGGAGGATGGCATTCACGTATCGTACAGTCGTTACGGCGCCTTCCATGACCACCAGCGGAGAAATTCGGCCCCATATAATGACACCCCAAAACAGCAGGGAACCTCCACCTTGTTACACTCGCCGGACAGTGTGTCTGAGGCGTACAGCCTGACCGGGTTGCCTCGAAACACGTCTCCGACGATTGTCTGGTTGAAGGCACTTGCGACGCTCATCTGTGAAGAGAACGTGATGCCAATCCTCAGCGGTCCATTCGGCATGTTGTTGTGCCCATCTGTACTGCGCTGCATGGTGTCGTGGATGCAAAGATGGACGTCGGGAGTGAAGTTGCGCATCATGCAGCCTATTGCGTACAGTTTGAGTCGTAACACGACATCCTGTGGTCGCACGAAAAGCATCAATCAACATAGTGGCGCTACTGTCAGGGTTCCTCCGAGCCGTAATCCGTGGGTAGTGGTTATCCACTGCTGTAGTAGCCCTTGGGCGGCCTGAGCGAGGCATGTCATCGACAGTTCCTGTGTCGTCGTATCTCCTCCATGTCCGAACAACATCGCTTTGGTTCACTCCGAGACACCTGGACACTTCCTTTGTTGAGAGCCCTTCCTGACCGCGGTATTGACCGTCTAGGCATGGTTGAACTATAGACAACAAGAGCCGTGTACCTGCTTCCTGGGCGAATGACTGGAATTGATCGGCTGTCGGACCCCCTCCGCCTAATAGGCGCTGCTCATTCTCGGGTGTTTACATCTTTGGGCGGGTTTGGTGACATCTCTAAACAAAGGTGATACACGTGTGATACATCATCCACAGTCAACGTGGAGTTCTGGGGTGATGAAAAACTCATTTTGATGTGTGTAATTTAATTATAACTGTACATAGTGCTCATGTAAAATGTCTAATGAAGTTGACTGTGTCGGCTACCAAAGCTCTATGTCAAAGACACACACATAAAACCATCTGGATGAAAATCTGTTCGTCAGAATAACTAAAAGGAACTGTGGGAATCTGGACGCAAAAACTTCGGAAATCAACACACAGCTACAAACGAGACGAGGTCTGACAAACTGATAAAGGAAACCACCGAAGAATTACAAATACGTTTGAAGTGTTATAGGAACAAGTAGAGCAGAGCGTAGAACCACGCATACAGCAGACAACAAAAGTACCACAGATGGCGCTAGTGTCTTAACTTACCGACGAGGCTAATATGGAACGATTAACCCGAATTTGATAAGAAGGACTAAATTAGATCTGAATTAAAATTAAAAGCGTAATGAAAATAAAATTACTGGACAGTTGATATGGGTCATCCAAATCACCTTCTATGCTATGATGCTTACGGTACATGCGGGGTAAGTAATATCGTAGCCGGCCGGGGTGGCCGAGCGGTTCTAGGCGCTATAGTCCGGAACCGCGCGACGACTACGGTCGCAGTTTCGAATCCTGCCTCGGGCATGGATGTGTGTGATGACCTTAGAGTAGTCCGGTTTAAGTAGTTCTAAGTTCTAGGCGACGGATGACCTCAGAAGTTGTCCCATAGTGCTCAGAGCCATTTGAACCATAAATAGTATCGTGGTAAACGACGGTAATTTTAAAAGTTAGCTAGCAAGAACGAAATGGGTGAAGCATACACAAAATCAGTGTCCATGTACAATTAAATAAATAAACCACCAGTAAAACTGCAATAAAAGTTTTAAAAATTTTGAAAACGTTAAAAAATTACATACGTCTGTGTGAAAGGCAGAGTGCTGTGGCACTGCAGTATTAAATCCACGCTCAAAAGCAGACAGTTATAGTGGATGCTCATACAGGTTAATAGAAACTATATTTGAGCGCCTACAAGGTGGTCATGGAATTAAAACACATTATACACCATACAAAATACCATAAACAGAAGGTCCGTAACCAATGGTGCACACTGAGTAGGTCTTTTACGTTAGAATACGAGAATACAATGATAAAACAAATTATTATAATAGTAATGCTAAGACGATGGAGTCACGTTCTGACTGGAAAAGTTAAATCATAAGATGTCTGATTCTTGCTGATTAGCTGATCATTAAGAAGAGTACCACTATGTTCACGTTAGCGTATAGCAAATTACATCTCTTCTAATAAGTTGAGCTTTTCCTCCTTTTCGGCCGCCCGGAGTAAATTCCTAGTGGCGACAGTTGGTGGCCACTTACTTTTAGGTTCAAAAATGGTTCAAATGGCTCTGAGCACTATGGGACTCAACTGCTGTGGTCATAAGTCCCCTTTACTTTTAGGTGCTGTGGCGTTTAATACAGAGATGTACAGAGATAGGTCATCTACAGGGTGTTACAAAAAGGTACGGCCAAACTTTCAGTAAACATTCCTCACACACAAAGAAAGAAAATATGTTATGTGGACATGTGTCCGGAAACGCTTACATTCCATGTTAGAGCTCATTTTATTACTTCTCTTCAAATCACATTAATCGTGGAATGGAAACACACAGCAACAGAACGTACCAGCGTGACTTCAAACACTTTGTTACAGGAAATGTTCAAAATGTCCTCCGTTAGCGAGGATACATGCATCCACCCTCCGTCGCATGGAATCAATGATGCGCTGATGCAGCCCTGGAGAATGGCGTACTGTATCACAGCCGTCCACAATACGAGCACGAAGAGTCTCTACATTTGGTACCGGGGTTGCGTAGACAAGAGCTTTCAAATGCCCCCATAAATGAAAGTCAAGAGGGTTGAGGTCAGGAGAGCGTGGAGGCCATGGAACTGGTCCGCCTCTACCAATCCATCGTTCACCGAATCTGTTGTTGAGAAGCGTACGAACATTTCGACTGAAATGTGCAGGAGCTCCATCGTGCATGAACCACATGTTGTGTCGTACTTGTAAAGGCACATGTTCTAGCAGCACAGGTAGAGTATCTCGTACGAAATCATGATGACGTGCTCCATTGAGCGTAGGTGGAAGAAGATGGGGCCCGATCAAGACATCACCAACAATGCCTGCCCAAACGTTCACAGAAAATCTGGGTTGACGTGATTGCACAATTGCGTGCGGATTCTCGTCAGCCCACACATGTTGATTGTGAAAATTTACAATTTGATCACGTTGCAATGAAGCCTCATTCGTAAAGAGAACATTTGCACTGAAAAGAGGATTAACTCATTGTTGGATGGACCATTCGCAGAAGTGTACCCGTGGAGAACAATCATCTGCTGATACGCCGGCCGGTGTGACCGTGCGGTTCTCGGCGCTTCAGTCTGGAACCGTGTGACCGCTACGGTCGCAGGTTCGAATCCTGCCTCGGTCATGGATGTATGTGATGTCCTTAGGTTAGTTAGGTTTAAGTAGTTCTAAGTTCTAGGGGAGTGATGACCACAGAAGTCCCATAGTGCTCGGAGCCATTTGAATCATTTGAGCTGCTGATAGTGCCTGCACACGCTGTACGTGGTACGGAAACAACTGGTTCTCCCGTAGCACTCTCCATACAGTGACGTGGTCAACGTTACCTTGTACAGCAGCAACTTCTCTGACGCTGACATTAGGGTTATCATCAACTGCTCGAAGAATTGCCTCGTCCATTGCAGGTGTCCTCGTCGTTCTAGGTCTTCCCCAGTCGCGAGTCATAGGCTGGAATGTTCCGTGCTCCATAAGACGCCGATCAATTGCTTCGAACGTCTTCCTGTCGGGACACCTTCGTTCTGGAAATCTGTTTCGAATCAAACGTACCGCGCCACAGCTATTGCCCCGTGCTAATCCATACAACAAATGGGCATCTGCCAACTCCGCATTTGTAGACATTGTACTGACTGCAAAACCACGTTCGTGATGAACACTAACCTGTTGATGCTACGTACTGATGCGCTTGATGCTAGTACTGTAGGGCAATGAGTCGCATGTCAAGCACCGAAGTCAACATTACCTTCCTTCAATTGGGCCAACTGGCGGTGAATCGAGGAAGTACAGTACATACTGAAGAAACTAAAATGAGCTCTAACATGGAAATTAAGCGTTCCGGACACATGTCCACATAACATCTTTTCTTTATTTGTGTGTGAGGAATGTTTCCTGAAAGTTAGCCGTACCTTTTTGTAACACCCTATATATGTTTGGATGAGTTTGCGAGGACCGATATATGCGACATAAATGGCCGTAACTTTCGGCTGCACTGGCTTAAGAAGCTTAAATTTTTCACACTTACTATGTGACATAAATGTCATCTGGGCACCTGCTCTTGTTCCTGAGAAAAAGGGATCTTAGCAGCTAGTAACAGAAATTGTTGCCTATGTGGCGATCTACGAATCACTAAGTAGGGCTGTTGATAAAATATCGATATATCGATAACTTGAGTGCCGATATTTTTACTTTATATTATATTTTTTTTCGTAATTTTCGGTAAATACACTACTGACCATTAAACTTGCTACACCACGATGATGACGTGCTACAGACGCGAAATTTAACCGACACGAAGAAGATGCTTTGATATGCAAATGATTACCTTTTCAGAGCATTCACACAAGGTTGGCGCCGGTGGCGACACCTGCAACGTGGTGACATGAGGAAAGTTTCCAACCGATATCTCATACACAAACAGCAGTTGACCGGCGTTGCCTGGTGAAACGTTGTTGTGGTGCCTCGTGTAAGGAGGAGAAATGGGTACCATCACGTTTCCGACTTTGATAAAGGTCGGATTCTAGCCTATCGTGATTGCGGTTTATCGTATCGCGACAATGCTGCTCGCGTTGATCGAGATCCAATGAATGTTAGCGGAATACGGAACGCGTTGCTGGATCCCAACGGCCTCATATCACTAGCAGGCGACATGACAGGCATCTTATCCTCATGGCTGTAACGAATCGTGCAGCCTCGTCTTGATCCCAGAGTCAACAGATGGGGACGTTTGCAAGACAACAACCATCTGCACGAACAGTTCGACGACGTTTGCAGCAGCACGGACTATCAGCTCGGATACCATGGCTGTGGTTACCCTTGACGGTGCATCACACACAGGAGCGCCTGCGATGGTTTACTCAACGACGAAACTGGGTGCACGAATGCCAAAACGCCTTTTTTTCGTATGAATCCAGGTTCTGTTTACAGCATCTGATGGTCTCATCCGTGTTTGGCGACATCGCGGTGAGCGCACATTGGAAGCGTGTATTTGTCATCGGCATACTGGCGTATCACCCGGCGTGATGGTATGGGGCGCCATTGGTTACACGTCTCGGTCACCTCTTGTTCGCATTGACGGCACTTTGAACAGTGGACGTTACATTTCAGATATGTTACAACCCGTGGCTCTACCCTTCATTCGATCCCTGTGAAACCCTAAATTTCAGCAGGATAATGCACGACCGTATGTTTCGGGTCCTGTACGGGCCTTTCTGGATACAGAAAATGTTCGGCTGCTGCCCTGGCCAACACATTCTCCGGATCTCTCACCAATTGAAAACGTCTGGTCAATGTTGACCGAGCAACTGGCTCGTCACATTACCCCAGTCACTACTCTTGATGAACTGTGGTATCGTGTTGAAGCTGCATGGGCAGTTATACCTGTACACGCCATCCAATCTCTGTTTGACTCAATGCCCAGGCGTATCAAGACCGTTATTACGGCCAGAGGTGGTACTGATTTCCCAGGATCTATGCACGCAAATTGCGTGAAAATGTAATCACATGTCAGTTCTAGTATAATATATTTGCCCAATGAATAGCCGTTTATCATCTGCCAGTAGTGTATATGAAACTGTTCTTTTGAAATTGTAGTAGAACTCAATTTTATTTCCACTGTGTGGAGTCTTACTGCTTTTTCAGCTGTCATCACATCTATTCTTTCTCCTCGACTGTGTGAAACAATTATAGGTGTCTCAAAGAAGAAGTCCGATTGCAATCACGGATGGCGCTGCCAATAGCAAAATTTTTTAGTGTGAAGAAAAAGCGCACCAGTTGCGTGAAAAAATCAATTAAACGCGACTAGTGCGCTGTTTCTTCACATCGGCATCCTTGGAAAACAGCTGTGTCGTCCGAACAAGACACAGCCGGGACAAAAGCACCACAGGCGTCAAGATGTGAGCTGGTGCCGGTGCTATAGAGACTCGCCACTTGCTAGGGTCTCAGCAGCGCCACGGGCGGCGCTGAGGATGAAGATATCGATCTCGCCTCGGCCAATTGCCGGCCGAGTGCAATCCTCCAATGACCGGGCGACAATGGGCAGAGGCCTACTCGGAAGGTAAGCAGCTCTCGCCCACTTGGTTACAATGTAACTCTTCTGACACTAAATGTAACTGGGTTTTCTCTTTTGATGCTATTCAATTGTCAGGATGAGCATTATGTCAGGGTGGAAACCACTAAATAATTTACTTTTTCTCTCTTGACAACATGTGGGCAGGGTGGGTTCTTCCTTGGCTCTGGTATGAGGTAGAATGAAACAGCATTTTTACATAAGATAACTTTTATTGAAAGTTTTGTACAACGGTTTTCTTACTGGATTGTCCTGGCTGGGAGAGCGGCAGCTGTGTCGTTTGCGAAGCCTTCATGCTGTGTGAGCGGTGGCGTCTGATTACACTTGGCGGTGTGTATCTCGTGTCGCCGTCTCGCCCAGTTGACTGGAGACGCGCAGCGCGAGGTGGCCCCTTTAATTATTGAGAACGAACTCGTGAATTGGACGGTGATACCTTGGATGTGGCGTTCCAGTGTTTCTCTTCTCTAAGCGGCCGCGTGTGTCAGTGTTGTGCGTCGGCCAGCGGAGCGGCGCGGCGGGGGAAGGCCAGTGTCCCGGACTCGAACAACGGACTCCCGCTTGCCAGCCTTCAGCTGTCAGATCTTCATCACCAGCTCACAGATGACTGCTGATGTGAGACCGTCTCCCTCCCGTCCTCACGAGTCACCCGGGTACGTAAAATCAGTCTTCAAATACCTTCTGGCGGCGAGGCTGCTGCTTGCTATTCCATTACAGCTGCGGACTTGGTGCTTCTGTGTACGATGTAGTCTGTTCCTGCATGACGGTCTTCAGCTCCAAAACTGAACTGAAAACTACTCCTGTCGGACCCACTGCGTCTCCCGTATTTATTCAGTTCACTGGAGGTGAACGACTTCACGGTCATTGCCTCTTCTGTCACGTTGAAAAGCTTCTTGAAGAATCTTCTTAACGTCGGTCATTGGCTCTTGGAATGTAGGCGAGGGCCTTTTATCACATGTGACGATTGAGAAACACGTGAGCCGGTCGGGCGATGCCCTGACGGCTAAATCGACAGCTTCCGCTTATGTGGGGAGGGCGATGGCTTCTCCTGAACGTGCTGACTTGCAAGCGCCGGCTGTTGCCACTGCTGTTTGCCAGTGTGTAATTCTTCTAAACTAAACTAAGTTTTTCATTTATTTTGTAATTTCTACTTCACTTGACATTGATTTCACTAATTTATTTACCTATCTTAAGTACCACTCAACAACAGATCATCGTCCAGGACTGACTTAGACAGGGAACGTCTTTTAGTGAACTCTTAGAAGTCTACATCTACATCTACATCTACATTTATACTCCGCAAGCCACCCAACGGTGTGTGGCGGAGGGCACCCTACGTGCCACTGTCATTACCTGGTTCGCGGGAAGAATGACTGTCTGAAAGCCTCCGTGCGCGCTCTAATCTCTCTAATTTTACATTCGTGATCTCCTCGGGAGGTATAAGTAGGGGGAAGCAATATATTCGATACCTCATCCAGAAACGCACCCTCTCGAAACCTGGCGAGCAAGCTACACCGCGATGCAGAGCGCCTCTCTTGCAGAGTCTGCCACTTGAGTGTATTAAACATCTCCGTAACGCTATCACGGTTACCAAATAACCCTGTGACGAAACGCGCCGCTCTTCTTTGGATCTTCTCTATCTCCTCCGTCAACCCGATCTGGTACGGATCCCACACTGATGAGCAATACTCAAGTATAGGTCGAACGAGTATTTTGTAAGCCACCTCCTTTGTTGATGGACTACATTTTCTAAGGACTCTCCCAATGAATCTCAACCTGGTACCCGCCTTACCAACAATTAATTTTATATGATCATTCCACTTCAAATCGTTCCGCACACATACTCGCAGATATTTTACAGAAGTAACTGCTACCAGTGTTTGTTCCGCTATCATATAATCATACAATAAAGGATCCTTCTTTCTGTGTATTCGCAGTACATTACATTTGTCTATGTTAAGGGACAGTTGCCACTCCCTGCACCGAGTGCCTATCCGCTGCAGAGTTTCCTGCATTTCGCTACAATTTTCTAATGCTGCAACTTCTCTGTATACTACAGCATCATCCGCGAAAAGCCGCATGGAACTTCCGACACTATCTACTAGGTCATTTATATATATTGTGAAAAGCAATGGTCCCATAACACTCCCCTGTGGCACGCCAGAGGTTACTTTGACGTCTGTAGACGTCTCTCCATTGATAACAACATGCTGTGTTCTGTTTGCTAAAAACTCTTCAATCCAGCCACACAGCTGGTCTGATATTCCGTAGGCTCTTATTTTATCAGGCGACAGTGCGGAACTGTATCGAACGCCTTCCGGAAGTCAAGAAAAATAGCATCTACCTGGGAGCCGGTATCTAATATTTTCTGGGTCTCGGGAACAAATAAAGCGAGTTGGGTCTCACACGATCGCTGTTTACGGAATCCATGTTGATTCCTACAGAGTAGATTCTGGGTTTCCAAAAACGACATGATAGTCGAGCAAAAAACATGTTCTAAAATTCTACAACAGATTGACGTCAGAGATATAGGTCTATAGTTTTGCGCATCTGCTCGACGACCCTTCTTGAAGACTGGGACTACCTGTGCTCTTTTCCAATCATCTGGAACCCTCCGTTCCTCTAGAGACTTGCAGTACACGGCTGTTAGAGAGGGGGGCAAGTTCTTTCGCTTACTCTGTGTAGAGTCGAATTGGTATCCCGTCAGGTCCAGTGGACTTTCCTCTGTTGAGTGATTCCAGTTGCTTTTCTATTCCTTGGACACTTATTTCGATGTCAGCCATTTTTTCGTTTGTGCGAGGATTTAGAGAAGGAACTGCAGTGCGGTCTTCCTCTGTGAAACAGCTTTGGAAAAAGGTGTTTAGTATTTCAGCTTTACGCGTGTCATCCTCTGTTTCAATGCCATCATCATCCCGGAGTGTCTGGATATGCTGTTTCGAGCCACTTACTGATTTACTTACTGAAGTGAACTGACAGTTGTTGTAAATGGTATTTCCTATGTACTGTAAAGTTTACGTATGGTTATTTGTATTTAGCCATAGAGAGCCTTTTTTTGTGGCGTATTATTAAAAGCAGTGTTGCAGACTTAATCATTCAACCAGTCACAAGGATAAGAAAGCCTTTTTAACTCATTTGCGTGGCTTCGTTGGAGTGTTGAAGAACCTTCGTTCTCATACCCTGTTACCGGACACTTGGTCATAGCTGTGTAATAGTGGTAGGCAGAAATTATCTTAGCGCTGTACTGCACCAGAAGTCGTTTCACGAACTCACAATCTCGGTCTACCGTAACCACAGTGGAAACGTGGGAGGGGAAATGCTGACCGAATCATTGTTCGGCGCTACCAGCAGAAACTGCAACGCTTAACTTCAGCACGCATATTTCACTCTAGAACTGCTAGTGTTACAGCGTAAAGTCAAGCGCCTGCACGCCAGTCGGGAACGACACAGCAGGGGGGCGGTGACAGGACGTCAGCCAATTGCACGCTGACCGACCCCTCACTAGGACGACAGCGCGATAGCAGTGACCTCTATGTGAACAGAACATAAGCGCAACGCCTGACTGACCGATGCCCAGTTCAACTGAAGCTTCACGAGTAGCGACCTGAATCGAAGAGTCAACTGTATTACTTCACTTGTATTGGGAATTGTATACACTGAAGAGATTTCTTATTTGATGCCGCCCTTTGCTTGCGAGACTTCTGCGTTATTGTGAAAGTTAAGTATTGTCATTCTTCATTTCGTGGTAAAACTCATTAATACGATTTCTTCTAATGACGTCTAAAGATGCGAGAAGGCAGGCTCCATAGACCCCAACATATTTGACGTCAAGGCAGCTAGGTCGCTCGCTTTGGCAGATATGAAAAAACAAGTCGAGATGAAGTGTTCCAGACGAATCCTATATATGACGAAAGTGAACGACCGACTCCTTTTATTGTTTGACGTACAGAGTACCTAATAACAAATCAAACCTTAAATACACTGAACCGCAAAGGAACTGGTATAGGTATATGTATTCAAATACAGAGATATGTTAACAGGCAGCATACGGCGCTACGGTCGGCAACGCCTATACAGGGTGTTACAAAAAGGTAGGGTCAAACTTTCAGGAAACATTCCTCACACACAAATAAAGAAAAGTTGTTATGTGGACAGGTGTCCGGAAACGCTTAATTTCCATGTTAGAGCTCATTTTAGTTTCGTTCTTCCACCTACGCTCAATGGAGCACGTTATTATGATTTCATACGGGATACTCTACCTGTGCTGCTAGAACATGTGCCTTTACGACACAACATGTGGTTCATGCACGATGGAGCTCCTGCACATTTCAGTCGAAGTGTTCGTACGCTTCTCAACAACAGTTTCGGTGACCGATGGATTGGTAGAGGCGGACCAATTCCATGGCCTCCACGCTCTCCTGACCTCAACCCTCTTGACTTTCATTTATGGGAGCATTTGAAAGCTCTTCTCTACGCAACCCCGGTACCAACTGTAGAGACTCTTTGTGCTCGTATTGTGGACGACTGTGATACAATACGCCATTCTCCAGGGCTGCATCAGCGCATCAGGGATTCCATGCGACGGAGGGTGGATGCATGTATCCTCGCTAACGGAGGACATTTTGAACATTTCCTGTAACAGTTTGAAGTCACGCTGGTACGTTCTGTTGCTGTGTGTTTCCATTCCATGATTAATGTGATTTGAAGAGAAGTAATGAAATGAGCTCTAACATGGAAAGTAAGCGTTTCCGGACACATGTCCACATAACATATTTTCTTTCTTTGTGTGTGAGGAATGTTTCCTGAAAGTTTGGCCGTACCTTTTTGTAACACCCTGTATAAGACGACAAGGGCCTGGCGTAGATGTTAGATCTGTTAGTTCTGCTACAATGGCAGGTTATCAAGATGCGAGTCTGTTTGAACGTGGTGTTATAGTCGACGCACGAGCGATGGGACACAGCATATCCGAGGTAGCAATGAAGTGGAGATTTTCGCGTATGACCATTTCGCGAGTGTACCGTGAATATCAGAAACCCAATAAAACATAAAATCTCGGACATCGCTGCGGCGGAAAATGATCCTGCAAGAACGGGACGAACGACGGCTGAACGTGACGCAAGTGCAAGCCTTCCGCAGATTGCTGCAGATTTCAATGCTGGGCCATGAACAGTTATTAGCGTGTGAACCACTGAACGCAGTATCATCGATATTGGCTTTCGGAGCCGAAGGCCCACTCGTGCACCCTTGACGACAGCACGACACAAAGCTTTACGCCTCGTCTGGGCCCGTCAACGCCGACACTGGACTGTTGATGACTGCGAACATGTTGCCTGGTCGTACGAGTCTCGTTCCAGAGTGTATCGAACGGATGGACGTGTGCGAGTATAGAGGCACTCTCATGAACCCATGGAACGTGCATGCCAGCAGGGGACTGTTCAAGCTGGTGAAGGCTCTGCAATGGTACGGGGCGTGTGCAGTTGGAGTGATATGGGACCCCTCGTACGTCTAGATACAGGTGACATGTACGAAAGCATCCTGTCTGATCACATGCATCCATTCATGTCCACTGTGCATTCCACCGGACTTGACTAATTCCAGAAGGACAATGCGACACCCCACACGTCCAGAATTGCTACAGAGTGGCTCCAGGAACACTCTTCTCAATTTAAACACTTCCGCTGGTCACCAGACTCCCCAGACATGAACATTATTGAGCATACTTGGGATGCCTTGCAACTTCCTGTTCAGAAGACATCTCCACCGCCTTGTACTCTTATTGGATTTATGGACAGCCCTCAAGGATTCATGGTGTAAATTGCCTCCAGCACTACTTCAGCAGTCGAGTCCATGCCACGTCGTGTTGCAGCACTTCTGCGTGCTCGCGGGGGGCCTACTTGATATTAGGCAGGTATACCAGTTTCTTTAGCTCTTCGGTGTATAACTATACATTCCCATACAACGAGCTCTAATTAGCTACTTTCACTGTTTTAGCGGCTGAGGCACAAAACGCTAAAAGGCCGTTTTGTGTGTGACAAAAGTTGTTCCCAGCGAGATGATCTATCACTGCCGGACGTTTGATGCAAAGAGTTCACGTTAAAGTGTGCGCGCCTGCCAGTTAACGACGTCCTGTCGCACAGGGGCAGCAAACCTCCGTCGTTGATTCGGCCGCGGGCAGCCAATTAATCTCGGCCCGCTTGCACGCTGTCCGCACACCTGCGCTATAGTCTGTCTGTAAACTGAAGAGCGAGCAACGCTTTTGGTGGGGGAAGCGGCCTTTCCCGGAAGAACGCTGCCACCGGTCTACAGGGGCACCCAAAATCTGTGGCCCGTTACCTGTCTAGCGGTGTAGATCGGCGTGCGATGATATACGTCGCTTCTGTTAGTGGGATCTTACAAGGGAACCTCCCCATCGCACCCCCCTCAGATTTAGTTATAAGTTGGCACAGTGGATAGGCCTTGAAAAACTGAACACAGATCAATTGAGAAAAAAGGAAGAAGTTGTGTGGAACTATGAAAAAAATAAGCAAAATATACAAACTGGGTAGTCCATGCGCAAGATAGGTAACATCAAGGATAATCTCAGGTCAGGAGCGCCGTGGTCCCGTGGTTAGCGTGAGCAGCTGCGGAACAAGAGGTCCTTGGTTCAAGTCTTCCCGCGAGTGAAAAGTTTACTTTCTTTATTTTCGGCAAGTTATGATCTGTCCGTTCGTTCATTGACGTCTGTGTTCACTGTAATAAGTTCAGTACTGTGTTTTGCGACCGCACCGCAAAACCGTGTGATTAGTAGACGAAAGGACGTGCCTCTCCAATGGGAACCGAAAACATATTGCCCACGAAATACATCTCACGTATTTAATGCACTCTCGTCCAAAGTAGCGAACAGTCAACTGCCAGCCAGGGAGCCTCGTTAGCAGGAAAACTCTCTCTTCCGTGCGCTGTAGTCGACTGACGTCGTGTGTTTCGATGTTTGTTTAGGTGTAGCGTCCCCATACTACGGCGCATCTCGCATCGGACGGACGGACAGATAATAATTGTCTGAAAATAAAAAATTAAACATTTTCATTCGGGGGAAGACTTGAACCAAGGACCTCTTGTTCCGCAGCTGCTCACGCTAACCACGGGACCACCGCGCTCTTGAGCTGACATTATCCTCGTTGTTGCTTATCTTTCGCATGGACTACTCAGTTTGTATATTTTGCTTATTTTTTTCATAGTTCCACACATCTTCTTCCTGTTTTCTCGATTGATCTGTGTTCAGTTTTTCAAGGCCTATTCACTGTGCCAACTTATAACTAAATCTAAGGGGGCTGCGATGGGGAGGTTCCGTTGTTAGTTGCCAGTGTCAGTCAGTTAACTTTGTATACTTACTGATATGTTTCGATATCTGGAGGTGATGAAAAATCGTCTAGCATTGCAAGAAAATGTGTAGAATACGAAGAAGAGGAGGTATTTGCGGAGTAACGAGCGTTCAATCGTCTCTAATGTTATTACAGCATGCATTAAAGAGGCGACCCCAAAGGAACTATAACTATAATAATATTACCAGTCTCAATCAAAGGGCGGCAATTTATCTAACGTCAGCCTCGCGCAGTAGGACGCATAAGGAAGGAACGTGAAAATAGGCCGCATGGTTTACTGAAATCGCCACGAAAGGAAACTAATAATTTTTTGGAGAAAAACCATCGTTATAGACAGTTTCAAAATCATGTAAAACATTTTATGCTTACGGGACACTAAATCTCTATCTCGGTCATTATTCACCTGATTCTAAGACAAATTGGTTAAAACAAGTGCCCAATAGCTATTTCAAACACTGCTGAAAGTTTCTTCGAAACACGTACACCGATTCTGGACTTCTAAGTAAAAAGCTTGACCTACGAGGTGCGTTCACATATTAATTTTTACTTTTTTGGTAGGAACTTTGGTAATCTACAGCAATGCTATCCTCTTCAAACTATTCCTCATTACATACTGTACACTTATGCCAGTGCTTTTCCCAATTCCTGAAACACTTTACGAACTGTTTCTTCAGGCTAGTTTATAGGTCTCTTAACCGTGCATTTTTGATCTCATCCATGCTTGTAAAACCGCTGTCCTTTAAGGCCTGCTTTGAAATTTTTGTACCACTTGTATGCGCTTGGTTTACTCACAACAGGTTCACTAAAAGCAATATTTAACATTTCTAAAAAATTCATACACTTTATTCATTTCTTACAACAAAATTTAATGCAGGTTCTCTAATCTATTTTTATACAAAACAAATATTCGTTGATGCTACCACAACACATGTAACCTTTTTGACAGCTGACAACAGAGGAAATACCCAATACGCATAACATTGTACACATACTTTTGAGACATGTTTTCGAAGACAGTGAAAAAAAAGTAGTGCGATTCGGACTAATAGAACACACAAAATTATAAATTTCTGCTTACTTTTTACTCTTCGTGTTGCAAGGATTGTTAAGTTTCAGTGCAGTTGGGTTGGGGTTGGGTTGTTTGCGGGAGGAGACCAGACAGCGACGTCATCAGTCTCATCGAATTAGGAAAGGACGGGGAAGGAAGTCGGCCATGCCTTTTCGCAGGAACCATTCCGCCATTTGCTTGGAGCGATTTAGGGAAATCACGGAAAACCTAAATCAGGATGACCGGACGCGGGATTGAACCGTCGTCGTCCCGAATGCGAGTCCACTGTGCTAGCCACTGCGCCACCTCGCAGTCCTTCAAAGAAAACTTCTACCTCTTAGTAGAAACACAAAGTAGGAACATGCCTTAAATTCTACATATTGATTGCATTACGAATAGCAATAGACGAACATACATTCACATGAACAGCCATTCGGTCCTATGTTTGTAGTAGAATCGTCACTTCCGTTCTTATGTTAATATTATTTACTCTATAATGTTGTGATTCGAAAGAAGCTATAATTTTTTGTATTCCTTATGGTCTTAATGCATTTGTCTAAAAATAAACGCAGCCGCGAAGTATTTGTACACGGCGTCGCCACATATTTAAAGCGCGCGCCGCGGCAGGGCCGGTACTACGTTGTGAAACAGCCTGTAGAAGAGCCCAGTGACGTAGCTGGGTTGGCAGAGTGGGGACTCGCTCGCTCGCTCTTCAGTTTACCGACAGACTATACCCGGGGCAGCCGAGGTGAAAGGGAATTTCCGCCTCTGCGTGTCGACGTCGGCCGGTTCCCCCCGCCCCCCTGCCCAAGCCACCACGAGCTCCGGTTTTCTCCCTGGCGCTGCGACCCGTTCCCTAGCGTTCAGCTCTGCTTGTCTTCGACCGGACCGCCCAGCCACGCTGCGTCCCGAGTTGGAGGATCCCACGCGTCACCTCGCGCAGAAGAAGCGCTTTAAGCCGTCGGCACACGGACCGTGCTGTCGAACGTTTACACTGAGCGTGCCAAGTTCAACGTGCTGCTGAACGCCCAGGAACGATGCGACTTGTACATAAGCTACGTGAGCCCCATCGTGGTATACGCGATCGCAACGCACTCCAGCGGCAGTTGAGGGATGTTTCTAGTTCGTAAATCACACTGATTACTCAACGGGCGCGCGTAAAATTCCCACGTTAGCTCTATTAAAACGCACATTTCCTCCATCGTCCACGAAAAGGAAAGTACCATGTCCAATCAATAAGGACACAGGCTTATAAAAGTTCCATTACAAACAGTGCGGTACAAATTTGGAATACTTCTCCGCATAAGATAAACATTATTTCATCATTCCCACATTTTAGTAAAACCCCAAGGTCAGTCTTACTTGATCACTGTTCCTACCCAGTAGGAGAATCTTTGCAACATGTGAATTACGAAGCGTAAAAGAAAAAGCAGCAAAATATCTTTATACAAGTAGCGCAAACTGTCCTGCAGATTAAGCCAATCGAACAAAGTCACTCCTCAAAAAAAGTTGAACTTATATTTACATAACATCAAATATTATACTATATCACTCATTATACACTGACAATAAAGTATCAGAACCTAATAAAAAAGCGAATGGTTGGGAAAAAAATTTGGAAGTGTCAAGACGCGAACCTCCGCCCCCAATAAACAAAACTTCTCAAGACAGTTAACCCACTCATTACGCTAAACCAACAACACAGCATTTGTACATAATCATATTGTGTTACGCCATGCTGAAAACCTTAATCTTAGATATATTGCTAATTAAAATTTAATTATAACAAATTGTACCAAGGACAATGCGTTTTGGATGGATCTTCAATATGTCGCTGCCTTCAAATAGCCTACTCTCATAATAAGCAAGTTATAATAATTCTTTTGCCACGAATATTGTGGTGTCCTTGCCATACACCACACTTGCTACAGGGTGTTTCAAAAATGACCGGTATATTTGAAACGGCAATAGAAACTAAACGAGCAGCGATAGAAATACACCGTTTTTTGCAATATGCTTGGGACAACAGTACATTTTCAGGCAGACAAACTTTCGAAATTACAGTAGTTACAATTTTTAACAACAGATGGCGCTGCGGTCTGGGAAACACTATAGTACGATATTTTCCACATATCCACCATGCGTAGCAATAATATGGCGTAGTCTCTGAATGAAATTACCCGAAACCTTTGACAACGTGTCTGGCGGAATGGCTTCACATGCAGATGAGATGTACTGCTTCAGCTGTTCAATTGTTTCTGGATTCTGGCGGTACACCTGGTCTTTCAAGTGTCCCCACAGAAAGAAGTCACAGGGGTTCATGTCTGGCGAATAGGGAGGCCAATCCACGCCGCCTCCTGTATGTTTCGGATAGCCCAAAGCAATCACACGATCATCGAAATATTCATTCAGGAAATTAAAGACGTCGGCCGTGCGATGTGGCCGGGCACCATCTTGCATAAACCACGAGGTGTTCGCAGTGTCGTCTAAGGCAGTTTGTACCGCCACAAATTCACGAAGAATGTCCAGATAGCGTGATGCAGTAATCGTTTCGGATCTGAAAAATGGGCCAATGATTCCTTTGGAAGAAATGGCGGCCCAGACCAGTACTTTTTGAGGATGCAGGGACGATGGGACTGCAACATGGGGCTTTTCGGTTCCCCATATGCGCCAGTTCTGTTTATTGACGAAGCCGTCCAGGTAAAAATAAGCTTCGTCAGTAAACCAAATGCTGCCCACATGCATATCGCCGTCATCAATCCTGTGCACTATATCGTTAGCGAATGTCTCTCGTGCAGCAATGGTAGCGGCGATGAGGGGTTGCCGCGTTTGAATTTTGTATGGACAGAGGTGTAAACTCTGGCGGATGAGACGATACGTGGACGTTGGCGTCATTTGGACCGCAGCTGCAACACGGCGAATGGAAACCCGAGGCCGCTGTTGTATCACCTGCTGCACTAGCTGCGCGTCGCCCTCTGTGGTTGCCGTACGCGGTCGCCCTACCTTTCCAGCACGTTCATCCGTCACGTTCCCAGTCCGTTGAAATTTTTCAAACAGATCCTTTATTGTATCGCTTTTCGGTCCTTTGGTTACATTAAACCTCCGTTGAAAACTTCGTCTTGTTGCAACAACACTATGTTCTAGGCGGTGGAATTCCAACACCAGAAAAATCCTCTGTCCTAAGGAATAAACCATGTTGTCTACAGCACACTTGCACGTTGTGAACAGCACACGCTTACAGCAGAAAGACGACGTACAGAATGGCGCACCCACAGACTGCGTTGTCTTCTATATCTTTCACATCACTTGCAGCGCCATCTGTTGTTGAAAATTGTAACTACTGTAATTTCCAAAGTTTGTCCGCCTGAAAATGTACTGTTGTCCCAAGCATATTGCAACAAACGGTGTATTTCTATCGCTGCTCGTTTAGTTTTTATTGCCGTTTCAAATATACCGGTCATTTTTGAAACACCCTGTAGGTGGTAGCCTTTAAATCGACCGCGGTCCGTTAGTATACGTCGGACCCGCGTGTCGCCACTGTCAGTGATTGCAGACCGAGCACCGCCACACGGCAGGTCTAGAGAGACGTCCTAGCACTCGCCCCAGTTGTACAGCAGACTTTGCTAGCGATGGTACACTGACAAATACGCTCTCATTTGCCGAGACGATAGTTAGCATAGCCTTCAGTTACGTCATTTGCTACGACCTAGCAAGGCGCCATTACCAGTTTATATTGAGATTATAAATTATGTATCATCAAGAGCGATGTACACCAATTATGGATTAAAGTTAAGTATTCCAAGATCTTCGTACTTTATTTGCAATTCTCAAGACATTGTCCTGTTCTAGACCTCACGCCAGTCTGCGTGAGCGTAAACGCGTGCCTTTCGGCTACCTCCGAGTGGCTTGGCTGTCTTGCCAAGTCACTACAAATATGATGTTTCTCATTATTTTATTGGAACTAATCACACAGTTAACAACGGGTTTTCCAGTGATTCTCAATTTGCTGGTGCTCAGAAACGGCTTATATACGTATAGGCTTGTAATGAATGCCAATATGGCGCCTCACTGAAGGGAGACAGCGTGCGTGTGACGTAGGTGGCGTTGTGCCATCTCATTGGTCAACGCTCAGACGCACGCTCGGAATATCTGACATGCCAGACACTGCTCTGCACGTTCGGAAAGACTCCCGAACGTGCTACTCCACGCTATTACGTCAGAAACTCGGCACGCTCAACGCTCAACGTTCGGATGCACGGTCCGTGTGCCGACGGATTTAAAGATGGGGCCCCTCCACGCCCGCACCAACGTGGTGACCAAACCAAAAGTTTATTGATTGGCGACTCCATGGAGTTTTCTGTCCACCACGACCAAATACTGGATAGAATTGGGAGGAGAATCAGCATTGGCCGTATTTTTTTGTTTTATTATCCGCAAAATCGATTTTTGGTCACTTAGTGACCATCCTCAGTGCTAGAAGTTAAAAATTTCACATAACGGTCAGAGAGTATAAAACAGAAAATCACAACTACACCTGCGTATGAACATGCATTTTTCGTACTATTACTATTTTTGTATATTTGACTCCTCAGTTTTAACGTAATATTTTACGTAAATCAGTAACGATATACTTCTAACTTCCCACGCCAAATGGTGGGTGCTATGTTTTACATTAAGCAACCGTGTATATTTGATGTCATGTATGTATGGGTTCTGACCCAGTGCTTATGCGGAAGCGTATAACCATTGTTATAATAATGCTAGCTTGTCCAAAGGGACAAACGAGATGTGCATCATTATGTCGGTTAAATATGATAACAAATTGTTTATCCACACCTACAAACTTTTTTTTAATGGATATTGTGTTTCACGGTATTTTAATTATTGCGTAATGGCATTTTCGTACTATTACTATTTTTTATATATTTGACTCATTAATCTTAACGTAACAAATGGTTCAAATGGCTCTGAGCACTATGGGACTCAACTGCTGAGGTCATTAGTCCCCTAGAACTTAGAACTAGTTAAACCTAACTAACCTAAGGACATCACAAACATCCATGCCCGAGGCAGGATTCGAACCTGCGACCGTAGCGGTCTTGCGGTTCCAGACTGCAGCGCCTTTAACCGCACGGCCACTTCGGCCGGCTAACGTTGTACTTCTAACTTCCCACGCCAGATGGTGGGTATTATGTTTTTCTTAAAAAAACTGTGTCATACCTCATGTAATTCATATAATTCTTTTTCATTGGTTTTTTTCTCTTTTACTTGTCCTGCACTCTGACAACTTATTATCGATCTGTTTTATGTTTTGTAAGTTGGTTTTTTAAAAACAATACGCCAATGTATTTTAGATGTTTCCTTCCCCCTTCGTCTGCTATGTTTTTTACGTACATTTTAAATTTGAATTACTTCATGATTCACAAATGCGAAAGAGTTATTTTGTGTTAATATCTTGTAAAACCAGTAATATTAAGTCTTCACGTGACACATGTCACATAGAGGGCGTTCCAAGCCCTGTCACACCGAGGTCTGCTGAACAGGTTCATGTAAACAGCGACCTCAGTTTATGTGATCGCTCTAAGCTTGTTGATACCAGTGATTACCAATTTTAATTGTATATTACAGGTATGTTCCTACTAACTGTTATGTTCATACGCAGGTGTAGTTGTGATTTTCTGTTTTATACTCTCTGATCGTTATGTGAAATTTTCAACTTCTAGCACTGAGGATGGTCACTAAGTGACCGAAAATTCATTTTGCGGATAATAAAACAAAAAAATACGGCCAATGCTGATTCTCCTTCCAATTCAAATCAAAAGTTCTACTGTCACGTCCTTCAACATGTTAGTTATCTAATTGGTGGATCACAGGATGCTGTGCCGTGATGTTATCCGTGTGTCTGGGTAAGTCTACGCATTAACACAGTCCATCAGGTGATAGATAGAGCACGAAAAATGAGGGTAGCAATTTGAAAAGCAGAGGGAAAAACTGCCAAGGCTCGTGCTGTGGGAAAAAACCTCTGCGACAGTGGGATGGATAGTAAGAGCAGTAGTGGATTACTAGGTGCGATAGATCATGCAAGGTTGGGTTTGTTAGTGTGGGTATCATGCATCATTACCGTGGCAGGCGATGGCGATGTATCCGAGCTTGCTGCAGCCGCTGTATTCCTGGAAAAATCAGGATCGTTATATAGTAGTGGGAGATCGGCCATAGATCATTGTGTGGGGGGTGTGTGGAGCTTGTCTGCATGCAGTGTACGGTACGGCTTCCCTGCGTGGTGCCAGTTATTCGGCAAGTGTGTTCCAGCAGAATATCCAGTAGTGGTGTCTGATTAACAGGGGCTCATCTGTACCGTTGTGTTTGCGTGTACTTGGCCATAGATGTTAGGTCCTTACAAGTATGTCTTTTCGTCTTTTATGTTTCCATCTATGGTTGTGGTCGTAGTTCCCCAGATTCAGAACAAACAGCTTCTGCAAATGTCAGGAGTTTCTGTATAGTCTTGTGGTGAGTTTGTGGATTACCTCCGTGAGAGTCTCAAGTCGGTATTCCCGGTGAAGGTCCGCGATGCGTATCGTGGAGCATTGCTTATGATTTTGGGTACTTTGTTTTGTATGATCTGCAGACGGCGCAGGCGTGTGGGCGCAGCGTATCCCCAGACAGGAGCTGTATACGTCATCAGGGGTCGAATAAGTGTCATGTACATGGACCTCGACACCCTTCTGTTGATTGTGCTACGCCTGTTGAGCATAGGGTAGAGATGTTTGAGCCTCGTGCTTGCTCGGTTGGTCATGTGTTATATGTGGTCCCCCCAGAGTAATTTCCGGTCCAGCCAGACACCGAGGTATTTGACTTTCTCGCGGAAACGCATTGGGCGTGCATGTAGAGTTATTGGTCTGCAGTATCGGTGTTTGCGCAGTTGCTTCGGTCTTCTAGTGAACAGAACGGCTTCGCACTTGTCGACGTTTACTCTAACACGCCATTTCTCCAACCAAGGCTCAGCCACTCTGAGTGGGGTCTATAGGCGTGACGTAATGTTTGATGGTTTCCAATCTTGCGCGAGGATGGCTGTGTCATCCGCGTAGATTGCCATCGTTGTGTGTGGTTGGGAGATCGTTTATGTAGAGGTTAAACAGTAGGGGCCCTAGGATGCTTCCCTAAGGTACTCCCGCGTGTATACCGTGTCGTGTTGTTGTTTTCCCTGTACGTCAGTGTTGAAACTCCTGTCTGTGAGGTATGAGTGTATTAGACGCAGCAGCCCGTCGGGGAATCCGGCGTCGCTGAGTTTGCGGATGAGGCCGTTGTGCCATGTCGAAAGCCTTTTCGATGTCCAGGAGCACCGCCCCTGTAGCTTTGTTTATGTTGAAGCCATGTGTTATATGTTCAACGACCCGTAAGAGTTGTTGTGTTGTGGAGTGGTGATTCCTGAAGCCGAATTGCTCCGGTCTCAGGATGTCATTTGTTATGCAGTGCCTAGTGATGCGTTGGAGAATCACCTTCTCAACAATCTTACTGAGCGAGCTCAGAAGGCTGATGGGTCGGTAATTTTGTGGGAGGCTATGGCCTATCCCCAGCCTCCTGAACATCAGGACCTTGGTCGTCTTCCAAAAGGCGGGGAGGTGTTGATGTTTCAGTATGACATTCGTTATGTGTGTTAGGTATTCAGTGGCTTTATCCGTGAACTCCTGGAGGACACGGTTTTGAATGCCATCATGACCAGGGGCTTTCCTAGCAGCGGAATGCATTATAGCCCAGAAGACTTCAGCTGTACTAGCATGTCGAATGTCGTCGCGCGATGGTTGGGCTAAAATGTGTGTAACCTCCTGGTCAGTAGCAAGTGTGAACACTGGATCTGATGGTACCAGGTTCGGTGTGAATGACGCTGCGAGTGTGCGGGCCATTAGTTCTGCTTTCTCTTCCGCTGAGTATGCAGGTCCGTCAGGCCCTCGGAGCGTTGGGGTGTACATTTTTTCCCTGGTGAAGTGTCGGGCTAGTTGCTACACGACAGGTCGCACGGTGTCCAGCCCTTCGAGTTTTTGGTTCCATGTATTTGTATTTTGTCGTGTATGCTGTAGCCTGTTAATGTGCCGTTTGAAGTACTGACGCCTGGTACGCTGCCATTGTCTCCTGAGGCGATTCCTCATTGGGATTAGGCCCAGGATTTCCTGGGGCAGGGCCGCACTGCGTTGTTGTGCGGTCAGGTATGGTGCCCGCCATTGCGTCCTGGACGGCGTTAGTGAGGGTTTCTACTGCCTCGTCAATTTGTGCTGTTTCGTTAATTTCGTGTATGGGTGGGATGTGACTATCGAGCGTTTCCTTGAACAATGTCCAATTCGCACGCCCGTAGTTCAACATCCTGCGTTGTTCCATGTGCTGCAGTGTTTCCTCAATGTATAGTATTACAGGAGGTTGGTGATTTGAGGGCAGATGGTTTTCAGCGGCAACGTTGAGTGTCGATGTAATTCCATTGATGAGGGTCATATCTAACACGTCTGACCTGTGTCCCCTCTGATAGGGAATGTGCGTCGGTTCAGTCGGCGCTAGTGTAATGTAGTTTCTGCCTATTGAATGTTCGTACAGTTTTTTGCCGTTGGGATTTCTTATGCGTGAATTCCATTCTGGGTGTTTTGCGTTCAGATCTCCAGCGATTATTACTCGCGGTGAGATGTTGATTAGTGTGCTGATATCGCGTGTTGAAATGCCTGCAGGTCTGTTTTATACCGATATCAGTGTAGTGTAGACTCCGTTGAACTAGACTCTGACGGCCGTGGCCTCGATTTTTTCCAGTTCAGGGAGCTCTATGTTTGTGTGCTCAGTGTCTTTGTGTATGACAATCGCAGTTTCACCCGCCACGGCGTCGCCCGGTCGGTCGGTACGATAGACGCAGTAGCCAGGAAAGTTTAATTGTTTGTGCGGTTTAAAGAAGAAGCGCTTCCTCCACGTCGCCCTTCCGCTGCCTAGTGGCACCACGCAGCTTTATTTTTTCCTCTTCAGCAACGTAATACTACCCCCATGTGCGCCTGTAATTCACACTGAATTGCGTGGCAGAGGGTTCTTCGAATTACCTTTATTCCACTCTCTAACAAAGCGTATGAAGATTGAGTACTTAAATACCGGGTGATCAAAAAGTACAAATTTGAAAACTTAATAAACCACGGAATAATGTAGATAGAAAGGGAAAAATTGACACACATTCTTGGAATGACATGGGGTTTTATTAGAACAAAAAAAAAAAAAAAAAAACGAAGTTCACAAAATGTCCTACAGATGGCGCTGGACAGCAAAACGTCAGTGACTGCGCAGGACAATCGTGTATGTAAGGAGCTGTAACGGAAGAGAAAATCAGATGTGCCAGCAGTCGCAGCATGCTGACGTTACCTGAAAAGGCGCTTTTGCTGAAGCTGAATTATCAGACGCGTCGTTTGGTGATTATCGTGTGCTCAGCTGCCACTTTCGTCATGCTAGGCCTCCCAAGTCCCAGATCTCAGTCCGTGCGATCATTGCCTTTGGGGTTACCTGAACTCGCAAGTGTATCGTGATCGACCGACATCTCTAGGGATGCTGAAAGACAACATCCGGCGCCAATGCCTCACCATAACTCCGGACGTGCTTTACAGTACTGTTCACAACATTATTCCTCGACTACAGCTATTGTTGAGGAATGATGGTGGACATATTGAGCATTTCCTGTAAAGAACATTATCTTTGCTTTGTCTTACTTTGTTATGCTAATTATTGCTATTCTGATCAGATGAAGCGCCATCTGTTCGACATTTTTTTGAACTTTTGTATTTTTTTGCTTATAATAAAACCCCATGTCATTCCAAGCATGTGTGTCAATTTGTACCTCTCTATCTACATTATTCCGTGATTTATTCAGTTTTCAAATTTATACTGACTTTTTAATCATCCGGTATTTCTGTACTGGCTCCAACTTCTCTTACTTTACTACGATTATCATTTCTCGATCTGTAGGCTGGCGACAGTAAAATATTTTCGCATTTGGAGGACAAAGGCGGTTTCGTGAAAAGATGTCACCCGAACTCGCTTATCATATCCGTGACACTGTCTCCCGTACCTCGCAGTAATAGAAAACGAGATGACCTTCGTAGCGGGACATCCTCCTCAAGTATTACTCTTCCTCAACAATAGTTGTCGATACCAGTATTAGTTTTCGAATTGTGGAGAGGCCAATATTACCTCAGTTACTCTCACCAAAGTCTGCCACCTCAAACGTTGGTTCAAATGGCTCTGAGCACTATGGGACTTAACTTCTGAGGTCCTGAGTCCCCTAGAACTGAGAACTACTTAAACCTAACTAACCTAAGGACATCAGACACATCAATGCCCGAGGCAGGATTCGAACCTGCGACTGTAGCGGTCGTGCGGTTCCAGACTGTAGCGCCTAGAACCTCTCAGCCCACCTCAAATGTCTGTGGAACAACAATAGATATTCGAAAACGGTTTTCACCAGCTTGAAAGTACGGCAGGGGCTTAGGAAACCAAACACTATGCAGAATTTTAAAACGTAAACCAATACTATTTTCAACGCAAACTTGTGTATTTCAAATGGACACCCCCTATTGTTTCGTATGCAGTCAATGGCATAAAAAATCACAGAAATAATGGCGTTGGTTACATCGCAATACGTCAATTACATCCCGAGAAACTGCGAAGCGGAGTTGACGCTTGAAATACATGAAGCGCAAGTCCTGAGAATCAAGCGTGCACCTCACGCTGCCGGTAGTTGTGATGTGATTGACGTACTACGTAAGTGCAGTGTTAATGTTAGGTGTGGTATTGTATGACAACACATCATTGGCCCATATTTCACTGATGGCACTCCTAAAAGGGGATAGTTTAGCCCCTTCTTGAGCTGTACCTTACTTGAACCGGTCCACTTCTTACAATGTGTCAAATAGTGCGGTATCAGTATGAAGGATGTCCTGTGAATAATATTTATTGTTGCGAAATGACAACTAGAGGTACAATTAGTGCTAACTGTGGTGTCACAGCCAGACACCACACGTACTAGGTGGTAGCTTAAATCGGCCGCGGTCCTGTAGTACATGTCGGACCCGCGTGTCGCCACTGTGTGATCGCAAACCTAGCGCCACCACAAGGCAGGTCTCGAGAGACTGACTCGAACTCAGCCCAGTTGTACGGACGACAGAGCTAGTGACTAGACGTACGAAGCCTTTCTCTCTCATTAGCCGAGAGACAGAACAGCCTTCAGCTAAGTTAATGGCTACGAACTAGCAAGGCGCCATTAGCCTTACAGTGATTGTAATTAAAGTCTCCTTTGTGCGATGTACCACAATGAGTTATTAAAGATAAGTATTATACCAGCTACGTACTTTTCTTCATAGCATTAATTACGTATCCTGTTCCAGTACTTCACGCCCGTCTGCATTAGTCTCGCGTGCCTTTTTAAGCCACCTCTATCTAGAAGGTGTTGGCCCAGCTGCCGACACATCACTAACACTCTTGGTTTCACGTTTCTAAACCTCATAAGTTCTGAAATATGTGGCTTGTAAAGCATAACAACGGCATCACAGTTTGTGACGTAATGCATCGCATGTAGTACTGTGCTGAGAGCAGGGGTTGCCTGCACTGGAGCCTGTATCCTGCCGTAAACATACGAGTATCACCACGGCATGCTCTACCTCCAGTGTACAAGTTCAAAAATGGTTCAAATGGCTCTGAGCACTATGGGACTCAACTGCTGTGGTCATCAGTCCCTCGAACTTAGAACTACTTAAACCTAACTAACCTAAGGACATCACACACATCCATGCCCGAGGCAGGATTCGAACCTGCGACCGTAGCAGTCGCACGGTTCCGGACTGCGCGCCTAGAACCACGAGACCACCGTGGCCGGCAGTGTACAAGTGTCTCCTAATCTGGTCTGCTGAACTGCCCTCATACTGTAACGTAATTTACATACGTTACCACTTTAAAGCCTGTTTTCTTATGGCCCGTTTCATTTGCAGTCATCTAGTCGATATACCGGCCTCCAGTAATGAAGAAAAACTAGATATTATTTTAATTTATGGCGGATGTCACAGAAATGCAACCGCAGCTGTGACACTGTATGCTGAATGCTACCCAGATCGACCGCGTCCGTCACGTCGAACCATTGGCAACATGTCCGCCCCCGGTAGCTGAATGGTCAGTGTGACGGATTGTCAATCCTCTGGGCCCGGGTTCGATTCCCAGCTGGATCAGGGAATTTCCTCCGCCCAGGGACTGGGTGTTGTGCTGTCCTCATCATCATCCTATCACCCTCATCGACTGCTGGTCACCGAACTGGCGTCAAATTGAAATACAGGCACCTGGCGAACGCTCTGCCTGACGGGGAGCCATAACCATACGATAAATAAAGAAAAATTGGCAACATCTGCAAGACACTCACTGAAACCGGAAGCTTGTCTCCCACCAAACGTCGACGTACAACGCCAGCGACTGGCAATGGGAACGAAATTGATGTTCTGGCTGCTGCGGCGCACAATCCTCAGGTAGATGTACGAGAAATTGCACGAGGTGTAGGAATAAGCCACAGTAGGGTGTGCGGAATCATGCATCGGCATCCGTTCTATCGGTTCTATATCTCACTGTACCAGGAACTGTACCGGAATGACTTTGAATCCAGCATTGCATTCTGTCGTTTTGCATTTCAGCAGTTGTAAGGTAATCCAGTATTCCTAAGCAATACGTTGTTTACGGACGAGGCTTCATTTACAAATCATGGTAATGTGAATTTGTGGAATATGCATTGCTGGTCCGTGCAAAAAATTCCCACTGGATTCGTCAAGTTGCTCAACAACGACAGAGGAGTGTAAATGTTTGGTGCGGTATCATTGCTAACTGTATTGTACGTCCCTATTTTTACCGTGGAACATTGAATGGACAGCGATATTCATCATTTCTTCAACACACACTAGCGCTCCTCATGGAGGATCTATCAATGTGGTTCCAACATGATGGATATCCCGCACACAATGCAAAAGTTGCCAGAGTCGTTCTAGATGCGACATTTCCAAATAGGTGGATTGGGCGGGGAGGTACTGTGCGATGGCAGGCACGGTCCACCGACTTGACGGCATTAGACTTCTTTCTCTGGTGCGCAGTGAGAGGCAGTGTGTATCAAGAACCGCCAACGACTGTAGAGGATATTCAACAACGAATTACTGCGGCGTGTGCGGCAATATCTGTGCAACACTCTCTCGTTACCCGTCTGCAAACGTGTACTGATGCAGACGGACGGCACTTCGAACATATGTTGACGTGACACAGATTCGTTGGTCAAGATGTGGGTGTATTTTCTATGCTGGATGTAATGCACAACAACACAGATTCTGTGGGCGACAGGGCATTAGCAAATATATTTAGCAAAGTGAATTCAAGTGTGTTATCTCTAATTGTAGCTCTAGTTGTCGTTTCAAAACGGCTCTGAGCACTATGGGACTTAACTGCTGTAGTCATCAGTCCCCTAGAACCTAGAACTACTTAAACCTAACTAACCTAAGGACATCACACACATCCATGCCCGAGGCAGGATTCGAACCTGCGACCGTAGCGGTCGCGCGGTTCCAGACTGTAGCGCCTAGAACCACTCGGCCACTCCGGCCGGCAGTCGTCATTTCGCTAGAATAGACATACATTTACAATTTGAAAAACGTAACTTTGCGTTGGACGTGTTACTTATTTATTTTTGTGGAAGTGCATACCTTCCCATTTGTGAGCCCTGACACAGCCAGCTGAGGTACACGCTTGCGTCTCAGGATGTGCGCTAGCTGTGCACTTCATTTGTTTCGTCTACTTCGCTACGCAATTTCTCGGAATGTAATTGACGTATTGCGATGCAACCAACGCCATTATTTTTGTGATTTTTCATACTATAGGTTGCATACGAAATAATAGGGGGTGTCAATTTAAAAATACGCAAGTTTGTGTTGAAAATAGTGGTTGTTTACGTTTTAAAATTTCGCATAATATTTAGTTTCTAAGCCCCTGCCATACGTTCATACTGTTAAAAACCGTTTTTGAATATTTGTTGTTGTTCTAGAGATATTTGAGGTGTCTAAAATTTATGGAAATGAATTACTTTATAAAAGGTTTTAGTCTCGATATTATTGTGCATAAGTACTACGTAGTTCTGAATGTACAGTTAAAATTATTTTTTAGAAACATTAGAAATTACGAATTATTGGGACATTTAAAATATCTATTGTTAATTACGCAATAGTGTACTGGTAATTATGTTTATTTCTGGATTCATTTATGAAATAATAATCGGAAGTTATAATGTAACACAAACTAGAAGAAATTCATTTGTTAAGAAAAATTGTAAACCCTTTGGAATTTGGTTATTTTCACAGAGTGTGGAAGTCACAAGCAAGCTTCTTATGTAATCGGACGTATTTTTTGTATAATAGGTGCGCACATTGTAATTTAGGCTTTGTTAATGTTAAAAATCAGAACACTGTATGATATGCTAAAATGTGACAAAATGGATTTACGCATAAAAAAAAAATTCTGAAATATCAGTTTTCATATTTATTTAGATCAATCCAACCGAGCCGGCCGGGGTGGCCGAGCGGTTCTAGGCACTACAGTCTGGAACGGTCGCAGGTTCGAATCCTGCCTCGGGCATGGATGTGTGTGATGTCCTTAGGTTAGTTAGGTGTAAGTAGTTCTAAGTTATAGGGGACTGATGACCTTAGAAGTTAAGTTCCATAGTGCTCAGAGTCATTTGAACCAATCCAACCGTGAGGACCTAAAATGTGACATTTTCAGCTTCAAGAATCTGACCGCTAGACAAGAAAAACTGGAGCCAACTCTACACGAAACGCTAAGTAAACTAGAAAGTTTATTGTAATCTTCAATCTTTTCAGATCTTCATAAAAGACTAATGTGGTCAATAGATGGAATTAGGAAGGAGGGGGGAGATTACAGCTTATTTGGGCTTTTTAGGCGACCATCGTCAATAGTATCTGGTGAGGATCGCCTACCGCACAGCAGTGCTCTAGCAATGGACGGACGAATGAAATGTAGACAGTCTCTTCGGTAGACCCGTTGCATCTCCTGACAATAAAAAGCAGTCTTTGCTTTGCCTTCTCCACAACGTTATCCACGTGATCATTCCAATTTCAGTTACACGTAATTGTAATTCTTAGCTATTTAGTTCAATGATTGATAGCCTTTAAATTTGTATGAATTATCGTGTATCCGAAGTTTAACGGATTGGTTTCCGTACTCATGTGCAAGACCTCACACTCACGAATTGTGGCAACTCTTTCATCTCAGAGTAGCATTTGCTAACTAGGTCCTCAATTACTTGCTGTGTCTTCCTCTACAGTTTTTGCCTTCTACAGCTTCCCAGCTTCCTCCAGTACCATGGGGGTAATTCCCTGATGTCTTAACAGATGTTCCATCGTCCTGTCCCATCTCCTTGTCAGTGTTTTCCACATGCTCCCTTCCTCTCCGATTCTGCGTAGAACATCCTAATTCCTTAACTTATCAGTCGTCCTAATTTTCAACATTCGTCTGTAGCACCACAACTCAAATGCTTCGATTCTCTTCTGTTCTCGTTTTACCACAACCCATGTTTCCCTTGAGAGGCACCCACATGCCTTGCTCATACTGTGGCATCAAGCAGTCAGGCCTGCAAGATGAGTGGTCTGCCAAGCGAGTGGATTCTTTCTTATTTGACGAGTAACATGAACTCTAGTACTCACACTTAGTTACAAGTTATCCTCCTATATGATTACTACGCAACGGAAACGCATATCTGACTATCAGTGATTTACAGAACTCTGACTGTACACTACGCACTGGCAATACCACATTTTCTTTTTGTCTTTTATTTAACGGCTTTTATTAACACGTGGCCATCCCACTGAATATGAATGGCGCACACATTATAAATTCGGGACATTATGACAACATACAATTCAATGGAAAAGGCCACCAATCTTTTTTCTTTTCACTATCTGATTTATTCCGATAAATTCTCTAACCTAAACACACAAATTCTATAACCTACAACAATAACATATGAGAAATTCCGCCCAGTGGGCATGGCTTTACATTAGTGAATCTCTATATTATGGTCTCGTAATTTATTTAACGCTACAGTACACTTTATGGATAGGATGGTGGATCTTTCATTATACCTCACACTTCGACTCTCACAATCATCATCACGAAACTTTCCTCCAGATCGAGCGACACAGAAGGAACAAGCATAACCCACTAATCTTTTGAAACTACCTTGCTACTCTCCCATGCAAACCACACATACCCAAAATTACATGACATACATCACACTGCAACATGAAACACAACACTAAATAGTCACTTTCAGCTTTCCCACTTCAATTAATATTTATCCCAGTTTCACACGACACTGCCCCACTTTGTAATTCTACTTTCCTACTATGAACTCTGGAGATATATGCACGTCTTCCTGTGCAATGCAAGCCAAGTGGCGTTGCTGGATAGACGGCCGACTCACCTTGATTCTCTCTCAGAGTTTAAATCTAGCGTCACACGGAATAACATTAAGAACATATTCATCACACACGCGAGTCCTCAACTGATACCATGGACGAGTACTTCTCTTTATCCTATGTCTCATACACAGATTGAGACTCACACAGTACTCACCACGTGGAAGTACTCGTCTCTAATTTCAAGTCCTGCACACGCCGTTTCTTAAATATTTCAGCTTATGGTACACACACTATTTCTTAAATATTTCAACTTATTGTACACACGCTAGTAATTCAGCTTAACTTAAGCACACGGAAGTATTTCAACTTATTGCTACACGTGGTTTCATTGTGACCGTTGGTCACTTCCGAAGATTACTACAATCCCATTAATGTTACCTGCCTGACATTTAATTCTCCCCACAAAAGTTCCTGAGATAGAGAAATTATTAGTTCAAACTACTCTTAAATATTCCACATGCATACCATGTCTCCACTCTTTCGTCATTACGGAGCACAACTAAAACAGGTCTTAACAGCACAAGATCCAGCGGCAGAGTGCCGAAATATGGCCGTTCTCTGGGTCCTCTCCCACCTCTGTCGAGGTGGGGGAAACACCTTGGTACCCTATTGGTCAGCCACATTTCAGGCCTCAAAGCTCTGGTAAATTTCATGTCTTTGGTCCCACCAAAGGTGGCCAAAGGATCGACTCAAAGATGATCATATATTCACATTCACTATCTGTGGTTAGCAGACGACCATACATTCATTCATTTCACAGATCTCACCAAACTGGATGTAGGGATTTACTTTGTGGGAGTGCACATGCGATCAATTAAATAAATAAATTGTCATTCTTTCCCACACTGGTATCCGGCTTCGCTGCATTAATTGACATTGAGTTATTTTTACACAAAAAATGTGTTGTTCTGACAAGAATAATGAAGTATTTTGTACCTATTTTCAATGTCGGGCGGTATTGTACCCTTTCACCACCGGCTACCCATGCAGAAAAAAATGGCACGGTACTATCCTTGCAATGCGAGGGTAGTTCCGAACATTTTTTTAAGAAAACTGTATTAGAACAAAAATAGCAAGTCATTAAAATAACCAGGAGGTGACCTTAGCCCCTGGTGACCTCAAATTGACGACCAAATGTTGTTACTTTACCAAATTATTGACACAGTTGTTGCATTATTGTACTCTCCACAATCCGGAGTAACGTACACATACAAATTTACAACAATCCACATGACAAATAAAACATCACATCATAGAAATAAAAAATAATGGTGAGATAAAATTTGGCTTAGTTACCGGGATCTCCGTTATTTTTAGGAGTAATCCAAACTTTAATAATTCTATGACAAATAAAAAAAATACTAATTGTACCCATGAAATTTTAAATAGCTCACCGTCCAAACACAGAGCAAGTAATCTGACATTGATAAATTGCGCTGTAAAAACCTTTACACAGCAAAGTCTAAATACAAAACAAAATCAACAAAAGAAAAACATTGTGTACACTAGTTACATGTAGAATGTCAGGCTCCATACCATTACTCTAAAATATACATCAAACCTACAGAGAAATAAAACTGAGAAGAAAAACAATGAAATATACCACAAGTTACATACTGGTTACGTAATATAGTCAACCTAAGACATCATGTCATACCTCATTAACTGTCATCACCTAAGCAATTGCCACAACTACTCGACAGTGAGTTTAACCTTATCCTTATCCACCAGTACAAATACCTGCTGCTGAGCCAGTCAGTCGATCAACTTTGATCAATACACGCAGTAAATAGTTTAGCAATAACTACTTGAATCCACTAGTAGCTCTCGTATCTTACTCTACTGCTCATTTCTCTGTTGTTACACACTTGGACGACAAGAACTTGCATTTCGACTAGCCTTCGTTACACTTTAATGTGAAATATCACCACTGTGATAATAAAATAAGTGGCTTCAGTCAACACACCAACAAGATCATTACTGTCCATGACATCAAAATGCATCAATTAATTCCGATATTTGTTGTGCAATGCAAACTCTTGTCCCTTTTGACAACCTTACTGACCAATGCAACAAGAGCCGCTACGTTAGTATTACGCCACTGGCTAATAATTAAAGCATCATTGTACCAAATATTCTAATAAATATGCTACGTGAACTTGATAACCCAGAACAAACAAAAAACAAACACTAACTATTCTAAACACAAATGTTAATGAAATACAACTACACTTACTGTCCCTTCAGGAATGAAACATATAAAAAAACATTTACACAATTACAAATACATTATTCCCTATCTTGCGAGTCACACGGAAACATTTCATTCTGTGATTTTCTTGGGGTCAAAAAGTTGCTGATAGTTTTCCTAGAAACACTGTCTCGGTGTCAAAGCTCTCCCATGGTTACCCGGACGAAAGTCTTTAAGTCACTCAAATCGGCATTTTGAACACGCACTGAACAGTGAACTGTATCTCAGATTAAACACAAATGTTATAGTCACTCTCAGAGTACCATCCACACGAATCTGGTCGTCCAGAAATGGCCCTACAACTACTATTACCCACGGTTCTGTCCTTTCAGTTCATGATGTAATTAAAAGTCGTAAGTTCCAACAAACAGCACTTATTCCTGCACCAATTCAAGAAATGTCTCCTACTACAGACGCAAATGTCAATGTCCCACTCTAGTTTCTTGCGCTCATACAATAATTAGTCACCATACGACAACTGTCCTCTTCAAGAATACCAAGCGTCCCACATGCAATTCACAAAGCACACTTAACAAGTCACTGCCAAAAGTTTGTGGATCCCACCGTTCAGTGGTCAAGACAAAACAAAACGATCGTCCTGTCTGCTAAAGACAAAATCTTTTCCACCACTCACAACGTGGGAACACCAGTCCTTCACTTTCCACCGTATGGAAAGTCGCAGTCATCTTGTTTCACGGCTCCACAGTCCAGTACTAGTTAATAGTTGCTGGTAACAAATGCCCGCCGGGTTCTGCCGCGCGTCGTTCATTCTGCCGTGGCGCCGCCGCGCGCGCCGTTGAGCAGGAGATACTTTCCCCAGTCGTAAGGGTGGCGGAACTTATGAATGGCCAGTGGTACGTGCGTGTCACCCCAGACCGTTGACCTGCTGTAGCGGGCGCGTGGAGTGTACCTCGTCCGACAGTGGAGTGGGGAGTGCCGCGGCTCTGTCGCCCGTCGCCATGGCGACGTCAGCTCGGCCCGCTAGCGGTATGGGCGTTACGACACCCAATCAGTCAGACCCTTTCGTGCATCTCGCAACATTACATACAAAAGGATATTCTTACATTATTTAAGTACTCATTGATTGCATGTATGATCTATTAGATACATTGGTAATACAAGAATCTTTGTTCTAAAAAACATAAAATTATACACCCTAGTTTTCTACACATACAACATCAACATTTATCTCTTTTCTATATACAGCCCACCCTTGTGCTATTGATTGTGCCTGTCGTCCCTCATACAAAACATGAAAGTATAAAAAAAAACAAAAGGAATAATAAACAATCTATACAGCTCATAATTACAATATCAAATAGTAGGCTACTCTAACATCCTATCACAGTGAAAATATTAGAGACTGTTGACTCTAAAACTACAATATACAATGAACCTTTGTGTTTGTGACAGACTGAAATTAATACCCCTTTAAAGTGTTCTAACAAAAAAATAAGAAATAATCTACACAGCTCACAATTACCTACCACATGTTGTTAAATAGTAAACTACTTTAACATCCTAACACAGTGAAAGTTTTAGAAACTGGTGACTGTAAATCTACAACATACAATGCACCTTTGTGCTCATGACAGACTGAAATTAGTATCTCTTTACACATTTTACATTTTATTATATATAACAACCTTTCTAGGACATGTATGAACCATCCACATGATGTCAGATCCTGACCTGACATCGAGGTTCATCCCAACAAACAATAAAACACAATAATGTTTTAGTTATGGATCGGTAGCATCCCCTTTATAGGAGTGTGCGCATTGATCACACTACTCTACGACTCTCACTCACCAGACATCACATTTTCCTGCTCATTCAACCCATTAATACACTAACAGAATAGGTCTAGAAGTCAGCTAACCTTAACACCACCACACTCACGACAACATACCATACCTTTGCTCCCTTACACTCATAACACCACCACACTCACGACAACATACCATACCTTTCCTCCCTTATACTCATCCTCATAACACATGAAGTTGTTTCGGTGATAGCTTTCCAGTCTCCGAATTCGTCCTTTCACTCTGGCACCTCTCTCCATCGGCTTACCTCTGCATTCACTTTATGCTAAATATCAACTTAGAATTGCGACATTTCATCTAAGAACAAAAATACACAAATTATTCAACCTGCAAAATAACAGTACACATTATTGGTACCGTTTTGATTAGTTATCCTGGTACCAGGCTTCAACAACAACAAAAAATATTATTTTCGCCAAATTGCATATTTTATGGTAAGAATTAGATTTTGCATTTATATTACACCCTACGTCAGTATTCCACAACGTTCACCATCTGGATCTCATACTCCCTTTATGTCCTTTCACATTGTGCAGTTGTCCTCATCTTTTCATTCGTATTTCGGCTCTCCGTCCGTACATTACTCCATCATTTCCTGGTCTTCCTTCGCCATTGGCATCAATCTCTATTGCAGCATACACAGGCCTCTCTGTAACATACATCTAAGACATCTCCACATTATTAATTCTACTCATCTTTATTTACCACTGTTTCATCACATCGAATCACTCTTTATTAATCACACTGCTTCACGTCGCTTCTCTCCTTATATATCACCTTTATCCACTACTATTTATCACGTCGCTTCTCTATCTACCATCTTTATCCACTCATTAATCATCACGTCGTTTCTGCTTGATCCTTATTCATATGACAAAAAATACGTACATACACCACTCTGTCGACTTCTGTTCATGACTCATTCGACCAGTCTATTCCGTCATACTTCCTGACATCCCGCCTGAAAATTCTTATGTTCGATTTGCCCCTGCACAACGTTACACACCACAAATAAATACACTGACTATCTACCATAAATTGCCTACTTTAGATCTATCCTTAACTTTTCCATAATTTGATGTTAGAAATGTGATGAAGCCCACGAGATTGTTTTCCCTTGATCGTCTCAATCAGTACAGCATTTTCATGGACAATCCGCCTCACTCTGAATGGTCCACTGTACACCGTAAAGAATTTGCTAGTTAGGAATCTGTGCTTCTTTGATAATCGATGAGTTTTTATTAGAACCTTGTCCCCTACTGCCAATTCGATCTTACGGATCTTTCCTTTCTGCTTCTCCTGCCTATCCTTAGCTGCTTTCTTAATACGCTCTATCGCAACCTTGACAATTTCTGTGTGCCTCTGCTTTCCTGATCGCGGAAAATCTACCAGCTCCCTGACTCGATCTGGTGGTGGTTCATTCTTTAGTACCGTAATTGGTGATAAACCAGTTGCTCCATGTGGTAGCTCATTGAGGATGTCCTGAAAATCTTTGAGAAAAATACTCCAACTTCTATGTTGCCTATGGCAATAGATCTTACACAACTTTCCCAGTTCTTTTACCACTCTTTCACTGGGGTTACTTGCAGCGTGGTATCGGGATATGAACACCGGTTTTATCCTTCTTCTCTTCAGTGTGGTTAGCCATTGTCTGGATCTATATTGTGGTCCATTGTCAGCTATGAACTTTTCTACAGTTCCTACTTCTCGCAAAAAGTTTTTAACGATCGCTGCTGCTACTGTCCTTCCCGTCGCACGTTTCAATGCGGTAAAAGTCACATACTTTGACACCAATTCCACTGCTACTAAAACATATCTATATCCCTGCACTGACTTAGGTAGCGGGCCAAACAAATCTGTTGCTCCGAATTCCCTCAATCTACCTGGCACTATCGGAAAAAGCGGTGCTTTGCATGAGATAGTTAACGATTTTGCCTTCTGGCACAATTTGCAACTACCAAGCACGTTCTTGATCCTCCTCTCCATACTAATGAAATAAACTGATTCCCTTAACTTCTTACAGCATTTCCTTGCCCCGTAATGCCCGTAACTTAGGTGAGTGTACCAGATCAGCTTGTTGACTATTTCATTTGGTATACACAACACCCAGTCCTGTGTGTTCGGATTTCTACGGTAGAAAAGGACCCCGTTCTGAATTGTATAAAAACGTGCTATATTGGCATCTAAGTTCGCTCTAACTCTGTCCTTCACCATTCTCCATGACGCGTCTTTATCCTGCTCTTTCGCGATATTTGTGAGTACCGCCCCTATGTATTTCTCGAACGGCACGCCCTGCATATACAATATATCATATCTGTTCTCGTTTACCTCCTCATCAAAGCATTGGCCATGACCTACTGGGTTCCTTGACAACGCATCTGCCACTATATTCTGTGGCCCAGGAATATACATGACCGAAAACTGAAACTCCTGTAAATAGAGTGCCCACCTAGCGAGTCGTCTATGGTTAAGTTTGGCCGACATCAGAAACTGTAGTGACTTGTGGTCAGTATAGATTTTAGTATGCCTTCCATACAAATAGTATCTAAACTTACTAAAACCCCATACTATTGCCAAAGCTTCAAGCTCAGTTACCGTGTAATTTCTCTCAGCTTTGCTAAGCACTCGGCTCGCAAATGCAATAGGTTGTTGTATCACTTCTCCTCCTTGCTCTTGCTCTTGGAACAATGTTACCCCAAGTCCACTACGGGAACTGTCCGTGGCCATACAAAACTCTTTCCCTAGGTCTGGATGCCCGAGAAGAGGTGCCGATAGCAGTGCCTTCTTTAACGCCTCATATTCTTCCTGCGCGACAGGGTCCCAATTCCATACCGTTTTCTTTCCAGTCAGCTGACATAGTCTGGGTGTCGCTGCACCCCCAATCTTAATGAACCTCCTGTAAAAACTGATTAATCCTAAATAACACCGTAGCTGACGTTTTGTTCTCGGCACCGGAAAATCTCTGATTGCTTCGAGTTTGTCTGGATTTGCTCTTATTCCCTCTGGCTTCACAATGTGACCTAGAAACTCGATTTCTTTTCGTCCAAATTCTGATTTTCCCAAATTCACGGTCACCCCATGTCTCTCCAGTGCACCGAGCAATATGCCTAACGTTCTATTGTGGTCTTCCCAGTTTCTTTCGGCTATCAGGACATCATCCACGTACTGTGTTTCCTTATCTTTTATTTCATTAGGAATGACAGTATTTAGCGCTCTGATAAATGCCGCGGATGATACATTTAACCCAAATGGTAGTTTTCGGAATTGATACGATTTCCCGTAGCACAAGAAAGCAGTGTATTTTCTACACCCCCTGTCTAACTCCACCTGCCAGAAACTCATTCTCAAATCAACTGAGCTGAGAACTCTGATCCCGTGGAACTTTTGTAGCAATTCGTCAAGTGTCAGCGGCCGATCTGTCTCTGGCTCTATTATCTTATTAATCCTTCTTGCGTCCAAAACTAATCTAATTGACCCATCCTTTTTTTCAACACAAACTAAAGGGCTGTTGTACGGACTGGATGCTGGTTCGATAATCCCTTGTTGTAGCATGCTTTCGATCTCAGCTTCCACTCTTTCTTTGTACACAACAGGTATCGGGTACACTTGGGCCCTAAACTGTTCATGTGGCTTGACCTTGAATCTATACACAAAATTTCTTATTGTACCCGCAGCATGTTTAAATACCTTTCTATTCTCGTATAAAATTTTCTGCAATTCCCCGTAGACCGTGGTCCCTCGTAAATGCCAGATTTTCTCCCTGATCTCCTCCTCCAAACATTTATGAATTTCCTTCTTCTCTTGTTCGAACCCCGTATTCTGTGCCTGTCTACCGGACTTTACCGCCAGACATAATGCTAAGTGTGCGTTATCTTTACCATGTAAGCAATCGTCGAATCTTAATGTAATTTCCTCCGAGTCTCGTTTCAACTCCATCGAACCATTTTTCATGTTAACGACTGCTTTATATTGGTTCAAAAAATTAACGCCTAATATCCCTTCAACAGTTAGAGATGACACAATCATGAACACTGTACTAAACCTCTTCGCCAGGCACACAAAGTCTACCTGCGCTTGTAACTTCACCTCAATTCCCTTTCCTGTAATTGCCCCTCTCACTGTTGTCCTTTGCAATGGCAACGTTGGCCATGGTTTTGTAAGACTACAACACTTAAACACATCTTCCCTCAAAACACTCATTACACTGCCTGTGTCGATGACACAAGGTACGATTATATTATTTATTTCTACGCTAATTATTGGGTGGACTTCACTCCCCACATCTCCTACCTCCTCTAACAGGTTCTCCCTTAGTTTTCCGTAATCGATATACCTAATATTTACATCGTTAATAGTCCTGGTTTGTACCCGTCTATCAAGTAGTCACCTTCTTGTCCCTCCGTCACTGTGACAATGATTGTCCTGTCGTGAACCCAATAACTGCCTATCCTCTCTTCGCCCATCATTTTCATTTTCCCTTCTTCTTCCATCTCTGTCCCATCTTCTATTTTCCCGGTTTGCTGGTCGATATCCCCATGAATTCTGCACCCTATTTCCTCGCCATCTTCCATTTCCGTCATTCCTCTGATTCCATGCTCTCCTGTCATTCTGATAATTTCTACAGTTCCTATCCTCAACTCTGTCTGACCTATGAGTCATGTCGCCGTTCACAATGTTGCTCTCATTACCCAGTTCCTGTAAGAAGTGCTGAAATGACGCAGAATCGTTCAAGCCTCTGCCTGCTATCACTATATCTCTGCGCAATCTCACTGGCAACTTCGTTATACAGATCCTAATGAGCTCCCCAGTTTCGTATGGCACATCCAAATACCTGTTTCGTCTCAGCATTTCCTGATAGCACGACACTGGATCTCTTATACCACCTTCGTTACAATTTGGCATCATCAATATGCTTTGCTTAACCTGGTCCTGCTTACTTTTCGACCAGAATTCATTCAAAAACTTGTCACAAAACATCTTGTAGCTACTACAGTCTTTAATAACTTCCTGCATTTTCGCTCTAGCCTCGTCCGTCAAATGGTTACACACAAACTTCATTTTGAGGAGCGGTCCCCACGATGAAGGTAATGAATCTTCAAATTGAGACAGCCACAGGCATGGATGTTGGTAATTATCAGGATCCGGAAAACAAGTGTACGTTTGTACCGACACGAAGTGCCTCCTACATTCTTCTTCCGCATTTATGTTTTCCGACCTTGGGCTATACCCAGTTGGGTTTGCCACCTGTTTTATCCGACACAACCGTTCTTCTAACTCTCTGAGTTCATCTTCCTCTTTCTGCCTATTTTCGTTTTTTGAATTTATCTCACTCTCCCTCTGCAGTCTACCTGGTGGTGTTTCACCTTCGCTTCTGCACGCTAATTGCAACTGTGCTAGTTCTTCCCTATGTTTCCTATTTGTTTCTAATTGTGCCTCTTTAAACTGTAATAGTGATTGTATCTCCTCCTGGTCGGCATAAACCTCTCGCTGCGTACTGTGAGAGCCTGTTTCGCCTCTTATACTGATCTTTTCTACATCTGCACTAATCGTATTCATTCTGGCCACTACCTCCGCAACTTCGTCCCTGTGTTTATTTAGCGTCATTTCCTGCCGTGTGACTTGAGCTTCCACGCTGTCTAATGCCCCTTGTTTATCTGCAAGTAAGTCCTCCACTATCTCTTTGATTCGCTCATCCGGCCACACGCCCCTATGTTCTGTAATATCGCTCTCTATTGCACTTATTCGTACCTCCAAATTATTGGCTTTTTCTTTCACGGCATCACATACTTGCTTCACCGCACCCAGATTCTTCTCCCCCTCGTCTAACCGATTATTAACTGCAGACAGACGCTCACCGATAACTGTGTGTAGCTTCCTCATTGCCTCTTTATTTCCCTTATCCGTTGCCTCCAATCTTTCCTTATTTGCTTCCAATATTTCCTTAGTCTGCTTATCTCTCTCCTTATTATCTCTATTCATCGCTTCTAATCTTTCCTTATTATCTTTATTCATCGCTTCCAATCTTTCCTTACTATCTTTATCCATCGCTTCCAATCTTTCCTTATTATCTTTATTCATCGCTTCTAATCTTTCGTTAGTTGCTTCAAATCTTTCCTTATTCTGCCTATCTCTCTCCTTATTCTCCCTATCTCTCTCCTTATTATCTCTATCCATCCTCTGTAAAAACTGCAGTAGCACACTGTCATTTGCTACTTTCGACACGCTCACCTCGTTCGCCTGAGAAACCGTAGCCTCGCTAAGGGTAGCTGCACTTTCACTGCATACCTGACCTAGTCCCAGCTCGCCCGCGTCGTCGGGAAAAGCCCCCGATTGTGTACAAAGCCCGCCGCATAAAGGAACACCTAGCAGCGGTCCACTGAACAATTCAGCCTCTTCCGAGTGTTTGTCTTTCTCGCTCATTAACCCATGCTCAACAGCTACTTCCTGCTGCACTGCTACGTTCACGCCAGAATCGCTATTCTCCATGGTGGCTACGCTTTTCGACTGCGACCTAGTTACTACGGACATTACGCAAAAAAAATTATGCAACGATCTTCCAGCCTCGGACGATATAGCAATTAATTACATCAAAAAAAATAAAAGATCCTCACCAATCCAGAAAGAAATTGCAAACAGAAAAAATTTTACTTCTTAGCGCTATCACAATAAATTCCATCAAAAAATAAAAAAATCTTAACAGCAAACCCTAACAGCAAAAATATCCTGAAAAAATATCTTGGCAAAAAATATCCTGACAAAAATATCCTGGCAACAAAATATCCTGGCAGGGTCGAAATTATGAGAGGCACCCACATGCCTTGCTCATACTGTGGCATCAAGCAGTCAGGCCTGCAAGATGAGTGGTCTGCCAAGCGAGTGGATTCTTTCTTATTTGACGAGTAACATGAACTCTAGTACTCACACTTAGTTACAAGTTATCCTCCTATATGATTACTACGCAATGGAAACGCATATCTGACTATCAGTGATTTACAGAACTCTGACTGTACACTACACACTGGCAATACTACATTTTCTTTTTGTCTTTTATTTAACGGCTTTTATTAACACGTGGCCATCCCACTGAATATGAATGGCGCACACATTATAAATTCGGGACATTATGACAACATACAATTCAGTGGAAAAGGCCACCAATCTTTTTTCTTTTCACTATCTGATTTATTCCGATAAATTCTCTAACCTAAACACACAAATTCTATAACCTACAACAATAACATATGAGAAATTCCGCCCAGTGGGCATGGCTTTACATTAGTGAATCTCTATATTATGGTCTCGTAATTTATTTAACGCTACAGTACACTTTATGGATAGGATGGTGGATCTTTCATTATACCTCACACTTCGACTCTCACAATCATCATCACGAAACTTTCCTCCAGATCGAGCGACACAGAAGGAACAAGCATAACCCACTAATCTTTTGAAACTACCTTGCTACTCTCCCATGCAAACCACACATACCCAAAATTACATGACATACATCACACTGCAACATGAAACACAACACTAAATAGTCACTTTCAGCTTTCCCACTTCAATTAATATTTATCCCAGTTTCACGCGACACTGCCCCACTTTGTAATTCTACTTTCCTACTATGAACTCTGGAGATATATGCACGTCTTCCTGTGCAATGCAAGCCAAGTGGCGTTGCTGGATAGACGGCCGACTCACCTTGATTCTCTCTCAGACTTTAAATCTAGCGTCACACGGAATAACATTAAGAACATATTCATCACACACGCGAGTCCTCAACTGATACCATGGACGAGTACTTCTCTTTATCCTATGTCTCATACACAGATTGAGACTCACACAGTACTCACCACGTGGAAGTACTCGTCTCTAATTTCAAGTCCTGCACACGCCGTTTCTTAAATATTTCAGCTTATGGTACACACGCTATTTCTTAAATATTTCAACTTATTGTACACACGCTAGTAATTCAGCTTAACTTAAGCACACGGAAGTATTTCAACTTATTGCTACACGTGGTTTCATTGTGACCGTTGGTCACTTCCGAAGATTACTACAATCCCATTAATGTTACCTGCCTGACATTTAATTCTCCCCACAAAAGTTCCTGAGATAGAGAAATTATTAGTTCAAACTACTCTTAAATATTCCACATGCATACCATGTCTCCACTCTTTCGTCATTACGGAGCACAACTAAAACAGGTCTTAACAGCACAAGATCCAGCGGCAGAGTGCCGAAATATGGCCGTTCTCTGGGTCCTCTCCCACCTCTGTCGAGGTGGGGGAAACACCTTGGTACCCTATTGGTCAGCCACATTTCAGGCCTCAAAGCTCTGGTAAATTTCATGTCTTTGGTCCCACCAAAGGTGGCCAAAGGATCGACTCAAAGATGATCATATATTCACATTCACTATCTGTGGTTAGCAGACGACCATACATTCATTCATTTCACAGATCTCACCAAACTGGATGTAGGGATTTACTTTGTGGGAGTGCACATGCGATCAATTAAATAAATAAATTGTCATTCTTTCCCACACTGGTATCCGGCTTCGCTGCATTAATTGAAATTGAGTTATTTTTACACAAAAAATGTGTTGTTCTGACAAGAATAATGAAGTATTTTGTACCTATTTTCAATGTCGGGCGGTACTGTACCCTTTCACCCTACCACACAATTATGTGCTCAAGACGTGCATTCCCAAAAATTTCTTCCTCAGATTAAGGCCTATGTTTGGTACTAGTAGATTTCTCTTGCCCAGGAGTGAACTTTTTTCCAGTGCTAGTCTCCTTTTGATATTTGTATAAGAATATACAGCCTACAGTTGCAGGTTAACTTGATCGTTTACCTAGCTTTCAACGTTAGTAATAACGTCTTCTTCAGAACCTGCAAAAAGTTAAAATTAGAATGTGCTAGTAAATTATATTAGATATGTGACCATATACCATATACCAGATATATTAGATATGTGACCATATACCAGGATGCAACATGTAGTACTTACATAAAATATTATTTAAATGTTTGCCTAAGACAAGCCATGTCCTAAGTCAACTTATAAAACTTGATGCATAACCATAATGTTTTGTCACTTCTATTAAACTCGACACGCTTGAGAAACTACAAATTTATGCACACCTAATTACAGATAGAGGCAATTTACTAAACGATCAACTGTATCCAAAAAAATAGGGCATACTTCGAAGGCTTCCAGCCTATATTAGGTTTACAATAATTCATAATGCATGTGACCATTACAGTTTCTCTAATAATAGAACCTTTCCTACAGATGTTTATACGAGATTTGTTGGTCAGTTTATATGGCTCTGTAGTAGAATGTAAAACGTAGTCATGGTGGATACTGTAATTAAGTTACAATAGAAAAGTATAAAATTAATTCATAGCAAAAATGTTATCTGACGCGTGCGTGATAAGAGTTTCATTCTATACGTCTCGCGCATGCGCGCCGCCCTCTGTGAGGCAGGCCGCGAAGCCCTCGCGGTCCGCAGTCTCTAGTCACACGACGAGGCCCACACAACGGGCTTAAAGTGAATGTGCTACAGCTTGTTTAGTGGAAGTGACAAAACCGTACGGTTATGCATGAAGTTTTATAAAGTTGACCTAGGACATGGCTTGTTTTAGGCAAACATTCAAATAATACACTCCTGGAAATGGAAAAAAGAACACATTGACACCGGTGTGTCAGACCCACCATACTTGCTCCGGACACTGCGTGAGGGCTGTACAAGCAATGATCACACGCACGGCACAGCGGACACACCAGGACCCGCGGTGTTGGCCGTCGAATGGCGCTAGCTGCGCAGCATTTGTGCACCGCCGCCGTCAGTGTCAGCCAGTTTGCCGTGGCATACGGAGCTCCATCGCAGTCTTTAACACTGGTAGCATGCCGCGACAGCGTGGACGTGAACCGTATGTGCAGTTGACGGACTTTGAGCGAGGGCGTATAGTGGGCATGCGGGAGGCCGGGTGGACGTACCGCCGAATTGCTCAACACGTGGGGCGTGAGGTCTCCACAGTACATCGATGTTGTCGCCAGTGGTCGGCGGAAGGTGCACGTGCCCGTCGACTGGGACCGGACCGCAGCGACGCACGGATGCACGCCAAGACCGTAGGATCCTACGCAGTGCCGTAGGGGACCGCACCGCCACTTCCCAGCAAATTAGGGACACTGTTGCTCCTGGGGTATCGGCGAGGACCATTCGCAACCGTCTCCATGAAGCTGGGCTACGGTCCCGCACACCGTTAGGCCGTCTTCCGCTCACGCCCCAACATCGTGCAGCCCGCCTCCAGTGGTGTCGCGACAGGCGTGAATGGAGGGACGAATGGAGACGTGTCGTCTTCAGCGATGAGAGTCGCTTCTGCCTTGGTGCCAATGATGATCGTATGCGTGTTTGGCGCCGTGCAGGTGAGCGCCACAATCGGGACTGCATACGACCGAGGCACACAGGGCCAACACCCGGCATCATGGTGTGGGGAGCGATCTCCTACACTGGCCGTACACCACTGGTGATCGTCGAGGGGACACTGAATAGTGCACGGTACATCCAAACCGTCATCGAACCCATCGTTCTACCATTCCTAGACCGGCAAGGGAACTTGCTGTTCCAACAGGACAATGCACGTCCGCATGTATCCCGTGCCACCCAACGTGCTCTAGAAGGTGTAAGTCAACTACCCTGGCCAGCAAGATCTCCGGATCTGTCCCCCATTGAGCATGTTTGGGACTGAATGAAGCGTCGTCTCACGCGGTCTGCACGTCCAGCACGAACGCTGGTCCAACTGAGGCGCCAGGTGGAAATGGCATGGCAAGCCGTTCCACAGGACTACATCCAGCATCTCTACGATCGTCTCCATGGGAGAATAGCAGCCTGCATTGCTGCGAAAGGTGGATATACACTGTACTAGTGCCGACATTGTGCATGCTCTGTTGCCTGTGTCTATGTGCCTGTGGTTCTGTCAGTGTGATCATGTGATGTATCTGACCCCAGGAATGTGTCAATAAAGTTTCCCCTTCCTGGGACAATGAATTCACGGTGTTCTTATTTCAATTTCCAGGAGTGTATTTTATGTAAGTACTACACGTTGCATCCTGTAAGATGACCATATCTAATGTAATTTACTAGCGCATTATAATATTAACTTTTTGCAGGTTATGAAGAAGACGTTATTACTAACGTTGAAAGCTAGGTAAACGATAAAGTTAACCTACAACTGTAGGCTGTATATTCTTATATAAACAATATCAGTTGCTGTCGCTGCATAAAAATGTTAAAAATTATCCTTTTGGTGTCCTCCTTGCTCCGCCCTTATTCGCTATTTTTAATCGTCTCGCAGACAGTGTCGTCCCACGACAACGCCCCAATTCATTCTTCAGAGGGCACCGTCACACTTGCTGCTTACGTCGGCTACACAAATTTCGCCTCAGAGCTAGTATTCTTCTGACTTATGGACGACTGAGTTCTTCGTCTTTCGTCGGATGCAAAAAGCTTCGAGCGGGAGGCCTTTCAAGAATGATGACGGGCTGATTTTGGAGGCGGAACGTTTCTTGAGCAGCCAGTATGCAGATTTCTACAAAAAAAGTCTACTCCAACTCGTCCAATGTGTACACTTGAGGGTGACTACGTACGAGTGGAGGTACTGGTACTATTACGAAACATTCACTGTCCCACCTCGGTCGTTTTCGAGGTGCTAATAAGAACTTCATAGCTTCCTCAAGTATTGAGTCATAGATCTCGTTGATAAATATTCGTATTGTGGCAATTGGTAACAACCGCTGGATGGACATAAGAAGAAATTATCGCAAGAGTAAAAATTCCTCCAACGTTTTAATAAAAAGAAAAGGCCTACGACTCAGTTGATCGTGAATCTCTTTTCCAAATTTTGAACGAACAAGGGCTAGATAATAAAAGTTGTAACGTGACATCCTCTGCTAGCATTGCTTTTCATCAACAGTAGTACCAGAATTATTTTTCGAATTTTGGACAGGTCAGTACCATCTCAGTTGCTTATCCGAGAACTATCAGATAATTTTATAGACAGTATGTTATATTTCAAGCTAAAATTTATGAAAGGGAATTAATTTATAAAACATTTTAATTTCCATGTTATAATCGATAAGTACTAGTTCTGCATGTACAGGTATAATTATTTTTTTTATAAATATTTGAAATTACGAATTATTTGCACACTTAAAATTTCTGTTATTAATCACGCAATCCTGTACTGTTTACTACGTTTGTTTATGGATTCATTTATGGAATAATAATCATTTATAATGTAACAAAATCTAGCAGGAATTCATTTGTTAAGAAAAATTGTAAGCCCATTCGAATATTGTTATTTCCGCAGAGTGTTTGAGAGTCGTAAGCTTGCCTCTGATGTGACCGGACTTATTTTTGTAAAATAGGTGTGAACAGTGTAATTCAGGTTTTGTTAATGTGAAAAATCAAAATACTGTATGATATGCTGAAATGTGATAAAATCAGTGGAAAATACATTTACGTAAAAAATTCTGCAACAACAATGTTACAAGTTATTTAGTTGAAACCAACCATGAGGACCTGATGTTAGAATTTCAGCTTCAAGAATAAGACCCCTAGAGAAGAAGAAGTGGAGCCATCTCAACGTGACAAGCTAAGTAAACTTGAAAGTTTATTGTAATCTTCGCTCCTCTCAAATCTTCATAAAGGTCTTTGCTTATTAATTTCATCGACTGGGCATTGTTTAATGTGAACAATAAATGGAAGAAGGAAGGAGAGGGAAGATTACAAACTCTAACACTGATTAAGAAAACGTTAATTGACACTAGCTGTAAAGTTAAATTCATGGGAGAAATTTCTGAACCATTTGATATAAAGACTGGTGTTAGGCAGGGAGATGGACTCTCCCCATTACTGTTTAACTGTGTTTTGGAAGAGGTGATTACAGAATGCCGAGAGCAAAAGTAGAGTGAAAACGTAGATCAATAAATCAAGCTAGGTAGAAATAATATTACAGTAGACTGCCTCGCCGTTGCAGATGACCTGCCAGTTTTAACTAGGAATTTTACCACAGCTCAAAAGCAAATTAAAATTCTTAAATAAGTTGTGGAAAAAGTTGGACTACAAACATCATTCGAATATATGACATGCAAAAAACAAGCAACGAAGTTTTCCAACACGAAATATGGAAAAATAAAAGGGGTTTCTCAGGTTAAATAATTCGGGGAGACCATACAAGAAAACAGTTTGGAAAAAGCAGCAAAAGAGGATCGTTGTCAAAAAATGGCAACTGCATTCAGATTAACACAAAATATTTATAATAAAAAATCACTTTCTGAATGCAGTAAACTTAGATATTACAGCACTGTAATCAAACCTGAATTTCTTTTTGGAGCAGAACAATAATTATAATAGAAACAGGGATATTGAAGCAATTCGGAAGAAATACAGAAAGATTATTAAGAAAATATTAGGCCAAAAATTCCTGACGGAGGAACTTATAGGCTGAGAAGTAATAAGGAAATAGAAGAATACACAGACATACATGGTGGTTTGAGAAAACGAAGACTAATATTTTATGGTCACATTAAAAGAATGGCACCCACTAGGTTGACAAAAAATAGTAGAGTACTACGAAAACAAAAAGAAGGCCAAAACTGAACCAATTAAATGGGTCGCTGCGACAAGGAGGCGACTCAGACAGGCGTTATGGATAGAAAAACATTCAGACAAAAGATATCTGATTGGAAAGCTTTTTTTTTTTTGGTCATCAGTCTACTGACTGGTTTGATGCGGCCCGCCACGAATTCCTTTCCTGTGCTAACCTCTTCATCTCAGAGTAGCACTTGCAACCTACGTCCTCAATTATTTGCTTGACATATTCCAATCTCTCTCTACAGTTTTTGCCCTCTACAGCTCCCTCTAGTACCATGGAAGTCATTCCCTCATGTCTTAGCAGATGTCCTATCATCCTGTCCCTTCTCCTTATCAGTGTTTTCCACATACTCCTTTCCTCTCCGATTCTGCGTAGAACCTCCTCATTCCTTACCTTATCAGTCCACCTAATTTTCAACATTCGTCTATAGCACCACATCTCAAATGCTTCGATTCTCTTCTGTTCCGGTTTTCCCACAGTCCATGTTTCACTACCATGCAATGCTGTACTCCAGACATACATCCTCAGAAATTTCTTCCTCAAATTAAGGCCGGTATTTGATATTAGTAGACTTCTCTTGGCCAGAAATGCCTTTTTTGCCATAGCGAGTCTGCTTTTGATGTCCTCCTTGCTCCGTCCGTCGTTGGTTATTTTACTGCCTAGGTAGCAGAATTCCTTCATTGACTTCGTGACCATCAATCCTGATGTTAAGTTTCTCGCTGTTCTCATTTCTACTACTTCTCATTACCTTCGTCTTTCTCCGATTTACTCTCAAACCATACTGTGTAGTCATTAGACTGTTCATTCCGTTCAGCAGATCATTTAATTCTTCTTCACTTTCACTCAGGATAGCAATGGCATCAGCGAATCGTATCATTGACATCCGTTCACCTTGTATTTTAATTCCACTCCTGAACCTTTCTTTTATTTCCATCATTGCTTCCTCGATGTACAGATTGAAGAGTAGGGGCGAAAGGCTACAGCCTTGTCTTACACCCTTCTTAATACGAGCACTTCGTTCTTGATCGTCCACTCTTATTATTCCCTCTTGGTTGTTGTACATATTGTATATGACCCGTCTCTCCCTATAGCTTACCCCTACTTTTTTCAGAATCTCGAACAGCTTGCACCATTTTATATTGTCGAACGCTTTTTCCAGGCCGACAAATCCTATGAAAGTGTCTTGATTTTTCTTTAGCCGTGCTTCCATTATTAGCCGTAACGTCAGAATTGCCTTTCTCGTCCCTTTACTTTTCCTAAAGCCAAACTGATCGTCACCTAGCGCATTCTCAATTTTCTTTTCCATTCTTCTGTATATTATTCTTGTAAGCAGCTTCGATGCATGAGCTGTTAAGCTGATTGTGCAATAATTCTCGCACTTGTCAGCTCTTGCAGTCTTCGGAATTGTGTGGATGATGCTTTTCCGAAAGTCAGATGGTATATCGCCAGACTCATATATTCTACACACCAACGTGAATAATCTTTTTGTTGCCACTTCCCCCAATGATTTTAGAAATTCTGATGGAATGTTATCTATCCTTTCTGCCTTATTTGACCGTAGGTCCTCCAAAGCTCTTTTAAATTCCGATTCTAATACTGGATCCCCTATCTCTTCTAAATCGACTCCTGTTTCTTCTTCTATCACATCAAATCTTCACCCTCATAGAGGCTTTCAATGTATTCTTTCCACCTATCTCCTCTCTCCCTTGCATTTAACAGTGGAATTCCCGTTGCACTCTTAATGTTACCACCGTTGCTTTTAATGTCACCACAGGTTGTTTTGACTTTCCTGTATGCTGAGTCTGTCCTTCCGACAATCATATCTTTTTCGATGTCTTCACATTTTTCCTGCAGCCATTTCGTCTTAGCTTCCCTGCACTTCCTATTTATTTCATTCCTCAGCGACTTGTATTTCTGTATTCCTGATTTTCCCGGAACATGTTTGTACTTCCTCCTTTTATCAATCAACTGAAGTATTTATTCTGTTACCCATGGTTTCTTCGCAGCTACCTTCTTTGTACCTATGTTTACCTTCCCAACTTCTGTGATGGCCCTTTTTAGAGATGTCCATTCCTCTTCAACTGTACTGCCTACTGCGCTATTCCTTATTACTGTATCTATAGCGTTAGAGAACTTCAAACGTATCTCGTCATTCCTTAGTACTTCCGTATCCCACTTCTTTGCGTATTGATTCTTCCTGACTAATGTCTTGAACTTCAGCCTACTCTTCATTACTACTATATTGTGATCTGAGTCTATATCTGCTCCTGGGTACGCCTTACAATCCAGTATCTGATTTCGGAATCTCTGTCTGACCATGATGTAATGTAATTGAAATCTTGCCGTATCTCCTGGCCTTTTCCAAGTATACCTCGTCCTCTTGTGATTCTTGAACAGGGTGTTCGCTATTACTAGCTTAAACTTGTTACAGAACTCAATTAGTCTTTCTCCTCTTTCATTCCTTGTCCCAAGCCCATATTCTCCTGTAACCTTTTCTTCTACTCCTTCCCCTACAACTGCATTCCAGTCGCCCATGACTATTAGATTTTCGTCCCCCTTTACATACTGCATTACCCTTTCAATATCCTCATACACTTTCTCTATCTCTTCATCTTCAGCTTGCGACGTCGGCATGTATACCTGAACTATCGTTGTCGGTGTTGGTCTGCTGTCGATTCTGATTAGAACAACCCGGTCACTGAACCGTTCACAGTAACACACCCTCTGCCTTACCTTCCTATTCATAACGAATACTACACCTGTTATACCATTTTCTGCTGCTGTTGATATTACCCGATACTCATCTGACCAGAAATCCTTGTCTACCTTCCACTTCACTTCACTGACCCCTACTATATCTAGATTGAGCCTTTGCATTTCCCTTTTCAGATGTTCTAGTTTCCCTACCACGTTCAAGCTTCTGACATTCCACGCCCCGACTCGTAGAACGTTATCCTTTCGTTGATTATTCAATCTTTTTCTCATGGTAACCTCCCCCTTGGCAGTCCCCTCCCGGAGATCCGAATGGGGGACTATTCCGGAATCTTTTGCCAATGGAGAGATCATCATGACACTTCTTCAATTACAGGCCACATGTCCTGTGGATACACATTACGTGTCTTTAATGCAGTGGTTTCCATTGCCTTCTGCATCCTCATGTCGTTGATCATTGCTGATTCTTCCGCCTTTAGGGGCAATTTCCCACCCCTAGGACAAGAGAGTGCCCTGAACCTCTATCCGCTCCTCCGCCCTCTTTGACAAGGCCGTTGGCAGAATGAGGCTGACTTCTTATGCCGGAAGTCTTCGGTCGCCAATGCTAATTATTTTATCAAAATTTAGGCAGTGGCGAGGATCGAACGCGGGACCGAAGACTTCTTTTTTTTGTTTTTGCTCGTTGTATCTGCCCGGGGCGGACGTAGCAAGACACCCTTTTTAGTTCGTGGTTGGCCCATTAACTCAGTTTTTTTATTACAGAGGGCAGCTAACCCTCTGACCGAACACGCTGAGCTACCGTGCCGGCTATCCCTAGACCACGGGTACTCACTTATTGGAAAGTTAGTCAGAGAGAAATTAGAAAACGAACTGGAACACTGTGGTCTGATGAAAGAAAAAGACTTCATTCTGAGAGCATGAAACAAAACCGTGGTATCGATAGCTACGATGCCACAACGTAGGTGCGCTGTGGTAGGTTGGTACTACGACACCGACGACAGCGCCCTCTAGCAGGCGCTGTGCAGCTCTACGAGCGCCGCTCCGGATTCGGCCCATTTGATTCCGAGCCGACGACCAAGAAATTTAGGTACTAATTCTTAGGGGGCTAGCCATTACAGACTTTGTTACTTCAATGTTACACCACTGGCCATTAAAACAGCTACACCACGAAGATGACGTGCTGCAGACGCGAAATTTAACCGACAGGAAGAAGATTCTGTGATATGCAAATGATTAGCTTTCCAGAGCATTCACACAAGGTTGGCGCCGGTGGCGACACCTACAACGTGCTGACATGAGGAAAGTTTCCAACCGATTTCTCATACACAAACAGCAGTTGACCGGCGTTGCCTGGTGAAACGTTGTTGTGATGCCTCGTGTAAGGAGGACAAATGCGTACCATCACGTTTCTGACTTTGATAAAGGTCGGATTGTAGCCTATCGCGATTGCGGTTTATCGTATCGCGACAATGCTGCTCGCGTTGGTCGAGATCCAATGACTGTTAGCAGAATATGGAATCGGCGGGTTCAGGAGGGTAATACGGAACGCCGTGCTGGATCCCAATGGCCTTGTATCACTAGCAGTCGAGATAACAGGCATCTTATCCGCATGGCTGTAACGGATCGTGCAGCCACGTCTCGATCCCTCAGTCAACAGATGGGGACGTTTGCAAGACAACAACCATCTGCACGAACAGTTCGACGACGTTTGCAACAGCATGGACTATCAGCTCGGAGACCTCGGCCGCGGTTACCCTTGACGCTGCATCATAGACAGGAGCGCCTGGGATGGTGCACTCAACGACGAACCTGGGTGCACGAATGGCAAAACGCCATGTTTTCGGATGAATCAAGGTTCTGTTTACAGCATCATGATGGTCGCATCCGTGTTTGGCGGAATCGCCGTGAACGCACATTGGAAGCGTGTATTCGTCATCGCCATACTGGTATATCACCTGGTGTGATGGTATGGGGTGCCATTGGTTACACGTCTCGGTCACCTTTTGTTCGCATTGACGGCACTTTGAATAGTGAACGTTACATTTCAGATGTGTTACGACCCGTGGCTCTACCCTTCATTCGATCCCTGCGAAACCCTACATTTCAGCAGGATAATGCACGACCGCATGTTGCAGGTCCTGTACGGGCCTTTCTGGATCCAGAAAATGTTCGACTGCTGCCCTGGCCAGCACCTTCTCTAGATCTCTCACCAAATGAAAACGTCTGGTACACGCCATCGAAGCTCTGTTTGACTCAATGCCCAGGCGTATCAAGGCCGTTATTACGGCCAGAGTTGGTTGTTCTGGGTACTGATTTCCTAGGATCTATGAATCCAAATTGCGTGAAAATGTAATCACATGTCAGTTCTAGTATAATATATTTGTCCAATGAATACCCTTTTATCATCTGCATTTCTTCTTGGTGTAGCAATTTTAATGGCCAGTAGTGTGGTTTGTCGAATTACTAGTAGCTGTTACGGTTGATTGATGTACGGCTTCGCACCTACGTGCTCGTCTCAGCCAAATTTACGTAAGCCTAATGTAATCCTAATTCTTCCTATAGCAAAAGTGATTTAGATTTAAACGCTGTACCGAAGAATTTCACCTTTTCCTGCTCCTACTCACTTCCTACCTTCGGCGTACCCTTCAGTTTACAGGAGGAGACCCACGGGCCGCCTTCCAGGCGGGGTACAAAAGACACCAAAGGCGACGCTGATTGGTTGTGCCTCGCGTGGTACTATTGGGTCCATACGTGAATACGAGGGTGAGTCAAATGAAAACCTTAAATTTGTAATAACAAATCGAAATTTCGCGCTGTTATCCTGTAAGTTGATAAGCGTGATACAATCACCGTGCAGAATGGCCTGTAGGTGGCAGCGTAGTGCAGATGCACACATGCCGTCGCAGTATCAGTATAAAGATGGCTGTCCCTCTTGCTACTTGTACCAGGGAAGAACAGCGGTCTGTTATTCGTTTTCTTGCATAGTGAAGGTGTGAAACCTATTGAAATTCATCGACGAATGATGGTTCAGTACGGTGATACATGTTTGTCACAGCAGCAAGTCTACGAATGGAGTAGAAAGTTCGAAAACGGTGTGACTTCAGTGGAAGATGCTCGTCGTCCAGGTCAGGCACGAGTTGTGATTCCACAGAACATTGCAGCTGTTGAAGCCATAGTGAAGGAAAAACGCCGAGTGACACAGAATGACATTGCAGCATATTTACAAATTAGTTCAAAAAATGGTTCAAATGGCTCTGAGCACTATGGGACTCAACATCTTAGGTCATAAGTCCCCTAGAACTTAGAACTACTTAAACCTAACTAACCTAAGGACATCACACACACCCATGCCCGAGGCGGGATTCGAACCCGCGACCGTAGCAGTCCCGCGGCTCCGGACTGCAGCGCCAGAACCGCTAGACCACCGCGGCCGGCTATAAATTAGTCATGGGTCAGCACACCACATTGTGCATGATGTGCTCCAGTCTCACAAAGTGTCTGTAAGATGTGTGTCACGGCAGCTGACTCCTGAAATGAGAGAACGACGTGTTGACGGTTGTGAAGAACTTCTTCGGCGCTTGGAACGAGAAGGTGATGGCTTCCTTGCAAGAATCGTTACTGGGGACGAAACCTGGGTTCACTTCCACCAACCGGAAACGAAGAGAGCCAGCAAGGAATGGCGCCATTCCTCATCACCAAGTGATTTCCACATGTTTGGACCACTCAGAGACGCAATGGGAGGAAAGAAGTTCCGTTCTGATGAAGAGGTACGCCACGCGGTGCATGAGTGGTTGCGCAGACTACCAAAAGAATTTTTTTTCTAAAGGAAAGCGCTGGAGGACTTGCATTGAGTAAGGGGGAGATAATGTTTAAAAGTGATACATCTTTGTACCACTTCTGCACAATAAATAACATTTAAAAAAATACTTAAGGTTTTCATTTGACTCAGTGAGTACGACTTATTTATGTTTCGCATGTTTCTGATTGGGATATTTTAAATTTTGTGTGTAGGAGCAGCGTTAACATTTGATAGTGAAACTAAGAGCAGTTCAGGAGACAGTGTATACATGCGTGTTGAAGATTAAAACGCATGTATTACGTGGGAGATGTAATTATGACTGAGATGATGTAAGTCAGTAGAAAATGTAGACAGGCGGAACGATGTTAGTCCGATCGTAAAAGTTGTTTCGTTGACGCCAAGGGGTAAACTGTTCGAAGTTAAAACTGCAACGGTAGGAGCGATAGGAAATAACGAAATCTGGGGGTGTAAACAGAGTGTGAAATTCAGAGTACAGAGCTGCCATTGTGGCAGGGGTCGAATCGAAGTGAAACTGGACGACAGACACGGGTACATCACACCACACTGCTAGAGCTCAGGGCCAGAGTTGCTGAGTTGTAGAGGCTGGTGAGTTGTAGTGAGTGTTCGCTCGGCGACTAGTCCCTCTCTGCCCATTACGGAGCTGGGTGAGCGTGCTGGAGATCCTCTTAGATACAAGTAGTGGTATGTTTCACGAGTAACATTAATCGATGTAACCCCCTTCATCCGCACTTACCGCCTACAGTCTTGTCCTGAAGCGATCTCACGCACCCTTTAAAATAGCGCTGTCCATATTCGCAAATGCAGCTTCGAATGCCGTGCGTAGAGATGCGACATTAGGGTGCCTCGTTCTTATTGTTAACTCTTTCGACTGCGTTCCAAACGTAGTAGTCGAGCCGGTTCGTCCGGGCTACTCAGGAGCCAGAACTCCTCTGACCAGAACATGTCAACGTTATCCGAGAGCCAATTTTCAACTAAACGGCTCGTATGAGCCGGTGCACCGTTGTGTTCAAGAACATATTGCCTCCCGGAGGCTACAGTTACCATCTACGGTTTCACGACATTCGTCAAAACTTACAGATAAACTTTTTTTGTGACAGTTTGTCCCTTTTCAAAGACATGTGGTGGGATGATACCAGCCTCACTAGACGCATCACCTAGGACGTGAATCCCAGACTTCTCTTCAGCATAACACTCGACCACAATATCGTAAACAGAGGATCTCGGGTACCCGAAGAATCGAGCTGTTTCAGCGGGCGAACGCCCAGCGCGAAGACTTTCGATAATCGCGGCTCTTCGGTTGTACTCCGCACTTGTCCGTAATTCTGTGCCATTTTGAGGTTCTGACTGTGACTTTCAAGAACGCCAACCGTGACCTCCGGCGGAACTACGATATGGTGGGAAATTCAAAGCGAAGTTTGTCCGGATTTGAGTGTCGCACCCTGAAGATACTCTGCAAGACACCGTGCGGCGCATGGTGGAGGGTACCCTGTACCATTCTTTGTCATTTCTTTTCCTGCTTCACTCGCAAATAGAGTGAGGGAAAAACGACGATCTCTATGCCTCCGTGTGAAACCTAATTTCTCGTATCTTGTCAAGCAGCTCATCATTTGAGCTGAGTAGGGGTGACTCTGTTGCCGGTTGCCAATAGCGCTCGCCAGTTTCGGACGGTAACCCATCCAACTCCTAGCCAAACCCGACAGCGCTTAACTCTGGTGATCGGACAGGAACCAGGATTACCATTACGATAAGGCTGTTGGCATGAGAATGTCCACTCGTATCTAAACGTATAGCAAAGATCATGGGCCTTGATGCTGTTGCAACTTTACTCGCCAACAGTGGGAGGAAAAAAAAAAAAAAAAACTGAGACATATGTCCGATGGGAAGTAAGTGAGTAATATAATAACATTGTGATACATGCAGACATAGTATATATGTGTACAGCCGAAGATTATTATGCAAGGCGGTTTAAGGCGATTTGCCTGTGAACGCCTGGAAAAATACTTTCATAAAGTTTACGTGGATGTAACTATAAAACGTGAACTCTTAGTAGAATGAAAACTGTACGACAAAAAGGGTCCTTCTTGGTGAACATTTTGATATGCAATTCAATTAGTCATTCTACTTCTCTTATTAACTTTAATACAATTTTTTGTGAAAATCAATAATGAAATATATGTCCTACTTGTCGGTCAGTTTTTGTGAATTTACGCACTGACTAACTATGTTACTTAGAAGCTTGCAACTTCACGTACACATTAACATGTCCATCTAAAAAGCAGATTACAACCATGTCGTTTCAGTTACAAATTTTTATTCTAGGAACGTTTACATCTGATTATCGAAATTAAGGTTACTAGTCTATGTATGTATCTTTCTTTCTGTTGGTAAGGCGTTAGTATCTGTAGCCTACTGCAATTCAAACAAAATCCTGGAAAAGCCCAAAAAATTCAGACATCTATATCAAGTAGATTTTTTGTGCGTAAAATAAACAAGTCTGTTCCTGATACATTGCAGCTGCATAACCTCCTTGATTTACGCCCTCTCATATTCTCTCTTCCTTCCCTTGTTTCTGCTTTTTATCCTGGTCTCTTTAGTTGCCTCAAAGATCAATTTTTCAGGTTCGGCCATTCTCATGGAGCCAAATGCCCCCAGTGATTGCCTCATACTGAAACCAGAAAGTATTCCTAGCAACTGTAGAACTTCATACTAGTACCAAAACAATTTTTTGAGGGCGTAATAATTTTCTAGAATTGCAAGATAGCAAAAATTCAAACTACAGAAGTGTTTATAAGCAAAATAACGCTCGAAAACTAAAGTTATACAAGGAGAAACATAAGAACTTCGGAAAACATATCTTCTAACAGGGCTGCCAACGTGAGTAACAGTTATGTAGTATAATATCTTTCTCGAATGGGAGTGTGTTGAGTATGAAAGACGCGGAAACATGAGTGTGGTCGCGCAGCGATAGATTTTTAAGTTGGTCTTTAAACGGCTTTGTAACATTATGTGTGTCGATCGACCGAATTTAACTGAATAAGTTCTCTAGAGAATGAAAGAGTGAGTGAAATCCGATATACTCAAAAACGGTCATTGACATTTTTTAAGCCCGACCGCGGTGAAACAAAATATGAGATACAATGTGAAAACAAAATGTGTACTAAATCCTATACCAGTTATGTTTTGTCTGTCTGTATGTGTTGACGCACGTTATTATAGTTCATTGTAATTTATAATTAAAAATATGTAACCTGAATAGTTTCGATGTGAAACGTCTCAATATATCAAGAAGTAAGACATAAAAAAAAAGCAATGGATATTTGTCTGTTTCTGAGGAATTGTAATTATTAGCACAAAAGCTGGTTTACGTGGCATTGCCAGCCACGATAATGTGTGAAAAAATGTTCAAAGTAAGTTTCTCTTTAGCTTATTAAAAGTTAATTCTAAAGTGAATGCAGTTATTTGACTTATTATTTAAATAGCATCACCAACCAATTTCTCATGCCCTATGTTCATAAATGTTTGTCATTTTACTACAAATGTTCACAGAAATCATCGACGGTTCCACAGAACGAAGGGACTTAAAAGAAGCTGTCGTAATCAGCAAACTACTATTCGTCACTGCATGGTAATTCACTGTACTTTATTTCCAAACGTAGGTCCCTTTGGTAATCCTATTGAAATCCAGGCTCAGAAGCTATCCGCCGAAAATTTGATTACAATCCCCGTTTTTGTTTCCCAGAAAACGATATCAAAATTATTTATCGCTTCTTTCAAGTGTCCGACTCGTCATTGCACGGAACAAGGTGCGCTTATGTCGAAGTCCGGCGTACTCGAACGAGGCTAAAAAAACGACATCTTCTAAAACATCAGGTACCAAACGGCAAAATAACTCTCTCCATTTCCCCCCATTCAAAATATTTATAATAATATAACTTCCCGATATTCAATTAAATTCTTTTACTTACCATTTTGTTAAATAAAAACTAACCATCTTTTTAAGACGAAAAAGAAAGAAGTCGAATTTTTGAACCAGATTCACAAGCAAGTGGCCCTTAATTCAGCAGTTGGTGTGAGATACCTGATGGTGCTATTCATGACGACGCTCATGATCTTCTGTCTTTAAATGTTACGTTAAGGAATCTGACACGTCTACATCGTACACTGTAAAGTGTCTAGTCCGACGTCAGTACGGCTGGGATTAAGAAGCGAACCAGTAACAGAGAGCCGAGTTGAGGCGCAGGCAGCGAATCAGCTGTGACCAGTGTGTGGGGTCAGTGTGCGGACGTGCCGGAGCAAACCGCATCGGAAACCGCAGCTCAGCCATTGACGGTTGCGGCGTGCGGCTTATTAGCGCTACAGCTGTGTCTGCTGCAGCGACGTTCCCCACTTTCTCCAGACCTCTGGAGACGACAAGTCGCACACTGGACGCTGTCTGTGCGGATATATCGCGAACCTACCTAGGACTGAGTTACCACTACTACACTACTGGCCATTAAAATTACTACACCGCCAGGATGACGTGCTACAGGGGCGAAATTTAACCGACAGGAAGAAGCTGGTGTGATATGCAAATGATTAGCTTTTCAGAGCATTCACACAAGGTTGGCGCCAGTGCCGACAGCTACAACGTGCTGACATGAGGAAAGTTTCCAACCGATTTCTCATACACAAACAGCAGTTCACCGGCGTTACATGCTGAAACGCAGTTGTGATGCCTCGTGTAAGGAGGACAAATGCCTACCATCTTGTTTCCGACTTTGATAAAGGTCGGATTGTAGCCTATCGCGATTGCGGTTTATCGTATCGCGACATTGCTGCTCGCGTTGGTCGACATCCAATGACTGTTAGCAGAATATGGAATTGGTGGGTTCAGGAAGGTAATACGGAACGCCGTGCTGGATCCCAACGGCCTCGTAGCACTAGCAGTCGAGATGACAGGCATCTTTTCTGCATGGCTGTAACGGATCGTGCAGCCACGTCGCGAACCCCGAGTCAACAGATGGGGACGTTTGCAAGACAACAACCATCTGCACGAACAGTCCGACGACGTTTGCAGCAGCATGGACTATCAGCTCGGTGACCGTGGCTGCGGTTACCCTTGACGCTGCATCACAGACAAGAGCGCCTGCGATGGTGTACTCAACGACGAACCTGGGTGCACGAATGGCAAAACGTCATTTTTTCGGATCAACCCAGCTTCTGTTTACAGCATCATGATGGTCGCATCCGTGTTTGGCGACATCGCGGTCAACACACATTCGAAGCGTGTATTCGTCACCGCCATACTGGCGTATCATCCGGCGTGATGGTATGGGGTGCCAGTGGTTACACGTCTCGGTCACCTCTTGTTCGCATTGACGGCACTTTGAACAGTGGACGTTACATTTCAGATTTGTTACGACCCGTGGCTCTACCCTTGATTCGATCCCTGCGAAACCCTACATTTCAGCAGGATAATGTACGACCGCATGTTGCAGGTCCTGTATGGGCCTTTCTGGATACAGAAATCGACTGATGCCCTGGTCAGCACATTCTCCAGATCTCTCACCAATTGAAAACATCTGGTCAATGGTGGCGGAGCAACTGGTTCGTCGCAATACGCAATACTACTCCTGACGATCTGTGGTATCGTTTTGAAGCTGCATGGGCAGCTGTATCTGTACAGGCCATGCAAACCCTGTTTAACCGTTGCCCAGGCGTATCAAGGCTGTTATTATGGCCAGAGGTGACTGGTAGCATAAAAGTTATTTATAAACAAAACCATTGTTTTCAGTGACAGGCTTAGAAAAAAACATTTGTAATGGACAAAATCAGTGTTCCTGCCCGAGGCAGGATTCGAACCTGCGACCGTAGCGGTCTCGCGGTTCCAGACTATAGCGCCTAGAACCGCTCAACTACACCGGCGATAGCGTGATAAGGAAAACAGAGGGAGAAGAGTTGCTTATTAAAGTAAGACAAGGATTTTAAGTCCAAACATTTTCAATTGTTTTGTTTTATGACTGGTTTGAAATGCATGTTTAGGATGAGCTAAAGCGAATAGCTAGATGACGTATCTGTGGATAAAGTAGATATACCTGAGGTTTCAAAAATGGCTCAAATGGCTCTGAGCACTATGGGACTCAACTGCTGAGGTCATTAGTCCCCTAGAACTTAGAACTAGTTAAACCGAACTAACCGAAGGTCATCACAAACATCCATGCCCGAGGCAGGATTCGAACCTGCGACCGTAGCGGTCTTGCGGTTCCAGACTGCAGCGCCTTTAACCGCACGGCCACTTCGGCCGGCACCTGAGGTTTCCTCGCCGCGACTGTTTAATAGTATACCTCCGTCCGTACAACCGAGTTGTGTCCGGTGTATGCACAATAACAGTTTTGTTTAAAAATAACTGGTCCATTTTTGCAGTCTTTCACACACGTTAAAGCATCACTCTCGATGTGAACAAATGTGTATGCATATGTTTCGTTGACCGACGTACCCAGTCGTCTTAATCAGGTGGGGTCGGTCGTCAAACTATTCTGCATAAATTGGACAAGCAACTCTGTCGCACTCCCAGAAGTACGGTGTGAACTCTAGATAAGATTCCTCACATTCGTGTTGTACGCTAAATAATTATAACGATCAGCTTCATAACCGCTACCTCCAGTTTGTAGGATGGATAAAACGAGGTTTTGATGTAGACAACGCTGGGGATCCGTCAGCCAATTTACGAGTTGCACTGCACAGCACACATCTCCATATGTACACATGTGTACACTGTGCACTGAAACTCGTGAGTGATGCTCTATTTTACGTCTCTATGCTCGTCGTCGAATATGAGGAGTCTAGGAATCCTACGTACTCGGTTCGCTAGACAAAGAATTCAAACAAATCGTATTAATGAGTTTTATTACAAAATGGAAAGAGGCAATAACTTTGTGATTACATACATGGGTCGCAAGCAAAGGGCGACATACGAAATAAACAAGCTTGTTCACTATAGACAATCTTAAGTCGCTGCTATACAAGTCGCTAGTCTTGAAGCTGTTATTTAACTGGGGCGTCGCCAGTCGATCACGGCGCTTATGTCCTCTTCACACAGGGGCCGCTGCTGTCGCGTTGTCGTCCTGGAGAGGCGTCCGCTCAGCTTGCCATTGCCTGATGTCTTCTCACATTCATCTCTTCTCCATCGTTCACGACTGGGGTGCCGGTGATTGACTTCACGCCGTTACACTCTAACATGTGTGAAAGCCTGCAAAAATGGACTAAAAGAAAACAAACGAAGCAGAACCGGACAGATCGAAAACATTCCGTAAAAATGGCATAATACCAAGAAATACACACTTGAAAATGGGAATTATTTCCCGAAACGCGTTGTGTAAAATATGTACAAAAGAAAATCGTGACTGCTAGCAGAGAACCTATTTTTAAACAAAAATATTATTGCGCATACACTGGACACAACTCGGTCGCACACCCGGAGGTATACTACTATTCAGTCGCGGCGAGGAAACCTCACGTATCACTATTTTATCCACAGATACGTTTTTCGAGGGTGAAGCTTTCGTCGTCTGGCTATTCGCTTTAGCTCATCCCAAACACGCATTAAAAACCGGTCGTAAAATAAAATAATTGTTAATGTTTGGACTTAAAGTCCTTGTGTTACTTTAATAGGCAACTCTTGTCCCTCTGCTTTCCTTATGACGTTATCGCCTATTAACCGAAGTCAACCACCAGTCGCGTCTTCTTAACATCACACAAGCTGTTTTCCCGTAGACTAGTTTGTTCAGTGAACTTCAAGCATGTTCAACAGAAAAAGCCAGTGTACGGCGAGACAGCGTGGATTTGTTGGATTAGACGCGGGGAGCCAGGTGATAGGAGATTAACTCTCCAATGTCATAGTTGTGGATAAAGTTCCTTATGTTTGTATGTTGTACGCTAAGCAACTGTAATGAAAATTGAAGAATCCGTGTCGTCTTATTAGCATTTCCGACATGCTTTGTTATACAGTCATAATTCTAATTGGTTTATTGGTTTTACTAGTATCATTACCTTTGTTTCTGTGAAAATTACAACAGAGGGGAAGTCTGCACTATGCAGTCACTAAAACACACGACACAAATCGCAGAGTAACGCAACAATCCTCTGACGCATTGTATTCAGTCTACCCAAACACTATCTGCAAATTCTTCACTGGCAAATTTATTTGTAGTACCCTCTGTCACTGTTAAGCACAATTGAAACTGCATATAAAATAAACCGAGACAGAACCAAACATCATTGAGTCCAAGCTTGGGGACGAAGCGTAAAGGAAAAACAAGTACTGTGAGTCAACGGAAGAAGTTGATTTATAACCTCTTATTTCCAGTCCAGTACAGATACAAAGAAAAATAGGAGTAAGAAATCGAACGAACTGCGAATACTCTGTAACGATTCACCTGAGATCACAGTTCCCTGACAGTAAAATACTCTGAGAACAGCTCCAATCAACCGCCAAAATTACGTCCGTGGAGTGCAGGTTTATCCCATAGATCTCTATCCTAGAGCTTCGGTCATATTTCAAGAGGAGGGTGCATACCCTCCATGACTAACCACACTGGTGCCAACAGGATCTGAAATCGTGGCGCCCTCACCATGCACGTATCTGTGGAGAGCAGCACATAGTTTTCGTACAAGTCTTCTCTATCTTCAGTAATGAAAGAACCTAAAAATCCTGCATTTTCAGCGAGCAATGTAACGCAGTGGATACTATCATGATTTGCAAATTATCTTCCAGTCATGCAGACTTAAATTTACTGTCGTCTCCCAAACACGATGAGCTAAAATGCCAGGCACTTTGCATCGTGTAGGTGTCGACAGTTTTTATCGAGTTTATTTGAGATTATTGTCTCTAGTCAACGCAGGCGAAAAGAAAAGGCATTTATTGAAGAAGTATTCCTGTTCATTGCTGCTACTACAGTAAGACCGCAGAGACGCTTCTACACTGGACTTGCCTTACCTGATGGTATTAACACTATAAGCAAAGTGTGGGAAATAATGAACCTCAAAATCACAGGAGATGTGTCGAAGAGAGGAAAATGCACGTAGCAGTTATTATTCTGAGTCAAAGACTGTGGTACGGTCACATTACATATTTTATTGTCTTTCCATCAAACGATAGCACATTTTGATCCCTCTGGTCATTAAAAGAGAAGTTCTGGAACTGGCGACAAAGTGCCGGACAGCCACCACTAGGAACTGAAGACTCAGGGTGACTCACAACGTGAGCAACAAGTTATTGTGAAACTTTCACAGTTAAAAGTGATTGCCGCAGTGGAAGAGTTTGTGAAGGAAAGTAGCCACTTACTGTGAAGAAATCTGCCAGTATTTTGGACATTAGAGGTGGTTCAGCACACAATATTTTTCATGATGTAGGCTTACTGCAGTTCAGTAAATTGTATACCATATGGGTGCCACGTCAGTTGTCGCGTCTGAAACGCCCGCTGAATCACGCACGGCTAACAGGTAATTAGGATTGTGGAAAGGGCCAAGGGAGCTGGATTCATTTCAAAGTTGTAATTTATTATCATTCACAAATACACTTTGAAAGAATTAAATTTGCTTCGCGGCTGAAGGCCTCCAAACAGACGCTTTAGTATAAGTATACAGATATGAGATCAGCATGCGGAATGGCTGAAGGCCGCCGGATTAAATCTTCAAAATTCCAAATATACTATGATGATTACTGAGGGCAGAAGGTCAAAATATTTTAAGATGCTAACAGGGCTGATGGCACCCAATGTGCACAGAAAGAGATAAACAAACGCAATAAGATGGCTGAAGGCCGCCAAGTTGAATTCTGCAAATGAGGGAATATATATTGCAACAATCGGCAAAGCAATACATTAAGTTTAACAATTTCCTTTTTGCAACACCAACGGCGGAAGGCCCACGATAACTTGTAAAATCTTTCAGAGGAAATTACAGTAACCTTTCAAGAGCAGAAGGCGATAATGTTTATAGACTTGAAGGAAACTCTGAGAACATGTTTCCAGGGCTGAAGGCCCACAACTAACCTTGCCAAATTAAAAATATAAAATACAGTTAAATTACAACGGCATTAAGACTGCCAAAAGGATAATTAAGAGAATGGCACTCTGGAGTCTCCAGTGGATCGGTCTGCCCTCGTTCACTTAGGCGAGGCAGGTGCTGAGTCCAACTACACTTAATTTCTGCGACGCCAACCAAGGGACAATCGCGGACAGACCGACCAACCGAGAATTAAAGACCCCCCCCCCCCCCAACCAAAAAAAAAAAAATACACGTAACACTATCTCCAAACAAACGCGTATGTGAACTGAGCTGCCAAAACCACCCACCATGTTGGACAGCAACAACAGGTGAGGAAAAGACACTGCCTAAAAACTACGTTAGCGGCCAGGGCAGGTAACCAGAACACTAATGGTCATAAGGCAGAAAATTCCGCTGGTGCACTTGACTATGGATAAATTAATGTAATCAGTTCCACCTGACGGCGGCTATCTCGAACACTTCACTCGTTGTTCCTCACAGGTAAACCTCCACAACAGCAACGCCGGAACCAACAACGTAATGCTCAAAACCACTCAACCTTCACGTCCTGGGTCGGCGAGCGCCGATGCTCGTACCTATCGGACAGCTCCAGACAGACTCCGACACTGCGCAGACACCGCCAGCGGCCCATTCGACTACGTCGCACGGAGATTAATTCCCTGGTCTGCAGCAACCGACCGACTCCCCTCAGAATGCCGACAACATCTAAAATAGTCGTCAGTGAAAATAACGCCAACCTACACACACAGTTTGACAAACACTTGCACGAAGACCTGAACGATACCGAACAGTAACTAAGCACACACGAAAAGAATTGGAAGTCGGTGCACACACACAGCCGACTCATGAAGGACCGGCGAGCCAAAACTACTCCACCTACAACCTTATTGTTTATTGCAAAAGATGTGTTTGCATCACATGTTTTCTTTCACATGATCTAAAGAATGTAGTCTGTGTTAAATAATTTGTAGCATGTGTGTGACATGAGGTAGGTTGTTGCAACATAACAAATTGTAACAAAATTGCTCCCCATGACGCTATGCATGTGAGGTGAGACATGTTGTTACACACTGCCTTGTTACAAACAAGCATGAAGTAAAACTGTTACAAGTAGCCCTCCCAAATGTGCATACACATCTTAGCACCAATGGTGACATTTGGAGCAATTTATTACAATTTTCTTTGATTTTCATCTGTAACAATGCTGATGCATAAGACAAATTTTAGAATTTTGTTTGATGCTTATCTGTAACTATGGAGATGTTTGTTACAATGTGTCTGACATTTATCTATAACTGATTATAACATGGGCTAACTTGTTACAATATTATTCGATTATTATGAGCAACTGCATATAAAACCAGACAATATGTTACAATCTTTATTCAAGCTTACCTGGAACTGGTGATATATGGAATATTTTCTTACCATTTAGTTCTCATACTCATATGTAATCAAATATAAATCGGAGTAATTTGTTACAATTTTTATATTTCCTGGCAAATTAAAACTGTCTACAGTACCAGGGCTCGAACCTCGAATCTTTGTTATTTGCAGGGATGTGCTCTATCGACTGAGCATCCAAGGACAATCCACGAACCCCACCCCCTCCCCCCCTTACTTTTACTTTTATTAGAACCTACTTTTCTAGCTTCCAAACATCATCCAAGTTCTTCTAGATTGTGAAAGCAGCAATCCTGGAAAAATGGACATTGCAGAGGTATTGCTAAGCCTCATCCTGGCGGATTGTTTCCAGAACGACTTTTTCCTCTGCAATGGAATTGGTGCTGATTTGAAACCTTCTAGGAGATTAAAACGGTGTGCTGGACTGGCACTCGAAACTGGGATCCTTGCCTCTCGCGGGCAATTGCTGTGTTGACTGAGCTATCCAAGCATGATTCACAACCCACCCTCAAAGCGAAAAGTCATTCTGCAAACAATCTTCTAGACTGTGGATAAGCTATTCTCCTCAATATCCTTTTTTCCACGAGTACTGGTCGTGCAAGGTATACAGAACTTCTGTGATGTTTTGAAGGTAGGAAATGAAGTACAGGCGGAACTAAAACTGTGAAGGAGGGTCATGGTTGGATGGCTCAGTCAGTACAGCACTTGCCTGAGAACAGCAAGGGTCCCACATTCGAATCCCAGTCTGACAGACAGGAAGTTTTAATCAGTACACACTCCACTGCAGAATGATAAGTTATTCTGTGACAATTTTGTTTAATGTTACATTGACGGTAATAAGGGTCATTTGATATGGTGACAGATATTACCTCAATCATAGTGACTACCATTATCTTGGACACGTGGTAAAGAGGTACTATTGGGGTAATCATGCTCATTTGGTATGGTGACTACCATTACCCGGATTGTGGTGACTTTCATTACCCTGAAGTTATGATTTTATTCACTTTGATCTGTCATCTACATCAACAGTACCAATACGCGAGCCAGAGTGGCCCACTAATACAGTGCCAACAAGTCCCAGGAGCAGGGCCTGGAGCTAGTAGATGGAACTGTGGTGGTAGCTGGCAGGGCTTGGGGTGGTGCATGGTGCAGTGCTGCCTGGTGTAGCCATAACCTCTCGTTAGTATGTCATTTTTTGTACGAGTGCACAGCTTCTAATCATGATCCTGGCAACTTTCCATGGTCCACCAGTGGAGAAGGTACTTTGCTCATTCCATGACACTGGCAGGTTCACTGTGCTTAGCCTGGTCTGTCTACAATACGTCAACAGTCCCTTTGCTGCAACTGGCATGCTGATATACTGTGCTCACTGTCTGCCGATGGTTCCTGCAGTACTGCATTCCTATGTATAGATCCGCCAAGATACAGTGGCGGTTATAACAGCATCGCTGTCCTTCGCAAGACCCAGCCCCTGGATCTCTACTCTGGACTGGTCTGCAACAAAAGTGAACATGCATGGACAACAGTGTACAATATTTACAAGACTTTCAACTTTTTAAGTTCCAGTTGCCTTAGTTCAGATACTGCAGAATTACTCTCCAACGTTTAGTTCATGTGATCCTTCCTTATAACTACATGGGTACACTGGTGTCACACTAATTACTAGTCCATTAGTTATCATTAGAATCTTAAATTCAACACACAAACACTAATATCCTACAAGTCACGTCATCTTGACAACCCTCCATATACCGCTTATCAGACTTAAGGTCATCATGGCCTGTCAATAGTCTTATAACTGTTAAACGGTAGGAAATACGTTTCTTACTACCATGCAAATCACAGTGTCAGAAGAACAATCACTTTCACTCTCCCTCCTTCGTACCTGAAGCAAGATTGGCAAACCAGTCTACCGGGACGTATACTAAAAGGTGGAGAGTATGGCTGGCTTTCTATCTAAAGCAGAATAAGGCTCCAGAAAACAGAGTCAGAGCTACAATGGTGCCAGGTGTCATAACATTTAGAAAACAAGAGTCATGTGATGCTGTTTCTCCGGACACTGCTGCACATGTTGTAGAATATTTTAGGCCAAAATGTGTACTTATTGAGTTACTACGACCTAGTTGACGGAGTGGATGAGGTCTGGCTCCAATGTTTTACTGAGTTAGGTTAAATTCTGTACTAAAAGTGCTTACAGCGACTGGTCTGACCAGTAAAACTGTGGCTGTGTTACATTTAACCTGGTATTTCCTGTAACCATGGCTGGTGGATAGGTTGTTGGTCCTTCATGTCACGTGTTGTTCCATTAATTAATATCCCATTACCACTGAGTTCCAATCGCTTTGACCCTGAGAATCTAACCTGTTCATAGAAGTTTGCTACCACCACTATGATGTCATTCATGGAGTATATCCACTGTAGCCCTGCTTGTTGGAAATAGAGTTTAGGTTCTGTAATGTCCTGTGGACCACATGTCCTTCTGTTTCGCCTAGAAACAGTTGAATTTCGCTTGCATCTGCGCCAGCCTGAATTATTCATGTTGGGCACATAGTAAATTTTCCCTTTGACAGTGCAAGATTTCTTCTACCATCATTACTGCATGCCTATGCTTCTCTTCCGAAATTAGCAGAAGTTCAGCAGTTCTCACTTGTAGAAATTTTCCTTCATCCTTATCCATGATGCGCGTCAACCTGAGAAGAAGGACTACCATCACTCTATTCCCCTTCGGAAAGGTCTGCTGTCACCAGTGATATATATCACAAATGCAACGAAAATAGATCCTTCACGTACACATCACGATACTGCGGCTCACAAAATCTTAGTCCCTACATAATCTTAGAACAGAATATTACCTTCTGATAATTACATATATACCCTAAAGTCACCTAACGCAGTGGTTACAACACCATGTATCAAAAAACACATTCAACAATCCTTCTCACTTACTCGACTTCACTACTTATAGTACTTCCTCCATGGGTCTCAAAACTTCTTCATTCTCACTCTTCTGCTTATTTCTCGTCATCTTTCTCTCAGGGATGCGTTCCGATTTCCATAAAAATGAATCTAGAGTGCCTTGAAAAAGTCGACGGCGTCCAACATACACCGTCGTCGTTTTCATCGGTAACTGGAGTTTGGCGTTGACTGATGACATTGAATGAATCTCTTGGTATGCGCCAAAGTCCCCTGTTACATATTTTTTTGTTTTATGCTTTGGGATATGTGGGCTTCACAACATTACCTGTTGCCCTACCTGGTAATGTGGTAATCTCCCAGTGCATTTTACTGCTGCCACTTGTCATTCCACAGCCTTTGTTTTTACTTTCTGCACAATTCTCTAATCATATCCGTCTCCCTTACACTATCTCAAATGGAGACATTCCAGTATTAATCTAATCTTTGCAGTTGTATACTACCAGGACATATATATATATATATATATATATATATATATATATATATATATATATATATATATATATATATCCCAGTCATTAAGGCATGTAGTAACTCAACGCCTTAGCAGTAATATAGTGCACCTGCTCTATTGTACCAACAGTCTGTGTCTACAGTAGTCTAGTTCTTAGTTTTTGAACCTGAAGCAAGTGACAATTGTTTTATCAAGCCTGACATGAAATTTGTCCCCTGGTCTATGACCAGTTGTCTCAAGCACATAAAACGTAAGCATCCAGCTGTTGACGAAGCCTAGTTTCGCCATAGTGGCTTGCTGATTTGGGATCCTGACGATTTCCATGTAATGAGAGATCAGCAGTTGTGAGAACAAAATGATTTTCAAGCTGGAGTCCAACTAAATGGGCCTAAAATATCCCCTCTATCATTTCAGATACCTCCATTCCTCCTGATAACCTTCCCAGCAGTACTTACCTATGGTTCATATCCACTTGCCACACACACAATATACAACTCTGGTCTACATCTTCCTTCTTCCACAACCATCATTACTTACCTGCTACCTTTCAGTTAATAGTCCTATAACTGCCATGCGTGGATAGCATGTGATTATATGCTTTCTTCAATATTTTCTACTTGAGCCTGTTAGAAGGGTCCTCCAACTCTAATAACCATTTTAGAGCCACATGATTGGATACTATCTTGAATATTTTACCACGCAAGTTATCACTGAAAATTTGTAATTCCACATGTGAATCGGAACATTTCCTTCTCTGTGGTGGAACAGTTTTTCTCTGCATTATTGAGTTGCCACGCGATGTTCTTCGCCATTCACCACATGGCTCTAAATGAGCCCTAATACCTGACTGCATATGTCACATGTTAGCAAAGATTTCCTCTGATAGTCAGGGAAAATCGAAATTGGTAAAAATGCAGGTCTGTGATTCACTTAGAAACTTAAAATTCTGTGCCATTTTATCAGTCTGAGGGCTGTCTATCATTTCCTTGCTAATTACATGTCCAAAGGAACACACTTCCTCTAACGCAAAATGACGTTCTACATATCAATAAAAAACCCAATTATATAATCAAAATACATCAAACATTGTCGAGGTTTCAAATCCATTAGTATCCTGTCCAACAACCACTGGAATATTTCTGGTGTATTCTTTATTCTGAATAGCATTTTTTGGGACAGATAGTTACCGCAAGGAACTGAGAACACTGTCATTGCTGGGTCCACTAGAACCAGCTCTAATGGATTGTACCTGCTCCTTAATTCCAGGCTAGAGAAATGCTGGAACAGTCCCAGGTTATTGAAGCTATCCTTGACATTGGGTTCGGGTGTGTATCAGTTACTATTTTATGACTATGATGGTGACAATCATAGGAGAATCTACAGGGTGTCCGAAAAGTCTTTCCTGATTACGTAAATTGATAACTCGGGCTAGAAGTAAGTGACAAATATGAAACTGGTGTCTAATTGTTTACAAACTATCAAAGTTTTTTTCACACATCAGTAAACTTCCACATGAGCACCCTTGGTAGCACGTAGCACATCTTGGCTATATTCAATTTCCGTCCACACATTAGCCAACATCACTGGAGGGATCGATTCAACGACTGTGGTTATCCGTTGCCGCAGGGTTTCAAGATACGGTACACGTGTTCGGTGGACCTCGTCTTTGACATAACCCCATAAAAAGAAGTCTAATGGGGTTATGTCCGGAGAGCATGGAGGCCAAACCGTTGGCCCATCACGACCAATCCATCGCCCAGGAAAGGTCATATCGAGATAGGCACGGACGTCCAAACCCCAATGAGGCAGTGCACAGTCTTGCTGAAACAAGACATCGGGGTGATGCTGAAGCACCTGAGGAACAGCATACAGTTGCAACATGTCCAGATACACTGGAGATGTGATGGTAGCCTCAGCGAAGAAGAATGGCCCGATAATTCGATCTTGCAATAGCGCGCACCAAACATTCACCTTTGGACTGCGTCTGGTGCACTCCATGACCTCACCGGGGGGTTGTGAACCCCAAATGCGCACATTATTGCGATTCACTACTCCACTGACAAAAAAGGTCGCTTCGTCGGAAAAGGCAATTCGTCTGAGATAACCATCATCATCCTCAATACGTGATAGCATTTCGACCGCAAAGTCATATCGACGTGTACTGTCATTGGGCAACAATGGAAGTGGAAGTTTACTGATGTGTGAAAAAAACTTTGATAGTTTATAAACAATTAGACACCAGTTTCATATTTTTGTATCTTACTTCTAGCCTGAGTTATCAATTTATGTAATCAGGGAAAGACTTTTCGGACATCCTGTACTGTTGCTGGAGCTACCTCTTGACTTTCTGAGTACAACCACAATGGCGACCTAGGGTTTTCCTTTAACATTCCACTGGTTGACTGTTGGCATATGAAATGCTGCCCAACTTTTTGTAAAGCCTAAGATAAAAGGACATGCTTTATGATATACTAGTGCTTCATTTCTCACTGGAATTCGGTGAGGTGTTATGGGTGTCACTGTTAGCAGACCCTGAAGTTAAAACAAGTCCTCGACCTCCAATAGTAACTTCTCCACTGCTGCTCTCTCTGTCCCTTGTGCATGTGCCATCTTTTTACGTAATGCAATTTTAGTGGTGCACTGTGACTGACAATATTGCACACGCAGTGTTCCAGTAATCCTGCTCCTGGATGTCCAATGTTGCTACTAACATCACCTTTCTTAACATTGCTTCATCAGCGCCAAAATTATGTAGATTCACATATACCACTTTCCTGCCATCTCCCTCCTGTATGCATACAATTCTCCTTCTTAGACGACAATGTGGTGTATCCTATATGTCTCTCTCCATTAGTGAATCTCGTGGTCGTGCGGTAGCGTTCTCGCTTCCCACGCCTGGGTTTCCGGGTTCGATTCCCGGCGGGGTCAGGGATTTTCTCTGCCTCATGATGGCTGGGTGTTGTGTGCTGTGGTGTCACTGCCAGACACCACACTTGCTAGGTGGTAGCTTAAATCGGCCGCGGTCCATTAGTACATGTCGGACCCGCGTGTCGCCACTGTGTGATCGCAGACCGAGCGCCACCACACGGCAGGTCTCGATAGACGTACGAGAACTCGCCCCAGTTGTACGACGACGTTGCTAGCGACTATACGGACGAAGCCATTTCTCTCATTTGCCGAGAGACAGTTAGAATAGCCTTCAGCTAAGTTAATGGCTACGACTTAGCAAGGCGCCATTAGCCTTAAATAGCTTGTATATAAAGAGTCACTTGTATCGCCACAATCTCCAGATGTCTCATCAAGAACGATGTATACAAGGATGTATTAAAAGTTTATTCCAAAGCTACGTATTTTCTTTATCACATTCATTAAGTCTCCTGTTTCAGACCTCACTCCATCCTTCGTGAGTTAGCGCGTGCATCTTGGCCGCCTCTTTCAATTAGTGTGCGTAGTGTTGGCAAGTCTGCCGACACTACATGTGCTGTCCATAGGTTACGTAGGTTTAAGTAGTTCTAAGTTCTAGGGGACTGACGACCATAGATGTTAAGTCCCATAGTGCTCAGAGCCATTTGAACCACTCTCTCCATTAGTGGCTCTATTACATGCAGCGTATCAACAGGCAACTCCAAATCGACATTTACCCAGAGCAACTTTCCATTGCCCTCTCGCATCATGCATATCAAACCTTAGTATTTTTGTACATATTTTAACTGGTTTGTCCCTTAAGATAGTCACAGTCTGCGACAGTATTTCATTTCCACCGTTGTCTCACTAAGTTACACCACACGTCATTGAAGGACAGTTTTGTATGTAATCTTCATATAAAAAGTCAAACCCAAGAAATTCTACGGTAACCTTCGCTTACATGAGGTACTACTTCCACACACACAGTGTTGAAACTTAACTGCCCCAGCCTGGAAATCTAATCCCATTGAAGCTACCGATCTCAAAACATTTTCTCCCACCCAGTGAAACCTGTAGCACAGTGAGTTCAGCTGATTCCGACACAAAAGGTCCATACTCGCAACTGACACATGATAGTCCTATGTCCAACAAAAACCCATGTTTCCTGCCGCTGACAGTCCGTTTTATGGCAAACTCCACCTCCGCATACGTATTCTCTGCGTCAAAATTTAATGGGAAAGGCGCTCGGTGAACTTGGGGTTACTTCTTGTGTTTTTAATGCTTGTCCATTTCCACCTCGTCTACCTCTGTCATTGCATCCACAATTCCGTTGCAGGTATCCACATTTTTCGCCCCACTGAGACTGGAGACACGGCCTCTGGACATGTCCCATCTGTCCACACCTACAACATTACACATTAGCGGATAATACTCCTGTTGCCATGTCATTCTTCTCAAATTCTGTTGCTAACCTGACAGCAGAATACAGATTTTTGTGTACAACTCTCTGGACCCACCTTGAAACATCAGATGACATGTTATTCAGGAAAGATTCGAGCGCCATATATTCGAATTCCTACTGTATAATGTTTTTCGCCGCACCCCTAATTTATACACTGACCAGCCATAATACTCGTATTATGACCAACTACCTAATACCTAGTATATCCACTTTTGGCAAGATAATATATCCACCTTTGGCATGGATAACAGCGGCGACGTGTCACGGCATGGAAGCAATGAGGCCTTAGTAGATCGCTTGGGGGAATTGGCACCACGTCTACACACACAAGTAATCTAATTCCCAAATTCCCATAAATTCTGGAGAGGGGGCAATCAACTCTGACACCACGTTCAATCACATCCCAAAGGTGTTTGATCAGCTTCGGATCTGTCAAACTGGGGGGCCAGCACATCAAACCACTCCATCACACTCCTGGCCCTTTGACGCTGCGCATTATCTTGCTGAAATATGCCACTGCCGTTGGTAAACAGGATCATCATGAAGCGATGTAAGTGGTCTGCAAGGAGGGTACCATACTCTTTGGCCAACATAGTGCCTTGCACGAGCTCCACTGGACCCATGGATGCTCATGTGAATGTTCTCCAGAGCATAACGCGGCCGCCAGCTTGTCTCCATGTCAGAGTTCACGTGTCAAGGAGCTATTCCTCTAGAAGAAGACTGATTCTCACCCTCCCATCGGCATGATGAAGAAATTATCGGGATTCGTCTGGCCATGCAATGCTCTGCCACTCTGCCAGTACCCAGTGCCGATGGTCGCATGCCCATTTCAGTCGTAGTTGCCGATGTCGTGGTGTTAACATTGACACATGCATAGGCCATCGGCTGAGGAGGTCTATCGGTAGGAGTCTTCGGTGCACTGTTCGTTCAGACACACTTGTATTCTGCCCAGCATGAAAGTCTGATTTAGTTCCACCACAGTTTGCCGCCTGTCCTTTTCTATCAGGCTGTTCAGCCTACAACGTCCAACACCTGTAATGAGGGGAAGCCGCCCAACACGACGTCTGGAAGTGGTCCCACGTTTGTTTTGCACGTGTTGAATACCCGACACCCCGTGCAGCTTCCAAATTGCTCGTGCCGAGCCTCCAGGCCGTCACAATCTGCCCTTGGTCAAACTTAGACAGTTAGCGCACCTTTCCCATTCTACCCATGGACAGTACACTCACTGATACTACATGCACTGTGAGTGTATCTAGCAGTCATCCCTCGCCACGTGACGCTGCTGCTACTTGGACAGGTTTACATCAATGGCAGGTCGGTGGTCATAATATTCTGTGTAAATGATACAAACATGTGTAACTGATAATTACAAGCCAACGATGGAAAAACTTTTTTGCTGAAAATACCTTATTCTTATGTTTTTTAGGGTGGTAAATCCAAATATGATACTTGAAAAGCTGTATCACCCACCTTTTCTTCGCATTTTACAGTTAAATTTATTAAATTAAGCGATTTTTTAAAGAATTTAACAGCTTTTATATGGTTGAAATAATTTAGAAAGGAGGTGTAATTAATGTAGATGACGTTGGTAGCACTGCTGAAAAACATTTGCCGGCAAAAAAAGGTCGGTTATATTTTTGTGTTAACAGATGGTGTTTTGTTCACTGTCAAGCTAACCTCACTTTCCCGTTTCCTGTAATGTGCTTAGTACAATGTCTAATCGTGGTTGTAAAAATTCTGCTGACAGTTTTTGTTATATCTGTGGTGAATTTGTGATTAAAAAACACCAAAGAAACATTATAGACACTGTGAAAAAGGTTTATCTATCATACTTTGATCTAAACTTGGTGATCAAGATAAATCTTGGGCGCCGTGTAAGGTATGTTATATGTGTGTTGAAGATCTGAGGAAATTGTCCAACAAGGAGAAAAAGAAGGCTTTAGATTTGCTGTTCCTATGATATGGAGGCAGCTAAGAAATCATTCCGATGATTGCTACTTCTGCAGTGTTGATATTACTGGTCATAATTCGAAAAACAAGAAGGTAATAAGCTACCCTAACGTTCCGTCCGCCATCCGACCAGTGGTGTAGATATTCCGGTTCCTGAACCACCAGATGATTTAAATTCTATTCCAACAGAAGTATTTTCTGATGAACAGTCTGATTTAGATGAACCAGATGATGATGAATTCCATTGTAATACAGCAAGTCTAGAGCCCAAATTGTTTACTTAGACCGAGGTATCTGGGCTTAACGAAAGAAAAAGCTGAATTGTTTGGCTCCAGATTAAAAGGAAAGAACTTATTGGCAGTTGGAACCAGCATGGACATGTATAGAAAGAGTATTGGCAGTTGGGACCAACATCTACAGGTATAGAAAGAGAGAGCAGCAATTTTCCAAGTTTTTTCAACAAGAAGGTGATTTAGTGTACTGCTCGGACATTCCAGGGCTGATGAATGAGTTTGGCACTGAATACAAAAAGGAAGACTGGAGGCTGTTTATTTATTCATCCGAAACTAGTTTAAAGGCTGTTTTGTTACACAATGGTAACATGTATGCATCTATACCTGTTGGACATTCTCTACATGTGAAAGAAAGCTATAAAAAACCAAGAAATAGATTAGAAAACCAAGAATAACTAAATAAAATAGGCTATTCTACTCATGGTTGGATGATATGTGGCGATCTAAAAGTAACATGCATGTTCCTTGGTCAGCAAGGTGGCTTTACCAAATTTCCATGTTTCATGTGTGAAAGGGGCTCTAGGGCTAGGGATCAACACCGGTGCAGAAAGAACTGCCCTGTGAGGGAGTCTTTAAAACCTAGTGAGAAGAACATTCTACACAAAAACCTTGTAGAGCCAAAAAACGTACCCATAACACCTCTACATATAAAGTTAGGCCTATTGTAAAGGCTTTGCCTAAAGATAGGCCATGTTTTAAGTATCTCTGCCAGAAGTTTCCACACCTTTCAGAAGCTAAACTAAAAGAAGGCGTCTTTGTCGGACCTGAAATTAGAAAATTGATGAATCCACAATGACCTTAAATGAGAAAGAAGCATGGGTATCATTCAAGCAAGTCGTTACAAAGTTCTTACGACTTGAAAACAGAATATGTTTCTATTATAGCTACAATGTTAAAGAAGTTTAAACCTTTAGGATGTTTAATGAGCCTGAAAGTTCATTTTTTGAACAGTCACCTTGATTACTTCCCGGACAATATGGGAGATGTTAGTGAGGAGCAAGGAGAGCGTTTCCACCAGGACATTAATGTGACGGAAAAACGCTACCAAGGACGCTGGAACGCCAACATGATGGGGGACTACTGTTGGTCACTTCACCGAGAAGTTCAGCAAGCGACTCGTCGTAGAAAAAGCTACACAAGAAGCTTCAATGAAAAAAGAGAAAGAAAATACAAACCAATTCCAGGTGACAAGTGAAACTTCTGTTAACACATATCATTGTTTTAAGTAGCTTACTGTAAATAAAAACCATGCCTATGTTTAACAAAGCGTTTCATTAATTTCCCCGTTTACCGTATAGTATAGGATTTTTATACCATATAGTAAAAAGTATATTGGTAGAAAAGTATGGGTGATACAAAAAAAACTAAGGCTGGATTGGAATTCAGCTCATAAAAATCTATAAAGATCAGCTATCAAAGTAAAAAAAGTTTTTCAAAAAAAAATTTTCGTTGGCCTGTAATTGGCTGGAACTACTTATGTTCGGTTGCTTGGAGACCATTTGCGTTCACGTTCCCAAACAACGATGGAATTTTTATGGATGACAATGCTCCATGGCAATTCGAGCGAACGATTTGGCCACCGAGGTCGTCCGACCTCAGTCGCATCGAACATTTATGGGGCATAATGCAGAAGTGAGCTCATGCCCAAAATCCTGTACCAACAATACTTTCGCAATTGCGGACGGCTACACAGGCAGCATGGTTGACTATTTCGTGCAGGTGCTGATGCACTATGCAAGGTAAAAGGAGGTCCGACACGGTATCAGGAGGTATCATATGACTTCTGTCACCTCATTGTACTTACCAGGCTTACAAATTATCGTGCAGCTGAGAAGTTTGTTCCGAGTCCTAAATGAAATTACAATGAAATGAACACCCTTAGCTGCTTACAGCCGTTGACATACGTCAACGGTGACAGATTAAAATGTGTGCCCCCACCGGGACTCGAACCCGGGATCTCCTGCTTACATGGCAGACGCTCTGTCCATCTGAGCCACCGAGGACACAGAGAATAGCGCCACTGCAAGGATTTATCTCTGGCACGCCTCCCGCGAAATCCACATTCTCAACGTATTGTCCCGCACTACATTCGTAGTGCCCCCGCCCATTATACTCATTACTCGCGTAGTGTTGCCGATTCCCATAAGAGTTCGGGCACTGTTAGCCCTGTTAGTATATATACAGTTAAGGCTCACTGGCCACTTGACATCTTCTTCTTCTGTGCGAATGCACAAAGAGTGCGCGAACTCTTACGGGAATCGGCAATGCGCTGCGAGTAATGAGTATAATGGGCGGGGGCACTACGAATGTAGTGCGGGACAATACGTTGAGAATGTGGGTTTCGCGGGAGGCGTGCCAGAGATAAATCCTTGCAGTGGCGCTATCCTCTGTGCCCTCTGTGGCTCAGATGGACTAGCCGGCACGGTAGCTGTGTTCGGTCAGAGGGTTAGCTGCCCTCTGTAATAAAAAACTGAGTCAACGGACGAATAATGAACTTCAACGGGCGTCAGGGGACGTCGGCCACGAACAAAAGCAACGAACTTTAACGAACAAAATGAGATAACAAAAAAAAAAGATGGATAGAGCGTCTGCCATTTAAGCAGGAGATCCCGAGTTCGAGTCCCGGTCAGGCCACACATTTTCGTCTCTCCCCGTTGACGAATGTCAACGCCTGTAAGCAGCTAAGGGTGTTCATTTCATTGTAATTTCATTCTAACGAGCTGCATGGTCACTGATGGTATCTGTTCTTTCGGACATGTCCGAAAGAACAGATACCATCTTACAAGGGAACCTCCCCATCGCACCCCCCTCAGATTTAGTTATAAGTTGGCACAGTGGATAGGCCTTGATAAAATGAACACAGATAAATTGAGAAAACAGGAAGAAGTTGTGTGGAACTGTGAAAAAATAAGCAAAATATACAAACTGAGTAGTCCAAGGGCCACATAGGCAACATAATGGACAATGTGAGCTGAGGAGCGCCGTGGTCCCGTGGTAGCGTGAGCAGCTGCGGAAAGGGAGGTACTTGGTTCAAGTCTTCTCTCGAGTGAAAATTTTACTTTCTTTATTTTTGCATAGTTATTATCTGTCCGTTCGTTCATTGACGTCTCTGTTCACTATAATAAGTTTAGTGTCTGTGTTTTGCGACCGCATCGCAAAACCGTGCGATTAGTAGACGAAAGGACGTGCCTCTCCAATGGGAAACGAAAACATTTGATCGCAAGGTCATATGTCAACAGATTCCTCCTCAGGAAAACACATCTGATATATTCTATACGACACTGGTAACGGCATGTGCGTCACATGACAGGAATATGTTGTCGACCAACCTAACTTGTACACTTGGCGAATGGGTAAAAAGATTCTTGTACCTTGCCAATTTAGGTTTTCTTGTGGATGTGACAATCACTCCAGAAAAGTGATGGAAACATAAGAGTTTGTCACATAAACTGAAAATAAAAAACTAAACTTCTCACTCGATGGAAGATTTGAACCAAGGACCTTTCGTTCCGTAGCTGCTCACGTTACCACGAGACCACGGCGCTCCTGCGTTCCAAGGGTCCTTGATGTCGCCTATCTTCCCATGAACTACTCAGTTTGTATATTTTGCTTATTTTTTCACAGTTCCACACAACTTCTTCCTGTTTTCCCAATTGATCTGTGTTCAGTTTTTCAAGGCCTATCCACAGTGCCAACTCATAACTAAATCTGAGAGGGGTGCGATGGGGAGGTTCCCTTGTTAGTATATATAGAGTCCTAACTGGTTCTCATTCTTTGTTGCTGACAGTAAGGTTTTTCATTATTGCGGAAGTTTACTATAATAGTTTCGCACAAAGACCTCGCTGGCTTTTACAGGCTCGAGGATCATGGTGTGTTCTCTGCAAACGAGAGGCGGAAATTTCTCGGTGAAAGACTGTGATAGTAATGAGGTACCTCGTGAAATAGATGCCTCGCCGGCCAACAAGACGGGGTCCGCTCTGATGAGAGGGAGCCCGCAGCAGGTAATTGGACGACGGAGAGCGGTCAGCGGCGAGAGCCGGAGAACGCAGCGGTGGCCAGCGCCCGGTTACCAGCCTGACGGCACACCCACTCACTCACTCGCTCACCGCTACAGCCAGGCTGGCTTCCGCTTGCCGCTCTCCTCTCACGCGCCACGGTAAACGTCAGAGCGCTGCGCAAGGTCGCAGATTTCCGCAGACGCACAGCGGGCCTATGTCTTCCCACTGTGCTCGCATTTCTCGCAAGTCGACACTAGGGTGCTGTGTGTCACAGTGCTATGACGACGGAGGAGGGCGTCCTACAAAATGTAACAGAAGGGACGTACGTTTCTGATATAATTCCGTTCAACTCGCCTAGTGTTTAATATTACATGTACGTTGCTTATGTCGTGCTTTCTATGTACTGCATTTCCTGCTATTCCATGTGCTTCTAGTTATGAACGATTTAGGTTTTCCGTGATTTCCCTAAATCGCTTCAGGCAAATGCCGGGATGGTTCCTTAGAAAGGGCACGGCCGATTTCCTTCCCCATCCTTCCCTAATCCGAGCTTGTGCTCCGTCTCTAATGACCTCGTTGTCGACGGGACATTAAACAGTAATCTCCTCCTCCTCCTCCTCTAGTTATGAACATATTGTCTCGTTTGGATACAATGAGACTTGGTTCTGCAAAATACAGCTAATGGATGAGTATATGCAATGGACACGAGTTACAGGGTACATTGAGTTCTTAAATCTACATAGGTGAAAGCAAACTAATGACATCATCAAGCACAATAGATATACATCAAATTAGAGCCCAAGACTTGGTATAAATGAAAAATGGCAACATTATAAAGTACAAAGAGTGACTAACCTAACAAACAATGTGATAATAATTCATCTGACAATAGCATAAATGTCAGTCGTAATACTACCTTGCCTAGGGTGTGCAATAATAGCAAAGCGGAGTAGCATAGCATCATAAAAAAATGGCACATTTCATAGTATCAGTGAAAACAAAGTAGCATCAGAAATAAATGAACACTAGCTGTATAGAGGCTATATACAAAAAGGACACAAAATCTTGTTACATAAAAAAAATGTTAAAGTTACAGTTTGCAGCGGTCAGACCACCCAAGGGATGTGATCCGCTGTACACATGTCAAAATAAATGGTGTCTCTTTCAGTTGCTAATTTCATGCACTTGCATATGAAAACGGAAAGAAGTGCAAGACCTAAGCTTACAGTAAGAGAACCGACCTGCAAGATTCTCCCTGTCGAGCACCACGTCACCTACTAAAATGCTGACTAATCAAAGAATCGTGAAAACAAGGCACCAACAGAATTTGTATAAGCGTGGGAAATGCATCAGGTAAAAAAAAAAATCTGTGTTGTGTCATATTATTATGTACACTCATATGTAAATCAGAATAAGCATATATGAAAGCTGGCAATATAAATACGCACATCTGTAAAAAATTTGGAAAATAGCAAAGTTCCTGAAAAATAACAAAAAAATATATACCAAGCTGAACGGCAAAAAATATATATTAATAGTAGTTGTGTAATGTCTTCGGAAAGCATCTTAGCTATATTAAGACGTATTGGAAGTTCCAACTATCTCTTCCTAGCCATGACGTAACACCTTTTTCGGGAAATCCAGTAAAGACTGACAACGTGCAGATCATCTAAATTTAAGTGAGACAGCACTATTTCTTCTGAAAGCAGGTTGGTTTTATTCAGGATTCCAATGCACCACATTATTCCCCATTCTTTTGGTTACAAAACCCTATTTTTCAATGTCACCTCCGTTCAATGCGGCGGCCTTACGCCACCTTACTGGGATGGCCTACGCACCCGCATGCTACCACTTTACTGGCTACTTGCTCGCCAATCTGTTGCTGCATCAGTAACCTCTCCACCATTCACCATTCATGTACTGCCTCCCCCCCCCCCCCCCGAGTGCGTTTTTCAGTGGCCCAAACAGGTGGAAATTGGAACGTGAGAGATCCGGGCTGTTGGGTTAATGAGGTTTTATGAAGTTTTATGGGCTCGTCTCGCCACTGCAAGACTTGTGTGACGTCTAGCGTTTGCAGGGAGAAGGAGAACTACGCTTGCATTTTGAGTGTCCACACAAAAGCAAGGGTTGTAACATTAAGAGTGCAATGGGAATTACGGATAGGTGGAAAGCGTACATTGAAGGCCTCTGTCAGGAGGGGGACCTGTCTGATGACGTGACAGAAGAAGAAACAGGAGTCGACAGGGAAGAGATAGGGGATCCAGCGTTAGAATTTAAAAAAGCTTTGGACGACTTAAGATAAGGCGGAAGGGACAGATAACATTCCATCGGAATTTATTAAATTATTTGGAGGAATTGGCAACGCCGGCCGGAGTGGCCAAGCGGTTCTAGGCGCTTCAGTCTTGAACCGCGCGACCGCTACGGTCGCAGGTTCGAATCCTGACTCGGGCATGGATGCGTATGATGTCCTTAGGTTAGGTAGGTTTACGTAGTTCTAAGTTCTAGGGGACTGATGAGCTCAGATGTTAAGTCCCATACTGCTCAGAGCTATTTGAACCATTTGAAGTGGCAACAAAACAACCACGTTGGTGTGTAGAATGAACGTACCACGAAACTATCGCAAAAACATGAGCCACACAAGTGCGAAAATAGCAAGAGCCGACAAGTAAGAGAACTGTCGCACATTCAGCTTAACAGCTCAAGCATCCAAGTTGCTGACAAGGATAATACACAGAAGAACGGAAAAGGAAACTGAGGATCTGTTACATCACGATCTGTTTGGCTTCACGAAAGATAAAGGCACCAGCGAGGCGGTTCTGACGTCGTGGTTGGCAATCGAAGCAAGGCTGAAGGAAAATCGAGACACGTTCATAGGATTTGTCGACATGAAAAAGTGTTCGAAAACTTAAAATGGTGCCAGATGTTCGAAATCGCGAGAAAATCGAAAAAAGCTGGTAATGCACAGTTTGTACGAGAACGAAGAGGGAAAAGTAAGTCTGGAAGACAAAGAACGGAGGCTGCACGACAGGGATGTAGTCTTTCACCCCTACTGTTCGCTCTATACACCGAAGAAATGATGACGGAAATAAAATAGGGGTTCAAGAGTGAGTTTAGAACTCAAGGTGTAAGGATGTTAACAGTAAGACTCACTGATGACATAGCTGTCCTCAGAGAAAATGAAGTTACAGTATCTACTGAATGGAATGAACAGTCTAATGAGTACAGAATACGGATTGAGAGTAGATCGAAGAAAGGCGAAAGTATTGACAAGCAGTCGAAATGAGAACAGCGAGAAATCCAATATCAGACATGGGGATCACGAAGTAGATGGGCCGGCCGAAGTGGCCGTGCGGTTAAAGGCGCTGCAGCCTGGAACCACAAGACCGCTACGGTCGCCGGTTCGAATCCTGCCTCGGGCATGGATGTTTGTGATGTCCTTAGGTTAGTTAGGTTTAATTAGTTCTAAGTTCTAGGAGACTAATGACCTCAGCAGTTGAGTCCCATAGTGCTCAGAGCCATTTGAAGTAGATGGAGTTGAGGAATTTTGTTACTAGGCAGCCAAATGGATTATTGGAGGAGTGAGGACATAAAAAGCGGACCAGCATTAGCAGGAAGGGTGTTCCTGGTCAAGCGAAGTCTACTAGTATCAAACACAGGCCTTAAGTTGAGGAAGACATTTCTGAAAATGTACGTTTGGAGAGCAGCATTATACATTAGTCAAATATGGACTGTGTGGAAATCGAAGCAGAAGTGGATCATTTGAGATGTGATGCTAAAGAAGAATGTTGAAAATTAGATGGGCTGGTAAGGTAAGTAATGAGGAGGTACTCTACAGAATACATGGAAAATGACAAGAAGGAATGACAGGATGATTGGACGTCTAATCATCTTATCAAAAGAGAGGTCAACTTTATCAAATGGCTCTGAGCACTATGGGACTTAACATCTGAGGTCATCAGTCCCCTAGAACTTAGAACTACTTAAACCTAATTAACCTAAGGACATCACACACATCCATGCCCGAGGCAGGATTCGAACCTGCGACCGTAGCAGTCGAGCGGCTCCGGACTGAGCGCCTAGAACCGCTAGACCTCAACTTTTTCAGTTTGTGGACACATGCCCAGTGAACACACACTGTGTATCTTGAATACAGTTGTTTCCATGGCCTTCTGCATCTTCACGGGCAAGAGGGTCGAACCTCTGCCTGCTCCTCCACCCTCTTTGACAAGGCCTTTGGCAGCACGAGGGTGACTATGAGGTAGTCTTCGGTCGACATTACTGATGATTTTTATTCAGATTTTAAGCAGAGACTGCGAGCGAACACGGGAATGTAGAACGTTTAAATTACTGACCAAAGATGCTAACAACCAAGGACCGAGCGAGGTGGCGCAATGGCGCAATGGTTAGCACACTGGACTCGCATTCGGGAGGACGACGGTTCAATCCCGCGTCCGCCACCCTGGTTAGGTTTTCCGTGATATCCCTAAATCGCTCCAGACAAGTGTCGGGATGGTTCCTTTGCAAGGGCACGGCCGACTTCCTTCCCCGTCCTTCCCTAATCCGATGAGGCCGATGACCTCGCTCTCTGGTCTCCTCTCCCAAACAACCCCAACCCTTAACCAAGGTGGAACCCAAGAACAGAAAAACATCTATGAAGTGAGCATTGCGTTCTGTGCTTGTTACCAATAGGAATCTGGTATTATCACGTCATCTAGGGAGAACACTGTTTAAGGCCTGTTCACATTGACTGTCACGTCACATCACATCACGTCAAAATATTCTACAATGCAGTTCAGATAGCGCCTTTCACACAGGTCGTTGACGGACTGTCATGTAAAGTCACGAGGTGACACCTGAAGATTTCTGAGAAAGAAAGTTTTGACGGTATCGCCGTCTACTAACATTACAAGTTAACCTATTTTCGCCGTGCTCAATCGTGCTATAGTAGCGGGTTTCATGCTTTTTGCCATTGTAACATTTATTTTATTATAACGATTTATTTCGTGGAAAATTTCAAATGTTCCATGACGACTTGGATATTTTTTTCCATTGAGTGCTATTACTCAAGCGCGTTTCGATACCTGAATATGAAAAATTATTTAGGTTTTACCGTAACAGAACAGAGGACGAGCCTGATTACCAGGAAGTCATGATGCAGGTTTTGTTCACTTTAATCGTCCATAAGGTGGGTCTGTTGTATCGTATTTAGATGGCCCATTATCAGAACGTTCTATGAATCAATGGCAGACCCATACATTATTCAGTGCTGTTCAGAGACGTATAGTACAATATGATGGAAGAGTAGCGGTACAGTATTTCCTGGTCGCTGGATCGGAAGGGAAGGTCCTATTCCATGGCCTGCGGGCTCTCCTGCCACGAATCCCGTCGATTATTTCCTGTAGGGCTACTAAAATCACTTGCGTATGACACCCCAGTGCATACGGAGATGAAATTAGTTGCCAGAACTGAAGCTGCCTGTTATGTGTTTAGAAACATACCAGGGATTTCGTCAGGATATGTCACAATATTGTTCGCCAGTGTCATGCTTGCACTGAGGTTACTTTCAGAACATTTTGTAAGATACAGAACGAATCGTATGTTCACTGTGTCAGTGATGGTATTTGCACTTAACTGTAACTAATGTAAATAAAAAATGCACAGTAACGTGATTTTACGCTTATATAATAGGAATAAAGCTGACTTCTCCGATCCCAGTTTCCCCACCTCAAATTGTTCAATGGAGCATCCTCTCTGTTACAGTTTTGCACAGTCTTAAGGGAATACCCTGTATAAATAGGAACATAAGTTCACGATTTCCATTACAGAATTTTTTAATACAGAAGTTCGTCTTTAATGTAGGCGAAAAATACAGTTTTGTTTATGACGTTATTAGTTACGTAAGGAGAAAATATTATTATTATTATTTTGAGCTTTTCCTCATTACAGAGGCTTATCTCCAACATAATAATTTACTTGGAAATTACAATACAAACAATAAACGTTCCTAAACTATAATCTCAAAATATTTCTCCAGGTGTTTCGATCTTGTGTGTCCTCTTCCTCTGCGCCCATTCTCCTCATTATGTGCTGTACATTTTGGAGCCAGGTTGTCATAGGTCGTCCTCTTCTTCTTCTCCCCTCCGGTTCCCACTCAGTAACGTCAAAATTGATACTGGAGGAAAAAATATATTGGATAAGAAAAACAGCCTTAATTTATTGTTTTCAAGATGCTGTTTGATATGTTTGTATGTATATATTTTCTATAGCAAGTAGTCAATGTTTTCAAATGTTGTTTCACTTCTCAGCACTTTATCAAACAAAACGGATGAAGAACATTCGTTCTGAAGCTTGCTTTGGACATTAATAAACTTTGTCTTTGTTAGTTGCATAATTCCGATACTCTACTGTGAGCTTTTGTATCACGGATGGCGACGCACAACCTCACTTTCGCCGTTCGGTACTGGACGTGACGTCGCGTGGCGGACAGTGTAACTACACGCTTATGTGACGGTGCCGTGACAAGATGACCGTTCATATTGCTCTTGAAAGAGCTAATTTATTCCAGTTATGAAACGCAAATTGTTATGGTGTTTACAAACTGCCCGTACGAAATCCACAGCAGCTAAGAAGAGAACTTTCTCTACTAGGTATAACGACATTTAAAATTTATATGTAGCATTACAGATCAGTGCGGGACTGTACAAGAAAGAATAGGAAAAGGGGAGATGTCATCCGGTCTGTGAGCACTGGAGGCCTAGAAGAAGACCACTGGACATATGGAACAAAGATATCGAGAAGATCGCTGGTAGCACCTGGCAGAGAACTGCCCAAGACCGTTCCACTTGGGCTGCTGAAAGCCTACCTGAAAACGACTCGAAGAGCACACATCATTTAATGATTGAACTCGCTGATGATGGTGATTATTATTATTATTAATGCAGACAAAACCAACGCCGTAACAAGATCACACGATCACGGTGCAATCTATGTTGACAACACAAAATCAATTACATACATCTGAATGCCCACTTCAGCTTCATTTCCATTCTGTGGGTGGAGCGGAGAGTAAAAATATGATGATGATGAAATAATGAGTACATGAAACGCGTAGGCCTCATGTGTGAGTGTGCGCTGCGGTCCAGTCATTATTCCTCGACTTCCCTTCCGCAGAGAGTGTGACGGGTTCTTCTCGCTCGTGAACGCTTGCACTTGCACCGCGAGTTTCTCATTCCCCAGCAGCGGCCAAGGTCACCAGTAACGAGCGACCTTCATGCGCGTTCTGGGCGCCTTCATCGGACTCTCTCATGACTCGTTTATGAGCGTTACTCAACACTTTTGGTCCTGACACTCATACTACAGATGCAGTGAAGAACATCGAAAGATAATTTCGACCGCCGATGAGCAATCGTCAACTTTCTAACTTCAAACCGAGTGAGGTGGTGCAGTGGTTAACACACTGGACTCCCATTCTGGATGATAACGGTTCAAACCCGCGTCCGGCCATCCTGATTCAGGTTTTCCGTGATTTCCCCAAACTTGCTTCAGTCAAATGCCGGAATAGTTCCTTTGAAAAGGCACAACCAACTTCCTACCCCATCCTTCCCTAACCTGATGTCACCGATGACGTCGCTGTTTGGTCCCCTACCACAAATCAACAACCAACCAACCGATTTCATTCCCCACCCTTCCCTAATCCAATGGGACAGATGACCTCACTGTTCGGTCCCCTCCCCCAACTCAACAACCAACCAACTCCCTAATCCAATGGGACAGACGACCTTAGTGTTTGGTCGCCTCCCACAAATATACCAACCAACCAAGCAATTTCCTTCCCCATCCTTCCCTAATCTGATGGGACCAATGACCTTGGAGTTTGGTCGCCTCTCCCCAAATAAACCAACCAAACACCCAATCGATTTCCCTCCCCATCCTTCCCTAATCTGATGGGACAGATGACCTCGTTGTTTGGTCCCCTCCACCAAATCAATCAACCATTCAACCAACCTAACATCAAACTGCACCTACTAATTTCTCTACAGTCAACGTCATTCCAGCCTAATGTCGCTTAACAACAAGTAATTACTGTTTAAGAAGCAGTAGCTGAGCGTCTGTGCAGATTCTGTTCGGAGATAAGCTCAAGAAATGCGTTCCTACGTTATGTTTGCATCATCTAGCCTAGTGCACGCAGTGCTAGCGCGTGTAGAGTCACTGAATCATACACTCAGCCGCTCAGAATTGAAGACTTAGAAACAATAACAGCGTAAAGCCACTTACGCTGTTATCGCATTATAGTTTTTTTTTTTTAATCCCTGCACACACTGCTCTTCTGCGATCTGGGTCTTAATTCTGCTTAAAGAGGTCACAGTTGCGCGTGCAGTTATTATTGCATTTGTAGGGCGCCGATAGGTGAGATTTCTGTAGATGCAAGTGAAATAAATTATTGTGAATCCCGCACAATCATAAGTGACTGAGGCAACTGTAGTGAAATGGAAGGCAGAGGTGCTGAAATTTGTAAACATTTAAGAAACTGCGGGAAAAGTTATGTTCCTCGTACATCTGGAAACGAAGTGAAAAAGAAGACATCCGATAAAGTGGACAAATATTAGTAGCTGAAATATTAAGCGTTAAAATACGTATGTTTTCAGGCTACTTGAATCTGCTTTGGGATATTGGGGATAAATTATTGGAAGATGTGATGTTTCTTGGGTACGTGAATAAGGACAAAGCTTTTCAGAAGAAAGAACGAAACAAAGAGGGGGACCATTTCTGGAGTTATTCCATAAAGGTGCGAAATGATGACAACTTCTACTCTACACGTTACAAGTTTCAGGAATGATATTATAACAGGTTGGTCCTTTCATTACTACTACTGCTATTATTATTTCCAGATTCAATTTTGTATTTTCAGTGCAGATTCACTCTCGAATTAACATTTTACCAACAATGAAAATACAACAAAATGGAATAATTTAGCACAGGAATGCTCAAGTACAAATAAAGGGACAGTTTTTGACACTGGATAACATATTTTAAGGATAACTGAAACACGTAATTTTTTTAGATGTTTTTCTAGCAGAGAATAGGGGAAAATACTATTACCGCCCAAACAAAGGTTCGTAAGAAATAAACTGATTGCAGCAGATCAAAGACGAGATGAAAGTATTCTGGAAATGCTGATTTAAGCACTGTAAAGCTTTACAGCATTTTCAGGCAGTTTCTTTTTATAACACAGGAAAGCCACTGAACATGACGTAATACGTACCATAAATACTACAAGGAACACAGTGAGTACTCTTCCAGACAGTCAGGAACAGATGTTAAAGATTATTGTACTGAATGTGCAACATCCCTGAAAGTAAATCCAGACAGTGAATGAAAAATTCAATATCTCCTTCACAACAATAGGTTGAAAGTTACAATAATAGCAAACCAAGAATTCTGTCAGATACAATTAAGAATGATTGTAACCTGCTCAAGTTGTATTTGATCAGGCTCAATACCTCCCTCTCCCACACCTAAATATAGCTGCTCAATTCTACAAAAAATTGCTGTGGCTTTACACTGTCAATTTACATTGTAATAACGATGGTAGTAATACTTTCTGTTGCTTTTCTGTATAATTTTATTATATTAAAATTTGAAGAAATGCCGCATATAAATAGAGCAGTTTTTTTTCAGATTCATGTGGTAAACAGAACAAACATAATGTAAAGTTCTGTGCTCAGATGTCAAAACTTTCAGAAGTAGATGTGGGACATATTTGCTCTGTAAGAGGACATTCTTATCGTCAGTAATATGGCAAGCTGGTTAATATGGCAAGCTGGTAAAGCAAGTAGGCAGTTGAGGAGTATATGAACATTATGCAAGAGAGTACAAAACATCCAGAATGGTTTCGCACCTGTATGTCTGTGAACTTAACCAAAGATTGGGCATCAGCGCTCAGCCTAATGTTTTTAAGAGTGCCTAATGCTAAAGGATAAAATTTTTTTAAAAGTAAATCTTCTTACATCATTATTATTATTGAGATCCTTGGGAGAGGCAACCATGACGAAATTATTCCACCTGGTGTTTGCTATTTGTCACAGAGACGAAATACCCTCAGATTTCCAGAAGAATGTAATAACTCCAATTCCAAAGGACTCAGATGTTGACAGTTGTGAATTGCTGGAACATCAATGTTATAAGTCATGGTTGCAAAGTAATGACACGAACTAGTTACAGAAGAATACAAAAATTGGTAGAAGACGACCTCGGGGAAGATTCGTTTGGATTACTCAGAAAATAGGAACCTGTGAGGCCATTGTGACCCGAGAGAGACTGAAGAATGGCAAGCCTACAATTGTAGCATTTGAAGGTTTAGAGGAAGCTATTGTTAATCTGTCCTTGCAGCTGCAACAAAATACGTGTCTTTCTATCAACAATGAACAGTTTAGAGAAGGCTTGTGACAATGTCGTCAGGAATAGACTCTCTGAAATCACGATATGACACATGGATAAAACTGAGGGAGCAAAAAGTTGTCTACAGCTTCTGCAGAAACCGGACTGCATTCATAAGTCGGAGATGAGAGGGAAGCTATAGGTGAAGAGGCAGTGATACAGAGTTCTAGCATCTACTCGATGTTAGCCAGGGAGAAGAAATAAAAAATTTGAGTTTTCTGATGACATTGTTAAGTGTGTCAGATACGGCAAAGAACTTGGAAGCACAGTTGAAGGGAATGGATAGAGTACTGAAAGGACGTTACAAGACGAATATCAACGAAAGTAAAATGAGAGTGACGGAATGTAGTGGGATTAAATTGTATGATCCTGTCAGAATTAGATTAGGAAACGATACTTTAAAAATTGTAGATGAGTTTCGCTATTTACATAGTATGATAAATCACTATAACCGAATTTAAGGGAATATGGAATGCGAACTGATAACAGTAAGAAAAGCGTTACTGACGAAGAGAAACCTGTCAACACCGAATATAAATTTAAATGTCAGGTAGTTATTTCGGTGGCACTTTTGTGGAATGTAGAGTTATGCGGATGAGAAACGTGGACGATAAGCAGTTCAGACAAGAAGAGAGTATATGCTTTTGAAGTATGGTGTAGCAGAAGAGAATTATATCTGTAGATCCAGTAATTAAACACGAGGTACCGAATCGAACTCCGAAAAAAAGCAGTTTGTGGCACAACATGACTAAAAGAAGTCTTTCCTATAGATTTTCAGACACGTAATGGTATTGTTAGTTAAAGTTGGTCTGGAATTTTTGAGAATACCTTTCGGCATAATACGTAAATTCATTTAAGAGTTACTGTTGGGCAAATAGGTGAAGCACCCAGCTATACAAGAGCAGCTACAACGCTCAGAGTTGGGCGTGACCCCACGTCCTGGGACTGGTTGACGAATTGGCTCTATTGGCTGAATTATGGGGGAGTAGAATTCTGATTCTCACAGGGAAAATACGTGTTCTTAGTGGCTCTGTTCCATAAGGCATACTGTTGATGAACACTGTAACAGAAAAAAATGTTAGCAAACATGATTAATATCCGATTTAGATGCCTTTACCAAAAATTTTGTTAGATTAATTGAAAAATAACTTCATTGAAGTATTTCATAACACTGAGTGGTATACATATTAGACAGACTTCACCTAGTGAGGCAAGATCCCTGAGGAGTAAGGAACTGTGTAATATTTTGGAGAGGAAAGCTAATCATTGAATACTTCGTGAACATTTGACTGTTAGTGAACTGATTTTGTCGAGAGTTTAATTCGGAAGGTAGTTGGTACGTAGTGGATTAAAGAGTTTCGGAGGAATAAACTGAATAATGAAAGAGTAGGCGAACATTAACTATTGTACCACGACCTCTGTGCTGGAAATGCATTCCTCTCCCTCAGTACAGGTTTCGCTGAAGTTTTTTACGACTTTCCTGTTGGAAAATGTAGCACAGACAATTTCAAAGCTTAATCATAATAAGCTTATTGAAGGCACATCATGAATAGCATGTAAAATATAATAAGACTTCTGTGATGCCCCGTTTATATGGGTTGAAACCTAGGTCAAGAGCTTTTGGCCACTACCTTCCGCAACACACATCAAAAAAAGTTTTGCATCCCCCCGTTCCCAGAACTCCTGAAGACAGACGTTGACTGTGGATATTGTATCACAGACACAGTTCCTTTGACTGTTCAGAGATGTCACTGAATCCGCCCAAAGATGTAAACAACCATGCATCAGCAGCGCCTATTAGACGAAGGGGGTCCGACAGACGATCAGTTCCAGTCATTCCACCACCAGGGAGGAGGTCAACGATGTCTAGACGATCAATACCGCGGTTCGATCGCGTCCGCATTGTTACTCTGTACGAGGAAGGGCTTTCAACAAGGGAAGTATACAGGCGTCTTGGAGTGAACCAAAGCGATGTTATTCGGACACGGAGGAGATACAGAGAGACAGGAATTGTCGATGACATGCCTCGCTCAGGCCGCCCAAGGGCTACTACTGCAGTAGATGACCGCTACCTACGGATTATGGCTCGGAGGAACCCTGACAGCAACGCCACCATGTTAAATAATGGTTTTCGTGCAGCCACAGGACGTCTTGTTACGACAAACTGTGCGCAATAGGCTGCATGAAGCGCAACTTCACTTCCGACGTCCATAGCGAGGTCCATCTTGGCAACGACGACACCATGCAGCGCGGTACAGATGGGCCCAACAACATGCCGAATGGACCAATCAGGTTTGCCATCACGTTCTCTTCACCGATGAGTGCCGCAAGTGCCTTCTACCAGACAATGATCGGAGATGTGTTTGGAGGCAACCTGGTCAGGCTCAACGCCTTAGACACACTGTCCAGCGAGTGCAGCAAGGTGGAGGTTCCCTGCTGTTTTGGTGTGGCATTATGTGGGGCCGACGTACGCCGGTGGTGGTCATGGAAGACGCCGTAACTGCTGTACGATACGTGAATGACATCCTCCGACAGATAGTGTAACCATGTCGGCAGCATATTGGCGAGGCATTCGTCTTCATGGACGACAATCCGTGCCCCGAGGGAGCATATTTTTTGAATGACTTCTTTCAGAATAACATCGCTCGACTAGAGTGGCCAGCATGTTCTGCAGACATGAACCCTATCGAATCTTCCTGGCAGCTTAAAACTGTGTGCCGGATCGAGACTCGAGCTCGGGACCTTTGCCTTTCGCGGGCAAGTGCTCATGTCTGGGATAGACTGAAAAGAGCTGTTTATGTACGACGTGAGCCGCCAACCACTCTGAGGGATCTACGCCGAATCGGCATTGAGAAGTGGGACAATATGGAATAATAGTGCCTTGATGAACTTGTGGTTAGTACGCCACGACGAATACAGGCATGCATCAACGCAAGAGGACGTGCTACTGGGTATTAGAGGTACCGGTATGTACAGAAATCTGGACCACCAGCTCTGAAGGTGTCGCTGTATGATGGTACAACGTGGAATGTATGGTTTTCATGAGCAATAAAAAGTGAGGAAATTATGTTTATGTTGATCTCTTTTCCTATTTTCTATACGGGTTCCGGAACTCTCGAAACCGGGGTGATGCAAAACTTTTTTTTGATGTGTGTATTAGATTTGCTCTGTTGCTGCAGCAGCCATGCTTAAATTCTGAAATATGCAGATTTTAGAGTAGAATAGATTCCAGAATAAAACAGAACAGATTCTAAAATATGCAAAATAAGTATTTATTAATGAACATCTTCATTTAGTCACGAAATATTCATCTGCCGCGTTAAAAGGCTTCCTTGTTTTCAATTATACTTGACATAGACTATCTGGTGAGAAGTATTTGGACAGCATAAATAATGCAGATTTGAGTACTAGATGTATAAAAAGAGGCTGGTAGTATTGTGTTGTGTGCAGAGAAGCAGGAACAGAAGGAGAACATGAGAGCTCAGTGAGTTCGAACGTGGACAGTCATTGGATGTGACTGAACTAAGAAATCCACCAGGGTTGGTAGAGCACTTGCCCGCGAAAGGCAAAAGTCCCGAGTTCGAGTCACAATCCGGCAAACAGTTTTAATCTGCCAGGAAGTCTGAAATCAGCGCACACTCCACTGCAGAGTGAAAATTTCATTCTGGAAGTTTCTGAGGCGTTAGAACTGAACGATTCGATTCTGTTTCAGTCAAGGAACTAAATTATTTTTAGAAGATCATTACTGTTAACACAATTTTATAAGACTCTAATATTGATTGTGTGGGATCCTGCCGACTCGTGCTATATTGTGTGCCTAGGATGCCTTTTTCTCAGATTGCTAGACAACATACAAGTAAATCATATGAATGGAGTTTATGACAGTATATGAATTGACAATACTTAACTTTCGTATATACAAGGTGGGTCGCAATCAGTGGGCGACATGCAAATAATCAGTGTCCAGCGATAGATACAATTTTTATGCAAGCTATTCACACAAGCTCTTCTAGCGCGGCCGAGGCTTGCCAGCGCATCGCTTTTATTCTCTTCCTGTAGAGGCGGCTCCTGCCGTGGTGACGTCATAGCGTGCTATTGACTGACGCCGCCTCACAGCCCGCTCTGCTGTACCATTCTTGATGTTCGTGCCGGCGCTTGTCGTTGTATAACTTACCAATAATTACTTTTTCTCAGTTAACAGCATTCATACGGCGGACGTTACAGGTTGCTTACATAGTCCACAAACTACACACATATTTTGCGCTTTGTCCAGCGAGACATACGTAACAAATGCTAAATATCTCAAGAGAACGTCTTCTCCAAGTTATAGATAGTACCTGCAGTAGGCCACAAATTGCTTCATATCTCGTTTAGAAACAGATAAATGAATTAATTAACAGAACAACACAGCAGTAACTACATAGGGGCTGCTATAGTGCTGTACACATTATTATTATTATTATTATTATTAGAGTAGTTAATTACAAATCATTAATAGTCTGAAGTCTTCCAGTTTCTACCAGTTCAGAAGTAAGGAGTGCAGCAGTGAAGTGATTTATGAGCAGTAAGTATAGTGCACACTTCTGAAGTTGTGTGATTTTAAACGGGGGTTGCAGCGTGGAGGTGAAGCAAGTGTAGCAATGGAGAGGAGTAATGCAGGGGAAGCACGTTTTGTCACAAATGTCTCCCTCACTGTGGATAGTTACCTTTCTTATCCGAAAAGGAACTGTGGGTAGCACTTGTGATGCACCACGTCATTCATTCGAACACCCCTCCGCCCGCACACAAACACACACACACACACACACACACACACACACACACACACACACACACACACACAAATTAAATATCGTTCAACTTTCAGCTTTAAAAAATAAATGTGTTCCAGAAAAGCCTGTTATTCTACAGTTCAGTTAGGTGTAAAAGTTGGTGGCAATGTGGGGGACGAGGAGGGGGCAACAGGCGGCAGGGAGGGGGGGGGGGGAGGAGAGGATACTAGCTAATCAAAAAATGGCTCTGAGCACTACGGGACTTAACTTCTGAGGTCATCAGTCCCCTAGAACTTAGAACTATTTAAACCTAACTAACTTAAGGACATCACACACATCCATGCCCGAGGCAGAACTCGAACCTGCGACCAGAGCGGTCGCAAGGTGCCAGACTGTAGCGTCTAGAGCCGCTCGGCCAACCTGGCCGACTACTAGCTAATGTCTCATTGCACTCACGGGTAATGGTCTAAGAAATATTTGGAAACACTGCGGTAGAGGAACAGTTCAGGAACGGTGATCCTTTGTATCAGCATGTCAATGCACCCTGTCATAAAGTAGAATCTGTGAGACAGTGGTTTAGGAACAATAACATTTCTTAAAGGTATTGCACCCAGGACTAATAGAACACATTTGGGGTGAGTTAGAACGCCGACAACAATGCACAGCCCAGCGTCCACCATCACTTCCTTCTCTGGGTTCGGTTTTCTGAGAAAAATGGCCTGCCATTGCTCCAAGACATTCAGGCACATTACTGGTCCCTAAGCCTTTTTTTTTTTTTTTTTTTGGTCATCGGTCTACTGACTGGTTTGATGCGGGCCGCCACGAATTCCTTTCCTGTGCTAACCTCTTCATCTCAGAGTAGCACTTGCAACCTACGTCCTCAATTATTTGCTTGACGTATTTCAATCTCTGTCTTCCTCTACAGTTTTTGCCCTCTACGGCTCCCTCTAGTACCATGGAAGTCATTCCCTCATGTCTTAGCAGATGTCCTATCATCCTGTCCCTTCTCCTTATCAGTGTTTTCCACATATTCCTTTACGATTCTGCATAGAACCTCCTCTTTCCTTACCTTATCAGTCCACCTCATTTTCAACATTCGTCTATAGCACCACATCTCAAATGCTTCGATTCTCTTCTGTTCCGGTTTTCCCACAGTCCATGTTTCACTACCATACAATGCTGTACTCCAGACGTACATCCTCACAAATTTCTTCCTCAAATTAAGGCCGGTATTTGATATTAGTAGACTTCTCTTGGCCAGAAATGCCTTTTTTGCCATAGCGAGGCTGCTTGTGATGTCCCCTTGCTCCGTCCGTCATTGGTTATTTTACTGCCTAGGTAGCAGAATTCCTTAACGTCATTGACTTCGTGACCATCAATCCTGATGTTAAGTTTCTCGCTGTTCTCATTTCTACTACTTCTCATTACCTTCGTCTTTCTCCGATTTACTCTCAACCCATACTGTGTACTCATTAGACTGTTCATTCCGTCCAGCAGATCATTTAATTCTTCTTTACTTTCACTCAGGATAGCAATGTCATCAGCGACCTTTCTCTTATTTCCGTCATTGCTTCCTCGATGTACAGATTGAAGAGTAGGGGCGAAAGGCTACAGCCTTGTCTTACACCATTCTTAATACGAGCACTTCGTTCTTGATCGTCCACTGTTATTATTCCCTCTTGGTTGTTGTACATATTGTATATTACCCGTCTCTCCCTATAGCTTACCCCTACTTTTTTCAGAATCTCGAACAGCTTGCACCATTTTATCTTGTCGAACGCTTTTTCCAGGTCGACAAATCCTATGAAAGTGTCTTGATTTTTCTTTAGCCTTGCTTCCATTATTAGCCGTAACGTCAGAATTGCCTCTCTCGTCCCTTCACTTTTCCTAAAGCCAAACTGATCGTCACCTAGCGCATTCTCAATTTTCTTTTTCATTCTTCTGTATATTATTCTTGTAAGCAGCTTCGATGCATGAGCTGTTAAGCTGATTGTGCGATAATTCTCGCACTTGTCAGCTCTTGCCGTCTTCGGAATTGTGTGGATGTTGCTTTTCCGAAAGTCAGATGGTATATCGCCAGACTCATATATTCTACACACCAACGTGAATAGTCGTTTTGTTGCCACTTCCCCCAATGATTTTAGAAATTCTGATGGAATGTTATCTATCCCTTCTGCCTTATTTGACCGTAAGTCCTCCAAAGCTCTTTTAAATTCCGATTCTAATACTGGATCCCCTATCTCTTCTAAATCGACTCCTGTTTCTTCTTCTACCACATCGGACAAATCTTCATCCTCATAGAGGCTTTCAATGTATTCTTTCCACCTATCTGCTCTCTCCTGCCGGCCGCAGTGGCCGTGCGGTTAAAGGCGCTGCAGTCTGGAACCGCAAGACCGCTACGGTCGCAGGTTTGAATCCTGCCTCGGGCATGGATGTTTGTGATGTCCTTAGGTTAGTTAGGTTTAACTAGTTCTAAGTTCTAGGGGACTAATGACCTCAGCAGTCGAGTCCCATAGTGCTCAGAGCCATTTGAACCATTGCTCTCTCCTCTGCATTTAACAGTGGAATTCCCGTTGCACTCTTAATGTTACCACCGTTGCTTTTAATGTCACCAAAGGTTGTTTTGACTTTCCTGTATGCTGAGTCTGTCCTTCCGACAATCATATCTTTTTCGATGTCTTCACATTTTTCCTGCAGCCATTTCGTCTTAGCTTCCCTGCACTTCCTATTTATTTCATTCCTCAGCGACTTGTATTTCTGCATTCCTGATTTTACCGGAACATGTTTGCACTTCCTCCTTTCATCAATCAACTGAAGTATTTCTTCTGTTACCCATGGTTTCTTCGCAGCTACCTTCTTTGTACCTATGTTTTCCTTCCCAACTTCTGTGATGGCCCTTTTTAGAGATGTCCATTCCTCTTCAACTGTTCTGCTTACTGCGCTATTCCTTATTGATGTATCTCTAGCGTTAGAGAACTTCAAACGTATCTCGTCATTCCTTAGTACTTCCGTATCCCACTTCTTTGCGTATTGATTCTTCCTGACTAATGTCTTGAACTTCAGCCTACTCTTCATCACTACTATATTGTGATCTGAGTCTATATCTGTTCCTGGGTACGCCTTACAATCCAGTATCTGATTTCGGAATCTCTGTCTGACCGTGATGTAATCTAATTGAAATCTTCCCGTATCTCCCGGCCTTTTCCAAGTATACCTCCTCCTCTTGTGATTCTTGAACAGGATATTCGCTATTACTAGCTGAAACTTATTAAAGAACTCAATTAGTCTTTCTCCTCTTTCATTCCTTGTCCCAAGCCCATATTCTCCTGTAACCTTTTCTTCTACTCCTTCCCCTACAACTGCATTCCAGTCGCCCATGACTATAAGATTTTCGCCCCCCTTTACATACTGCACTACCCTTTCAATATCCTCATACACTTTCTGTATCTGTTCATCTTCAGCTTGCGACGTCGGCATGTATACCTGAACTATCGTTGTCGGTGTTGGTCTGCCGTCGATTCTGATTAGAACAACCCGGTCACTGAACTGTTCACAGTAACACACCCTCTGCCCTACCTTCCTATTCATAACGAATCCTACACCTGTTATACCATTTTCTGCTGCTGTTGATATTACCCGATACTCATCTGACCAGAAATCTTTGTCTTCCTTCCACTGCGCTTCACTGACCCCTACTATATCTAGATTGAGCCTTTGCATTTCCCTTTTCAGATTTTCTAGTTTCCCTACCACGTTCAAGCTTCTGACATTCGACGCCCCGACTCGTAGAACGTTATCCTTTCGTTGATTATTCAATCTTTTTCTCATGGTAACCTCCCCATTGGCAGTCCCCTCCCGGAGATCCGAATTGGGGACTATTCCGGAATCTTTTGCCAATGGAGAGATCATCATGACACTTCTTCAATTACAGGCCACATGTCCTGTGGATACACATTACGTGTCTTTAATGCAGTGGTTTCCATTGCCTTCTGCATACTCATGTCGTTGATCATTGCTGATTCTTCCGCCTTTAGGGGCAATTTCCCACCCCTAGGACAAGAGAGTGCCGTGAACCTCTATCCGCCTCTCCGCTCTCTTTGACAAGGCCGTTGGCAGAATGAGGTTGACTTCTTATGCCGGAAGTCTTCTGCCGCCAATGCTGATTATTTATTAAAATTTAGGCAGTGGCGGGGATCGAACCCGGGACCGAAGACGTTTTGATTATGAATCAAAGACGCTACCCCTAAGCTTACACACTACCTAATCTAACTTAGCCCACCCGGTTAGCTGTGCAGTTTAACGCACAGCTTTCCAGATTGGGAAGGAGCGCCTGGTCCCCGGCACAAATCCGCCCGGTGGACTTGTGTCGAGGTCCGGTGAGCTGGCCGGTCTGTGGTTGGTTTCTAGGCGGTTTTCCATCTGCCTCGGCGAATGTGGGCTGGTTCCCCTTATTCCGCCTCTGCTACACTAGCTTGGCGATTGCTGTGCAAACAAGTTCTCCACGTACGCGAACACCACCGTTACTCTACCACGCAAACATAGGGGTTACACTTGTCTGGCGTGAGACGTTCCCTCTGGGGTCCACCGGGGGCCGAACCGCACAATAACCCTGGGTTCGGTGTGGGGCGGCGGAGGGGTGAAGTGGACTGCTGTAGTCGTCGTGGGGTTGCGGACCACTGTGGCTGCGGCGGGGACGGAGCCTCTCCGTCGTTTCTAGGCCCCCGGTTAACATACAATACAATAAAATAATCTAACTTACGCTAAGGACAACACACACACCCACGCCCTAGGGAGGACTCGATCCGCCGGCGGGATGTCAGTGACATGGTGCCTCTAATCGCGCGGCCACCGTTCTTTGCTTAGAACTGGTTTTCCATCTGAGCTCTTGATATTCATATAAGTGGTTCTCTACTCTCCAAAGGTCTCTTTAATTTTCCTGTAGACAGTATCTATCTTAGCGCTAATGACATATGCATCTACATCCTTACATTTGTTCTCTAGCCATCCCTGCTTCATTTTGCACTTCCTGTCGATCTCATTTTTGAGACATTTGCATTCCTTTTTGCCTGCTTCATTCGCTGCATTTTTAAATATTCCTGTTTTATCAATTAAATTCAATATCTCTTCTGTTAACCAAAGATTTCTACTAGCCCTCGTCTTTTTACCTACTTGATCCTCTGCTGCCTTTACTATTTCGTCTCTCCATTTTTCTTCTACTGTATTTCTTTCCCCGATTCTTGTCAGTCTTTCCCTAATGATCTCTCTGAAACTCTCTACAACCTCTACTTCTTTCAGTTCATCCACGTCCAATCTCCTTTAATTGCCTCCTTTCAGCAGGTTCTTCAGTTTTAATCTAGACTTTAATCTTCAGTTTTAATCCACTTGAGAATCTATTCTCCAACAAATTAATGAACTGCATTTTTCCGTAATTAGTATCACACTGTTCTCAAGTATATGTCCAAATCACCATTTCTAATAAAGTCTTAATTAACACCGGCCGCGACAGACTTCGAGTCTGTCTTCCGATACTGCCGAACCAGCTCTGATGTTACAGCTGAACCACTTCGCCCGCCATCCAGGTTAGGAGCGATCCGGGGATCACCGAAGTGCTTCGTCTACCTTTTCGTTTAGCAGTTGTTTATTATTCTGCTGGTTGTCAATACTCTCGAATTAATTGAATGATAGCACGGTATTGACAGATGCTTTAAATATAAAATGCAAGTGAATACGCTGTTTTGTTTGTCTAATACTAATAACAGAAGACTGTCATTTTGGCAGGCAACTTCCGAATGCAGCAGCAAATCGCGGAGAAGGACAGAAATGTAACCGGTATTTCTCACGAAACCCGTGCGTAACAAAACATCTGTCATCGGTGCGTCACACCACATTCTCAACTGCTCTAAGAAGAGCTTTTTGTACCTGAATATGATGGGTGCAAAGCCACAAATATTTCTATGTCCCCTCAGTGTAATGCAGATGTGCTAAAACGCTGATCACTTGCAAACGAAAGCAGGTTGGTAACATGTGGTGTCCATACGATTTGCAAGTCGCTAGTGGGAAGGCAGTCTAAACGACTTTACGCTCGGGGCCCAAGAGAGAGATGCAGAGCGCGTCTGAGAGCTCCGTCATTATGCTAATAACAGAGTCTGTCGTCATGTGTGGAGAGCGAAACCTGTCTGTGGAACGCGTCTCGGCTCAGTGTTAATGAAGTCGTTGTGAACTGTTGCTCTCAGACACCTACAGCTTAACGTGAACCCCAGTTGATCGAAATTTATGGACGCAATAATTTTCGACTATGTAGTACTTTCAACATGCCTTACCAGACAACTAGTCTGATGTACAGGCAGTAGATTGCGTACACAAACTTTTCCCGTAAATCAGTCCCTCTACCAGCGAAAACCGTATCAAATTCCGTACAGTAGTTCCTGGGATTAGCCTTGACATATAGGGAGAAAGCCGCGATAGGTGACTTTAAGTTATAATACGTATCGGCGCGTATAGTACCTGATGAAGCTTCGCTACTCTGTCGAGTGGCGGCGGGTATTTACTTTACCGCTAGCGCCGCCACATACCGGCCGCTCTGTATGAGACCCCTCGTACCACGCGTCATTGCTACGAGATGTCACGTCATACGTAAATTAAATAAGCATTACAGGCTCTTCATCACTATGATCATATATTGTGTACAGAAACCCGTCTATTAGTTGAAACTGTACTAAAGTCTCTATAGTAGGTCCTTAGACTGACCTTCACATACATTTCCGTTTATTATATACATACCTATATGAAATAGAAAATCGTATACCGCTATCCTCTCCACAGACTATTATCACGATCCGTGCAAAACCTGCAAAGTTCTGCTTTTCCTCAAACCGAACACACCCCCGATCGTTACCTCTTCGTCCAACCCTGTCTGCCTCACCTCAGCGTTTAGCATTTTTAAATCCATCCTCTCTCGACGCATCCACCGCCACCTGCACAGACACCATCTGCTTCCTGTTACCCAATATGGCTTCCGTCCGTCCTTCTCTGCTGATAATCAACTCCTTAACCTCACCCATGTCCTGTTCCAACAGCTCAACAACCCGAAATTCGTCATTTTTGTCTTCCTAGACCTAGGGAAGCATGCGACCGCGTATGGCATTCCGGTCTCCTTTTCAGACTCCAGACGTGTGCACTTCTAATCAACTACATCCGGTTTATATACTCATGCTCATAAATTAAGGATAATTGCAGGCCGGCCGTGGTGGCCGAGCGGTTCTAGGCGCCACAGTCTGGAACCGCGCGACCGCTACGGTCGCAGGTTCGAATCCTGCCTCGGGCATGGATGTGTGTGATGTCCTTATGTCAGTTAGGTTTAAGTAAAGTTCTAGGGGACTGATGACCTGAGATGTTAAGTCCTATAGTGCTCAGAGCCATTTGAACCATTTTTGATAATTGCAGAATGTGGTGCCACTTAACGTGGCACTACTCAAAACTGGCGCTAATAGCATCGCCACATAGGGAACACACACGACACAGATCTGTAAGTCCACGGTATTGCAGATGAGAAAACCGTCCTGAAACACATGTACTACAAAACGCCACTGTTTCCTACGCATGTACCCCGACATCAATATGGGATTTGATCACCATGCACACGTACACAGGCCGCACAACGGGATAGCATACTCTGGATCAGGTGGTCGATCAGCTGCTGAGGTGTAGCCTCCCATTCTTGCACCAGTGCGTCGGAGCTCCTGAAGTGTCTTAGGGGTTTGAAGACGTGCAGCGATACGTCGACCGAGAGCATACCACACGTGTTCGATGGGGTTTAGGTCTGGAGAACAGGCAGGCCACACCTTTCGTCTGATATCTTCCGTTTCAAGGTACTCCTCCATGATGACAGCTCGGTGGGGCCGTGCGTTATGATCCATCGGGAGGAAGATGGGACCCACTGCACCAATGAAAAGGCGGACATACTGCTGCAAAATGAAGTCCTGATACACTGACCTGTTACAGTTCCTCCGTCAAAGACACGCAGGGGTGTACATGCACCAATCATAATCCCACCCCACACCATCAAACTACGACCTCCATAAAGGTCACTTTCAAGGACATTAAGGGGTTGGTATCTGGTTCCTGGTTCACACCAGATGAAAACCCGGCAAGAATCACTGTTCAGACTATACCAGGACTCGTCCGTGAACATAACCTGGCATCACTGTTCCAGTGACCATGTACTGTGTTCTTGACACCTGGCTTTACGAGCTCTCCTGTGACCAAGGGTCCGTGGAATGCACCTTGCAGGTCTCCGGGCGAATAAAACATGTCTGTTCAGTCGTCTGTATACTGTGTGTCTGGAGACAACTGTTCCAGTGGCTGCGGTAAGGTCCCGAGCAAGGCTACCTGCAGTACTCCGTGGCCGTCTGCGGGCACTGATGGTGAGATATCGGTCTTCTTGTGGTGTTGTACGCTGAGGACGTCCCGTACTGTTGCGCCTAGAGACGTTTCCTGTCTGCTGGAATCGTTGCCATAATCTTGAGATCACACTTTGTGGCATACGGAGGGCCTGTGGTACAACCTGCTGTGTTTGACCAGCCTCCAGTCACCCTACTATTCTACCCCTCATAACGGCATCAATATATGTTCTTTGAGCCATTTTAAATACACAGTCACCATTAGCACGTCTGAGAACGTCTGAACACTTACTCGCTGCACCGTACTCTGACATGCCCCAACACACCTCTGCGTATGTGGACTGCTGCCAGCGCCACCGTGCGACGACCGCTGGTCAAATGCACCGCATGGTCATACCTCGAGGTAATTTAAACCCGCAAACCGCTCACCAGAGCGTTGTTTCACCATGCATCAGCATTATCTTTTATTTATGAGCATGAGTGTAGCATCCCTCCTCTCCAATCGCCCACCCTGTGTCATTGTCAACAACACCAATTCCCGTATCTCCACTGCAGGACTCCCCCGACGTTCCGTTCTCTGCCATCTCGTTTATGTTTTGTACAATGCCAATATACCCAAACCACCTCGTCCCATCCACCTTCTTCAGTGTGCTGATGACACTGCTTTCCCCGCCTCTATCCTACGCTCCAGGAATCCCAGCGTTCCCTCCAAATCCACCTCACTCAGTTTACCTCTTGTTGTAACCAATGGCTCCTTGAGAGTAACCCCTCCAAAACCCAGGCGATAATTACAGGACGCACTACCCTCACATTCCGCCTTCATGACTTTTACTTAATAATTTATGACCGTTCTATCCAGGTAACAGTCTAAAATACCTTGGACTAACCATCGACTGGCAACTAACGTGGAAACTTCACCAATTAACCATACAACAGGAAGCCCCAACAGACCAAAACTACTGACTGTTTGAACCCTAGCTTTTAAAGTAGCAATTCAAACTGAACCACTCAGTACAGCACCATTGGGAAATGTGCTGCTCTAAAATCCCTCCTACTCTACGCTTGCACAATACCTTACATGCAGTGTTCAAAGAGAAATACTGATTTACTGCTGTGAGCAATGTAGCACCATCAGTGTCGACAGGGCTGACGTCACACCAGAGTACGCGCAGCCGAGAACAGGCATCTGCGTCACTTCTCTGAGTTGATAGTAGCGCAACTGACTGTCGTTTCAGCATTCGACACTGGTTTGCAGTTATTTCGGAGATTGCAGAACATCTTTTCCTCCTTTTTATTTGTATTCCACCAGGCATTCGAAGAGAAATGGCGTAATTTAAATGCATTGTGCTGTAGCACATTAGCACATGATCACCGGCAGACATTGTGATGAAGCAAAGACAACTGTGACTTAAGCGACAAATTCCTAGGTTAACATACAGTCGCTTGCAGCAGTGACTTCCCAGCTGCGCCCACTGTTTCACACTCTTGCTGCGTTTATTAGTTTACATTCCTGGAGAGAAGACTGTCAACTTCACGCCGATTCCTTCAACAATTTGCAACGTGTCTGTAAATAGGTAGGTATTATAGATTAACTTTTCTTACTGCTCTAGTTGCGCTGTACAGGTTGAATGCACGACATGCATGAAGACAAACTCATGAGTTGTTTTATACCAGTTAAATGAATAAAACTTTTCGCTCACTAAAAAAAATTAAAAAAAGAACAGTCTCTCTCAAACCATTAGTATCCAAGTAAAGGTTCATAATAATGTATATGTAACCACTGACAAAATTCAGAAATTTCAAACGTTAAACGTAAAAACTGAAATAAAAGTATTTTCATCACCAGTATGTACTCATTTAACATAATATTGTTTTTGAACTTTACGATCGACTGTACCCTGGTGATCAACTTAACATCATTTGATGGTACGGGCTGACTTTGACTGTCGTCTCGGTGTGTTGCGTGCGTCCAGTTTGAGGACACATCGAACGTCTGTAAAAGCTAAATGAAAACTTTGGTTCTAAATGTAACTGTAAAAAGGATGCTGATCTAGCATTTTTATGCATGTAAGAAATACACCCTCGTAAAATCAGATGGTTATTTTGCAAATAAATACTTTACAGTCTCATGCGTTAGGGTAAAGTATATCCCAAGTTTCTATTTTCATTCATATAAATGATGCACTGTAACGAAATCGGATAAGCCTTTTTGAAGAAGACTCATCGAATTTCTAGGGAAAAGATGCCACATCTGCCGGAAATAAAAAACATGTTCATTCACTCACGCCAGCATAAAGACAGTGAAAAGCATTTTCTATCGAAAATGCATTTTCTGTTGGCAGGTCCACATTGCAGAAAATCGAAACTTAAGCGTCGATGGTACAAAAAATCGGCTGGACAGAACACAAAGTCGGGACACAAGAAAGGACGCGAATTTTCATTCATTAGTATTTTCTTGTAATACATTACGAACAGAGTAGGTACACTCGTTGAACTGTCCTCAAAAACACTCTTCTGTTCATTAGAAGTATCAATGTCAGGTTGATAGTAAAGATTTGGCAAAAAAATTATGTATAGGTTTTGCATTAATCATCCTGACAGCTATGATTCAAGAGATCACCTACAAGGTATGCTTATACAAAAAACCGATCATTAAAGGCTTGAATATGAAGAAACACGCATAATGAGGAACCGCCTGCTTTGCGTTTCTTAAGAATGCTAGAGAAACTTGAAAACATAATATCGGCTGACGACAAGACTTGTTCGTGTAGTTGCTTAATATACCAAACTATTATGCAGCATAATTGAAATTTTTTCTGTAAACTGTGTTTGGAAATATTTGTATATTCCATAAACTGCCATCAGTTGCATCAACAATGACAGAATTGCTTGAAAACGTCAACAGGCGTCCTGCACACACCTTAGAGTCACGTGCTTACCGCGGAAGTATGGGACGAACTAGCGGGCAGACACAAGGGGCTCTCACCCCTTATGCAGTGGAAGTGCAGTACGAAGAAAAATCGTGACCAGTTTCTGGGCGAGAGAAATTGAAACACTGTTCAATAATAAGTGGCGTGGCGGTAATAACACAGCAGTGTAACCCAAGCGGCTGAATGTTTTCGTAATCTAAAATTCCGGCATGCGCTGTGTCGTACCTTTGGTTCTTCGGCTAATCGCGACCTCCTGGTGCACCGTTGTCCAGCATAGTCAAATATTTCTGAAGTGAAGACACTTTATATTTCGAATTGTTAACTGGCCCGAAAGTCGTGAAATTTTGTCGTCCTGCATAATGCTTACGCAGGACAACTCATCATCACCGATTCGCCGCTTCCTCGCACCAATGCTGTCTCCGTCTGATATTGCTCCAGGCCAACTGCTTTGTTATCTTCATCTTTTCATTCGATGGTATCACACATCGATAACAGCCCACAGGCGTCATAGCAACAGAACTGAAAGTTTCCATCTGCGGCCATTAGTGGTCACATGCGATCTGGCGGACCCAATGATGCATGCCCACTGAACCTTCCCCCCCCCCCCCCCCCCCCCCCGGCAGCACTAGACTGTCAGCGCGCCATCCGCCACCACGATACAGGATGGCCGGTCACAGCTGGTCACACCATCTGCACTGGGAGTGAGTGGCCATATGATGCTATGCAGGTGCCATCTAGTAGTGGCGCCAATACCATAGTTCGTGTTTACTACAGTGAGCATCCTAGTAGACATCACAATAGCTGGACTCTGTTTCGGAACCGCGGGACTGCTACGGTCGCAGGTTCGAATCCTGCCTCGGGCATGGGTGTGTGTGATGTCCTTAGGTTAGTTAGGTTTAAGTAGTTCTAAGTTCTAGGGGACTTATGACCTAAGATGTTGAGTCCCATAGTGCTCAGAGCCATTTGAACATTTTTTTTTTTTTTTTGGACTCTGTTTCTTGTTTCATTATTTGTAATGAGGCTCCGTTCACTTCGAAAACTAAATGTTAAATAACTCTTCTGTTTACTGAGATGAACTTGTTCGCTGCCGGCCGGGATGGCCGAGCGGTTCTAGGCGCTACGTCTGGAGCCGCGCGACCGCTACGGTCGCAGGTTCGAATCCTGCCACGGGCATGGATGTGTGTGATGTCCTCAGGTTAGTTAGGTTTAAGTAGTTCTAAGTTCTAGGGGAGTGATGACCTCGGAAGTTAAGTCCCATAGTGCTCAGAGCCATTTGAACCATTTGATTTTGAACTTGTTCGCTATTCCTTTCTGCTCCAGCTTTCCTACAATGACATTTGCCACACCACCCTGTAAGCTATCTCTTCTTACTATTGCGTATAAAGTAACACGCAACACGTTTCATCCAGCATTTTTATTCTTCTCCTTCCCATTTCCTTCTGTCGTCCCACTGTTGTTGTCAGCTACGTTTTCCCTGCAATGTCCTACCCAATCTGCTTTTCTTTTCTTAACCAGGTTCAGGAGAGTTACATTTTTCATTCCCTTCCCAGTACTTTGTTCACCCACGAACTTTATTTTTTTCCATTCTCTTCCAAATCGACGTCTCACATGCTTCAGTTTTGTCTATTTCTCTCTTCTTCAATGTCCAGTTTTCACAACGGTACAGAATAACTCCCTGCGCAAAGCATTTAACCGGCCATATTCTTAAATCCAACCCTATTTATTGCCACATAATCAGCATTCATTTTTCTGGAAAGCTTGCTTTGCCGTTGCAGTTCTTCATGTGATTTTTTCTTGAACTGTCCTGTTATCAGTTAGCATGCCGCTCCAGTATCTGTACTGTGCCACCTGTTGACTTTGACGTTGTTTTCACATTCATACCTTCTTCATCGTGTACGCACAGTACCTTAACTTTCTTTGTATCGATCTTAATACCATATACATGCAATCCTCCTTCAGATCTCGATAGTGTTTTTCCAAGAGTTATTGTTTAACCAGCAAGCAGTAGCATATCATCAACAAATCTTTGTTGATCTTCCGGCCTCCTGAGTGTACTCCTTCCTTCTGTACTTCTAGCGTCCTCATTATCAAGTCGGCGATATAGAGGGTACAAAAAACTGCCTACACAAATTTGTAGATTTATTAGTCGAGGTATATAGGTACACATCTGTTATGTTGCACAAATACCACATGTTCACAGGTTACCTGCAAGGGGTCTTCGAGCGTTTTGACGCTGGAATTGCATTAGCGCAACGTTCAGTTTATTTGACTGCTTCGTATGCAAAATGTTGACATGAAAATCTGATATGCAACACAATTACCACTTACTGCTGGGAAGGATATGTGTTCATTTCTGCTATGAGTGCCCATATAACCAACTACGTTGTGTAAGACATGTATGTTTCTATTGTCTATTGTCAAACCACAATTTATGAAAGATGTTTATATTTTATTAATAGGATTAAGTAGGAATAATTAATACTTGTCATGTTGGAAATAATTGTGGTAGCAGGGATGTTGGCAGGAGAGACCGCACATTGATATAATTTTAAAAGAAGGGCGGGAGAGACAGCATATGGATACATTTTAAGAAAAGAGCGGGAAAGACCCCGCATTGATACATTTTGTAATGGTAGCAGGGATTGTCTGCACCAGAAAGCATTGTTGGCGGGAGAGACCGCACTTAAGCGTTCATAGGAAGTCAGTAGTAAGCGAGAAGTGAAGCGAGTCGGTAGCAGATCTGAAGTGAGAGGATGAGAGGAGCGGTGTGCCTGCCAGCCACCAGCTGTGATTTACAAGAGATTATAAGCGGATGTACAGCGACATCAGCTAACTATTATCATAAGAGGAACTAATATTATTGAATTATTTTTTTGAGAAACTCAAGACTACTGAAGGTATGTTTGCGCAATGCTAGTTGTAAGATTATTGTAAAAAGTAAGTCCCATTTGAACGTTTGTAAAATAATTTCATTCAGAATATAATTAATTTTCTCCAGCAGTATTGCATTACTGATTATAATCCATCCCAGAAACCATCAACGTAAAACTTTGCAAACTTTTATTGTTGTCCAGAAAAAGTTTAACTATGAATTGCGTAAATTCATTCAAATTAATTAAAGAATAACGTCAACTTTGCTATTAAAGAATAACGTCAGCTTTGATAATACACTCCTGGAAATTGAAATAAGAACACCGTGAATTCATTGTCCCAGGAAGGGGAAACTTTATTGACACATTCCTGGGGTCAGATACATCACATGATCACACTGACAGAACCACAGGCACATAGACACAGGCAACAGAGCATGCACAATGTCGGCACTAGTACAGTGTATATCCACCTTTCGCAGCAATGCAGGCTGCTATTCTCCCATGGAGACGATCGTAGAGATGCTGGAGTAGTCCTGTGGAACGGCTTGCCATGCCATTTCCACCTGGCGCCTCAGTTGGACCAGCGTTCGTGCTGGACGTGCAGACCGCGTGAGACGACGCTTCATCCAGTCCCAAACATGCTCAATGGGGGACAGATCCGGAGATCTTGCTGGCCAGGGTAGTTGACTTACACCTTCTAGAGCACGTTGGGTGGCACGGGATACATGCGGACGTGCATTGTCCTGTTGGAACAGCAAGTTCCCTTGCCGGTCTAGGAATGGTAGAACGATGGGTTCGATGACGGTTTGGATGTACCGTGCACTATTCAGTGTCCCCTCGACGATCACCAGTGGTGTACGGCCAGTGTAGGAGACCGCTCCCCACACCATGATGCCGGGTGTTGACCCTGTGTGCCTCGGTCGTATGCAGTCCTGATTGTGGCGCTCACCTGCACGGCGCCAAACACGCATACGACCATCATTGGCACCAAGGCAGAAGCGACTCTCATCGCTGAAGACGACACGTCTCCATTCGTCCCTCCATTCACGCCTGTCGCGACACCACTGGAGGCGGGCTGCACGATGTTGGGGCGTGAGCGGAAGACGGCCTAACGGTGTGCGGGACCGTAGCTCAGCTTCATGGAGACGGTTGCGAATGGTCCTCGCCGATACCCCAGGAGCAACAGTGTCCCTAATTTGCTGGGAAGTGGCGGTGCGGTCCCCTACGGCACTGCGTAGGATCCTACGGTCTTGGCGTGCATCCGTGCGTCGCTGCGGTCCGGTCCCAGGTCGACGGGCACGTGCACCTTCCGCCGACCACTGGCGACAACATCGATGTACTGTGGAGACCTCACGCCCCACGTGTTGAGCAATTCGGCGGTACGTCCACCCGGTCTCCCGCATGCCCACTATACGCCCTCGCTCAAAGTCCGTCAACTGCACATACGGTTCACGTCCACGCTGTCGCGGCATGCTACCAGTGTTAAAGACTGCGATGGAGCTCCGTATGCCACGGCAAACTGGCTGACACTGACGGCGGCGGCGCACAAATGCTGCGCAGCTAGCGCCATTCGACGGCCAACACCGCGGTTCCTGGTGTGTCCGCTGTGCCGTGCGTGTGATCATTGCTTGTACAGCCCTCTCGCAGTGTCCGGAGCAAGTATGGTGGGTCTGACACACCGGTGTCCATGTGTTCTTTTTTCCATTTCCAGGAGTGTAAATACAGCCACTTACTACGACAGCCCACCAGCAGCTAATATTGTATAGTAAAACAGAGTAAGTATATTCATGTCGCAGTTCGATGTAGCAGTCAGATGGCGATCCAGTAACAGTAAAAAAGGTAAGGAACAGTTTTGGGTTATTGCAGATAACGACTGAGGGCCACGACGACGACATATTCTATGTTTCGTCGAAATAATCAGAAAATCACTTTTAATAAGCAGCATTTAAATTTGTATGCGAAGATTGAGACAGAGAATTAATTTCAAAGGGAAAATTTCACTTGTTATTATTAAGCAAGAGATAGAAATCCTAAGGGAAGGTTTCATAGGTTATTGTAGAAAGGAAGGTTGCGTAACAAAAGAGATATAGAGGAGACGGGAAGGTTTCAGTTACTCCTACACAAAATGTTGTCTTTACATGAAATTTTCTGCTGACGTTCACAGCTTCTTAATGGCTGATTACACTCTAACCGACTGACGTGTATCTCATTTATGGGGAGACACGATGCAACAGGCGAGTGGGTTAGCACCTGTATACAGAACGATTTAAAATACTTGATGGCCGTCTTCGTGAAACAGAACCCCTTAGACCGGACCGATGTGAAAGTGGTAGATCTCTCAGTATGCGAACTGTTCAGTTTGAAGAGGCTATATTACAGTGAACTGCTGACAACCCCATCGCCAGCACACGACCCATAGCTAAGGAACTAAATACCTCACGCGCCTATGTGTGGAATGTATTGGACGAGGCGGATTCGCATCCATTCAAAGAGCACCAGGTACAAGACCTATCAGCTGGTGACTTTTCACAGGGCGTTGAATTCTCCCAACGGTATCTACACCAAATTGGGACCCTCCCTGTCTTCCAAACGTGTGTGCTGGTTACTCCAGAAGCTGCCTTGGGTTCACGAGGGAAGGACTATTTAACAGCTACAGTAGCCATGTCTGGGAGATGCATAATGCTATAAGGCTATATTACAGGTTGTAAGTAGGCTGTTTCTGTTTTCTTATTGGTAACGCCACGTAGCGCTATGTATGACAATCACTGGCTGTGCTGTGTGCAGTCTGCGGCTAGTTTGCATTGTTGTCTGCCATTGTAGTGTTAGGCAGCTGGCTGTGAACAGCGCGTAGCGTTGCGCAGTTGGAGGTGAGCCGCCAGCAGTGGTGGATGTGGGGAGAGAGATGGCGGAGTTTTGTAATTTGTCATGAACTGCTATATATAATATGACTATTAAGGTAAATACAGTGTTTGTTCTGTATTAAAATCTTTGATTTGCTAACTATGCCTATCAGTAGTTAGTGCCTTCCTTAGTTTGAATCTTTTATTTAGCTGACAGTAGTGGCGCTCACTGTATTGCAGTAGTTCGAGTAACCAAGATTTTTGTGAGGTAAGTGATTTGTGAAACGTATAGTTTAATGTTAGTCAGGGCCATTCATTTGTAGGGTTTTTGAAAGTCAGATTGCGTTGCGCTAAAAATATTGTGTGTCAGTTTAAGCACAGTCGTGTATAATTGTTTAAAGGGGACGACGTTTCAAGGTGCCATCTAGTAGTGGCGCCAATACCATAGTTCGTGTTTAGTACAGTCAGCTTCATCCTAGTAGACATCACAATAGCTTGACTCTGTTTCTTGTTTCATTATTTGTGATGAGGCTTCGTTCACTTCGAAAAATAAATGTTAAATAACTCTATCAACACAGATATACTACAAATGTGTGGGCTGGTGTTGTTCACTAGTATTTAACTGGGTCGTATCATTTGCCTAACACGCTCGGTGGTGGAAATTACCGTATCTTCCTTAGTGAAATTCTACCAGAAATCTCGGAGAACGTCCCACTCTCAGCCAGGCAACGACTGTGGTTCTAGAATGACTGTCATGTTCTGACATCGGTGGGAGAGGGAAAAAAGGGGTTACTGGTCAGTCTGCAGTCCCTAGCGGTACAGAGCAGGAGGCAGGACAATTCACAGTGAAGGGATTTGATTGTTTTCTTCTATCTGAGCCAACACTGGTGCAGGCATTTACTAGAAATGCGGTAGGGAACTCGTTGTGGAGACTCTTGGAGAAACAGGGTTTTGAAATAGTTGTGTATTCCAGACAGGACTAACTAATGCAGTAGATGCTAAGGTTAGAAGAAGCGGGAATAACACTGTTACAACTGAAACCAGTGCAGAAGTCCCAGGAGTGGATGCTAACCACAGTAGCAAACACCAGAAGCATCTTAAGGCAACAACTTAGTTGCAAAACAAAACATACTGAATGTGACACTGTTCACTGAGGCACTCCAAGTGAGAGAGCAGACTTACGCGGAGCTGAACCGAGGCTGGAGTCGACGGACGCGGATTCGGCGCCCAGATCGTCTGACTGACAACTCCGCCAAAATGCGGAATCCAGGGGTTTTAAAGAGTCGTGTGGGGGCACTGTCTTTCCCACTTAAAGCCACCCAGCCAATCCCGTAGGTCTTTTGCAGGTGCCTGCCAATCACGGTTTAGTTAGGTCCCCTCTACCTAAGGCTCATAATGCAGTTGCACTGAGTCCGTATTTGGTATCAACACTGTTCAGCTGAAAGCTAAACGTACCTGCTCTGCCAAATAAGGCTTACAACATTATTGTTATACGTCATTTAGACCCGCCCCTCGGGCTCCCCGGAGTAGGAACTGCTGGGTCAACAGTTTTTCGCGTTTTCGCTCTCTTTCCTCTCTTTCTAACCCTTGTGAGCCTACTGACGTTGCTGTTCTCAGGGCTGGTATCAAGCTGGCTTTATACGCTAGTACGTGCCTGTTGGTTACAAAGTTCTACAGTGGCAACCTACCACAGCGTCTGGACGACATATGAAGTCACATGTTAATTCCTTGAAGAGTAACCAACGCCCTGGGACCGCGTCTTGGGGCGTCTGCATTTTCGCAAGGCTCTCCCCTTACGGTTTACTTCATGTAACAATATCTCTCCTAGCTTCGCCTGCCCTCAGCATCGTCTCTGCTTCCGCGCCTTGGAACGCCTGTCCTCCTTTCTCACAGCTTCAAGATAACACTACAGTAGCAAGGAATAATCAATATATTACCTGACAGGACACCACCACACTTTGCCGCTAATATCGGAGAAGATGTACACAATGTTTTCGCAACTGTTGGACTGGGAGGGGAGAATCATGGCCACCCCCTACTTGATATCTGTGGATTTCTTTTTGTGGGCGGGCGGGGAAGAAGATGCGTTTGGTGTACGAGACACCGGTAGACACCCCGGAAGAGCTAGTTAGTTGCCTGTTTGCATCAAGCTGCAACCATTATTCGTGTGACGCCAGGTTGTTCGGCGTGCGTTAGTCAATCAGCACTCAGATGCAACTTCTCTAAAAGATGGAATATCGTCTCAGTTATGTGACTGGATTTGCGATTTCCTGTAAGAGAGGTCACACTTCGTAGTAACTGACGGAAAGTCATCGAGTAAAACAGAAGTGACTTCAGGCGTTCCCCAAGGTAGTGTTATAGGCCCTTTGCTGTTCCTTTTCTTGGGACACAATCTGAGCAGCCGTCTTCTGTTGTTTGCAGATGACGCTGTCGTTTATCGACTAATAAAGTCATCAGAAGATCAAAACAAACTGCAAAACGATTTAAAAAAAATATCTGAATGGTGCGAAAAGTGGCAGTTGACCCTAAATAACGAAAAGTGTGAGGTCATCTGTTGTGGCGTAGTAAGACAACCACGCCACTTGGAAGTAGCCGAAAGGCACGCGTTACACTCACGCAGACTAGAGATAGGTCTGAAACAGGATACGTAATGAATGCTATAAAGAAAAGTACGTAGCTACTGGAATACTTAACTTTAATCCTTCATTTGTATACATCGTTCTTGATTAGACATGCTTCATACCATAACTATCAATTGCTATGGCGCCTTGCTAGGTCGTAGCCATTGACTTAGCTGAAGGCTATTCTATCTGCTCTGCAAATGAGCGAGGCTTCGTCAGTGTGCATCGCTAGCTAAGTCGTCCGTACAACTGGGGCGAGTGCTAGTAAGTCTCTCGAGACCTGCCGTATGGTGGCGCTCGGTCTGCGATCACTGTCAGTGGCGACACGCGGGTCCGACATGTACTAATGGACCGCGGCCGATTTAAAGCTACCACTTAGCAAGTGTGGTGTCTGGCGGTGACACCACATCATCCACATGAGTGCTAAAAGGAACTCGTTAAACTTCGGTTACACGATAAATCAGTCTAATCTAAAAGCCATAAATTCAACTAAATACGTTGGTATTACAATTACGAACAACTTAAATTGGAAAGAACACATAGAAAATGTTGTAGGGAAGTCTAACCAAAGGCTGCGTTTTATTGGCAGGAAACTTGGAAAATGTAACAGACCTACCAAGGAGGCTGCCTTCACTACGCTTGTCCGTCCTCTTTTAGAATACTGCTGCGCGGTGTGGGATCCTTAGCAGATAGGACTGACGGAGTACATCGAAAAAGTTCTGTTGTGGCGTAACAAGCTAGCTACGCCACACTGAGAAGTAGCCGAAAGGGCACGCGTCAACTCACGCCGTCTTGCGTGACGTCTGAAACAGGATACTTATGAATGCTATAAAGAAAAGAACGGAGCTTAGGTTTACTTAACTTTAATTTCCTTGTGGTACATATCTCTTGATAATACAAGTGAGACTCTATCTTGAGGTACATGCAACGTTACAAATGGTTAATGGCGCCTTGCTAGGTCGTAGCCATGGACTTAGCTGAAGGCTATTCTAACTGTCTCTCGGCAATTGAGAGAAAGGCTTCGTACGTGTAGTCGCTAGCAATGTCGTCCGTACAACTGGGGCGAGTGCTAGTACGTCTCTCGAGACCTGCCTTGTGGTGGCGCTCGGTCTGCGATCCTGACAGTGGCGACACGCGGGTCCGACATGTACTAATGGACCGCGGCCGATTTAAGCTACCACCTAGCAAGTGTGGTGTCTGGCGGTGACACCACAAGTTCAAAGAAGGGCAGCACATTTTGTATTATCGCGAAATATGGGAGAGAGTGTCACAGAAATGATACAGGATTTGGGCTGGACATCATTAAAAGAAAGACGTTTTTCGTTGCGACGGAATCTTCTCACGGAATTCCAGTCACCAACTTTCTCCTCCGAATGCGAAAATATTTTGTTGACACCGACCTACATAGGAACGATCACCACGATAAAATAAGGGAAGTCAGAGCTCGTACGGAAAGATACAGGTGTTCGTTCTTTATGCGCGCTATACGAGATTGGAATAATAGAGAAATGTGAAGGTGTTTCAATGAACTCTCTGGCAGGCGCTTAAATGTGATTTGCAGCGTATCCATGTAGATGTAGATGTAGGTGTAAAACAATATTCATCACACGGCAGTCTGAACAGCGCCTCTGAACATCACTAGAAGTCGCACGGTTCCGGTTTCGATTTTAGGGTGGACGGATATTTCATTCGGTCGGTGACTGGGTGTTTGTGTTTTCCAAAACATTTCATCTCATCTTCATCGCAAATATGCGCAGGTGACTGAAGTGGCAAAAATAGAAAGACATTCACCAGGCAATCTAACAAACCCAGGCAGGGTCTCCCAGCCAATAATTCCATACGATCATTTTTTTTTTTCACCTTCCTCAACTTTAGAATCCCGATCAGTTTTCACCATATCTCGCAGAGGGGACACGAAACCAATAAAAATCGGGACACCTCGCGATAATCTGGACATGTTGCAACACTAATCTTAGGCCAAGTGAACTAAATCTTTGGCCCACCTCCTAGACGTGGCACACTCTTTGTGAATCAAGAAAGGAGGAAGCGCAGCCAAATAGTGGAGAAGAGAACGGCTGAATGGTGGGAACGTGTGACCTTAACCCGTTCGGGGAAGAAAGTCCGTAATCGCAAACAGGTCGGCGGCGAGTAAATGAGAGAAAGAGCGGAAACACCGGAAAAGGAAGTGCGGTTTTCCCCCAGTCACGTCCTCTCTGATCTGCAGCCGCCACAACAAAGGACAGGCCGCGACTGAGAGCTCTGCCCTGTGTCGGCTTCGCATTGTCGTGGCCAATAATGGCGGAGTCACTTTTCCTATTGTGCTGTGACCTGGACAGCTAGAGGTCTCGCGTTTGGCTCCTGACTTCTCGTTGGTGCAATCGCCCGACAATGGAAAGGCATCTGGATCTGATGAGACACCAGTGAGACTATACATCTGCATCCATAATCCGCAAACCACTTTGAAGCGCATGGCAGAGTTTTGTGGAAATGAGCGTTTGGCGTCATTGGCCGGGAGGCCCCTTGCGGGGCGGGTCCGGCCGCCTTGGTGCAGCTCTTATTACGTTCGACGCCACACTGGGCGACCTGCGCGACGGATGGGGATGAAATGACGATGAAGACAGCACAACACCCAGTCCCTGAGCGGAGAAAATCTCCGACCCATCCGGGAATTGAACCCGGGCCCCTAGGACGGCAACGCTGACCACTCAGCTGTAGGGGCGGACATGGCAGACTATAATTTCCATTTTTCCAGTTGTAAGGGCTTCTTATTTAAACGCCTCTGTCTCCGCTGTAAAAAGTTACATCTTGTCTTCACGATACCTGTGGTAAGTCATATGTAGATGGGGTACACCACATTTTTAGATTCATCAGTTAGAGACGGCTCTTCAAACTTGCTAAGCAAGATCACGTGAAACTGTTCCCGTCTATCTTCAAGAATTTGCGAGATGCATTTCTTCTGCATCTTTGTGACGCCCTCTCATTGGTCAAACAATTCTGTAAGCATTCGTACTGCCTTTCTCCGTATGTATTCAATATACCGTGTTATTTCTGTTTGGTATTAGTCCCACAGTCCCAAACGCTTCAGCAGTATGCTTGGATACTTTGTAAGAGTCTTCTGTCAGCAATCACTTTGCTAGTGTTCTACCAATGAACTGAAATCTCCAACTTTCTTACTTATGACTCACTCTATGTAATCGTTCCGTTTCATAAAGCGCTCTTATTCTCTCTCTTATCTGTTGCATTAGTAAACAGTGTGCGGGAACAACAGCTGTGTGCGCGGCTGTGTAGAGACTCTAATTTGTCTTGTGGTCAATTAGTGAGACATGTATGGGAGGAAATAATATGTTGCCTGACTCTTGAAGGAACATGTGCTTCAGATACATGTTGTCTTACAGAACTTGCTCATTTCATAGCTAAGTTCTGGAACTACAGCAGTTAATTAAACTTTTAGTGCTTGCGCGACATCATTCAGGATGACAATTATTGAATTATACAAATGAAATTGTCATAAGTACTGTACGGTTTGCATTAGGACCTTCAAACCGCACTGTTGGCGGCGAGGCATGTTGGGAATTAGTCTGCACATGCGTTCGCGCGTTGTGGTTGTCGGTCATTTGCACGTCATATGAATAAAATTGGCACATTTGGGGGACTGAGAATCCGCATTTCGTGATCGAGGAGTCTCTTCACCCTCAACGGGTGACTGTGTGGTGTGCAACGTCCAGTCGCGGTATAATCGGTGCGACATTCCTTGATGGCACAGTGATTACCGAACGGTACGTGAAGGTTTTGGAACATGATTTCATCCCAATTACCCAAAGTGATCCCGATTTCGACAAGATGTCGTTCGTGCAAGACGGAGCTCGACTCCATCGATGCAAGAGAGTGTTTGATGTCCTGGAGGAGCACTTTGAGGACCGCATTCTGGCCTGGGGGTACCCAGAGACCACTGGCATATTCTCCGGATTTGAATACACGCGATTCCTTTTTGTGGGGCTGTACGAAAGACAACGTATACGGCAATAACCCCAAAACCATTGCTGAGCTGAAAACAGCCATTCAGGAGGTCATCGACAGCATCTCTATTCGTAAGCGCACATCATCGCCAATGATGGCAGGAATATCGATCATGTCATAGCGTAAATCTGAATATCTGTAGTGATGTTTACATGTAAAATAAGGTGAGTACATGCCGTAGTTTGTAACTAATTTACCCTTTATTTCATATAGATCGATAATTGTCACCCTGGTTGTCCAACTAGATAGAAGGTAGATTAAGGAAAGCCAGACCTACGATATCTAGCAGTTGTAGACTTAGAGAAAGCTTTTGATAAAGTTGACTGAAATACTCTCTTTCAAATTGTGAAGGTGGCAGGAGTAAAATACAGAGAGCAAAACACTATTCACAATTTGTACAGAAAACAGATGGCAGTTATAAGATTCGAGTGGAATGAAGGGGAAGCAATGGTTGGGAAGGGAGTGCGATAGGGTTGTACCTACCGGTTTTTCCATTCGTCTGTAAAGAACTCCTGTTAGTATTTTGCAGCCGTCACTTATCAAACTGATAATTCGGTAATTTTCACATCTGTTAACACCTGCTTACTTTGGCATTGGAATTATTATATTGTTCTTGAAGTCTGAAGGTATTTCGCCTCTCTCATACATCTTGCTCACCAGATGGTAATGTAGTTCGAATGGAATGTTGTCTACTCCCAGGGCCTTGTTTCAACTTAGGTCTTTCAGTGCTGTGTCAAATTCTTCACACAATATCATATCTTCCATTTCATCTTCATCTACATCCTCTTCCATTTACATAATATTGTCCTCAAGTACAATTGCAGCTGGTTTCCCCTTGCTTTCAGCCGTTCGCAGTACCAGCACAGCAAGGTCGTTTTGGTTAGTGTTACAAGGCCAGATCAGTCAATATCCAGACCGTTGCCCCTGCAACTACTGAAAAGGCTGCTGCCCCTCTTCAGGAACCACACGTTTGTCTGGCCTCTCAACAGATACCCCTCCGTTGTGGTTGCACCTACGGTACGCCTATCTATCGCTGAGGCACGCAGGCCTCACCAACAACGGCAAGGCCCATGGTTCAAGGGGATTCAGACATTTGCCAGATTGAAATTCCACATTCGTCTCCTCACGAAAGAATTCCATATTTTCTGGTTATGTGTGTCGCCATTGCACTCAAAAATGGTTCAAATGGCTCTGACCACTATACGACTTCTGAGGTCATCAGTCGCCTAGAACTTAGAACTAATTAAACCTAACTAACCCAAGGACGTCACACACATCCATGCCCGAGGCAGGTCGCTCGGTTCCAGACTGTAGCGCCTGGAACCGCACGGCCACTCCGGCCGGCGCATTGCACTTCCCGGAGCACAGTGGCAATAAGAGAGAGATTATCTCTTTAGAACAATTCCACGTCTTTGCACTGCACTTGCGCTAGGTGTTTCTTTTATTTGGTTTTCTTCCTGTTGCGCTAAATATCTATTTACATTCATCACTTCGAGAAGTACCGAGTTCCCGTTGCCACGCGTATGCCATAAAAAAAAAAAAAAATTCCGGCCCGTTTTACACCAAAATCAGAACACAATAAAACCATTTACAGTTTGCTTTACTTTTCAAAATTCGTTATCTAATCAGCAGACAGTTGTATTTTGTCACAGTGCAGTGTTACATCCGTATGAATATTTTTTATTCAGTGTCGGTCAGGTTGAGAGTCAGAATGAAATTTTCACTCTGCAGCGGAGTGTGCGCTGATATGAAACTTCCAGGCAGATTAATACTGTGTGCCAGGCCGAGACTCGAACTCGGGACCTTTGTCTTTCGCGAGAAAGTGATCTAGCGACTTTTTTATTTTTATTTTTTTAAAATCTCTTTTTGTTTGTTCTATTTGTTAGTGGCGGACGTCCCATGACGCTTGTTCAAGTTCACCGTTAATCCATTCAGCCAGTTTTTTTGTTTTTATTTTTATTATAGAGGGCAGCAAACCCTCTGACCGAACACGCTGAGCTACCGTGCCGGCCGGCGCCGACTGAGCTACCCAAGCACGACTCACGACCCGTCCTCACAGCTTTACTTCTGCCAGTACCTCGTCTCCTACCTTCCAAACTTTACAGAAGCTCTCCTGCGAACCTTGCAGAACTAACACTACTGGAAGAAAGGATATTGCGGAGACAGGGCTTCGACACAGCCTGGAGGATGTTTCCGGAATGACAATTTCGTTGTGCAGCGGAGTGTGCGCTGATATGAAAGTTCCTTGCAGATTAATACTGTGTGCCGCACCGAGACTCAAGTTCTCCAAGGTTCGCAGGAGAGCTTTTGTGAAATTTCGAACGTAGGAGACGAGATACTGGCGGAATTAATGCTGTGAGGAGGATTCTTTAGTCGTGCTTGGGTAGCTCAGTCGGTGCCGGCACGGTAGCTCAGCGTGTTCGGTCAGAAGGTTTGCTTGCTGCGCTGTGTAATTAAAAAAAAAAAAAAGAACTGAGTTAATGGATCAGTGATGAACTTGCACAAGTGTCATAGGACGTCCGCCCCGCACGAATACAACGATCAATTGTAAACAAAATGCGACTAAAAAAAGGTCTCGAGTTCGAGTCTCGGTCCGGCACACAGTTTTAACCTGCCAGGCCGTTTCTGATTTAGAGTCGTTTTTGGAGAAACTTGTTTTGTGATTCATTCTTTCAAAATTCAGTTAGTAATTTTATGTAGCATATTCATTCTGTCAACTTGACTATGATGGGAGATAAATATGTGCACAAAGAACGAAGATGTAGAATGATAACAACCTTTGTTTTGTTTAAAAAAAGCTTTAAGAGTTTTCACATACAAAATCGGAGGTAGTACTTTTAGTACGCCCTCGTATATCCTGAACCAAATCACTAAGCTCTCCCAACATCCTGGAAGCTCCCTTGCGTTTTATTGACGACACAACAACACAGAATGAAGGGGAAGATGCTGTCTTCATGCGTTCTCCTACTTTCCATAATTCAGGAGAGTACTAGACTCTTCCGTGCGGCACAGACCGCTTTCAACATCGCCTACTTGGGCGCTCAAGTAACAAGTCCCTTCCTCTCACTTCGTTACCGCCGTTTCTCAGCGACCTACCCGACGCTCATTAATATCTCCTCGTCATATAAAACCTGCCTTTTCGTGGGTAACGAGACAGCTTATTATCGTTTTCGTTGTAGTCCATTTTCTTTTTGTGAAGCACGCTTCAAAATAATTCAGTATCAGAGAAGAAAGTGGGAGGCAGCGTTTGCCCATTGTCAACACTGCTACTTAATTTGTATACTGAACAGGCAATGTAGGAAGTGAAGGAGTGCCTCGATGAGGGAGTAGTTTGCCGAGGACGGGAAAGCAGGCTCCTTCAATTCTCCAGAACTGAACTAGGTGATACCTAAAACGGAAAATGTGCTAGCTGCGGTTGCTACACGCGCATAACAAATAAGGGAATAATGCACGTTGCACGGTTAAATACTAAGCCTGAATCACGGAACACAAACTTTCAAGCCCGACGTTGACTGGAATACTCTCTTTGAAATTCTGAAGGTAGATTAGATGAGTAGATTCACGTAATTAACGAGTACTGAAGAGAACTGGGGAGAAAAGACATTTGTAGTGCAACCTGACTAGAAGACGGGATCAGTTGGCAGGACACATTCTGAGACGTCAACGGGTCGCCAATTTAGAACTGGATGGAAGTGTGGAGGTTAAAAGTTTTAGAGGGAGACCGAGGGATGAATATAGTAAGCAGATTCAGAAGGATGTGCGTTGCAATAATTTATTCAGAGATGAAGAGCCTTGGTCAGGGTAGACTAGCGTGGAGAGAGGTATCGAACCATGAAACTTTCCCTTTATATGTAAAGAATGACAGTGCTGGAAAACTCTTACGTTGTTTGATTTTCAAACAGCTGCGCAAAACTAAACGTACTGAGACTGTTTTATCTTTACTTATTCTGATCATCACTAAACTGACACACAATATTTTTGCGCAACGCAATCTGAATTTCAGTAATCCCTACAAAAGAATAGCCCTCACTAACAATAACCTATACCTTTCACGAATCACTTACCTCACAAAAATCTTCGTTACTCGAACTACTGCAATACACCGAGCACCAATACCAAAAATGGTTCAAATGGCTCTGAGCGCTATGGGACTCAACTGCTGAGGTCATTAGTCCCTAGAACTTAGAACTAGTTAAACCTAACTAACCTAAGGACATCACACACATCCATGCCCGAGGCAGGATTCGAACCTGCAACCGTAGCGGTCTCGCGGTTCCAGACTGCAGCGCCAGAACCGCGCGGCCACTTCGGCCGGCTGCATCAATACCGCCAGCTAAATAAAAGATTCTAATACTGAAGGCACTAACTACTGACAGGCATAGTTAGCAAACGAAAGATTTTGATAGAGAACAAACAATGTATTTACGTTAATAGTGTTCAAAAGTCATAATACATATACATCAGTTCATGACATCCAGTCTTACAAATTTCCTTCTTCTGACGGACACACGTCCCGATCGTCCGCTCATAGTAACCTCTCAAATCTCTGGCATCTCTCTCCCCACACCCACCACTGCTGGCGGCTCACCTGCAACAGCCCAACACTACGCAATGTTCAGATCCAACTGCCCAACGCTACACAAGCGAATATTCCAACAACGAGTCCAACCAGCCACAGACTGCACACAGCACAGTCAGCGATTTTAATACAGAGCGCTACGTGACGTTACCGACATAAAAACCTAAACAGCCTACTTACAACCAGTCTTCGGACTGAAGACTGCAACAATTCCCTAAGAAGTAAAGCGAGCCCAGAGATAAACAAAAGCACGAAATCAACATTAACAGAAACGTAACAAACGTAGGCGCGACTCCATTATCTTAGGCAGCGGTGGGGTGACGTCACCAACCGACCATTACGTGGATATGAGTTAACAGTTCGGCTTGCTGAGGTCGTCTGAGATTGTAACGCATCCTCTGTCGTGATAGCCTTCGGAAATATCCCCAGCGCTGGAAGACGAAACCTCAGGTACTCGCTATTAAACAAGTTGTGAGCGAGTTTCTATACCTTGGAAGTAGATTAGATAAATAGGAAACATGCAAGCAAGCTACAGTGGCAGGAACCGTTGCACGACGAAAGTGATTTCAGTCAAAAGAAACCTGTACTCTAAGATCCTAATGATGAGGTCAGGGAAGTGCATCACGAAGGAATTAGTGAAATGAGACGGAAAGCGGTAGACGTGATGTACATCTACAGGCAAACAAATAATTACAGTTTCCAAAAAACTGAATGATTTATTCAAGGAAAAGAGCTTCAGAAATTGAGCAAGTCAACAACGCGTTGGTCCACCTCCGGCACCTATGCAAGCAGTTATTCGGCTTTCCATTTATTAACACAGTTGTTTGATGCCCTCCTGAGGGAAACTGCGCCAAATTCCGTCCAACTGCAGCGTTAGATCGTCAAAACCGCGAGCTCGTTGGAGGGCCCTGTTCATAATCGTTCAAGCGTTCTCAGCTGGTTAGAGACCCAGCGACCATGCTGGTAGAGGTAGGCTTAGCAAACACAAAGAGTAGAAACCCTTGCCGTGTGCCTGCGGACATTATCTTGCTGAAATGTAAGCCTAGCATGGCTTGTGGTAAGGGGCAACAGAAAGGGGCGTAAAATATGTGCTGTAAGGGTGCCACGGATGTCAACCAAAGACAACCTGCTATGGAGGGAAAGGGTTCCCCAGACCATTCCACTTGTCTGTGAGGCTGCATTGCAGGCGGCAGTCATGTTGGTACCCCACCACTGTCCTGCAAGTCTCCGGAGACATCTTCGGCTTGGAATCTCATTGAAGTACACTACTGGCCATTAAAATTGCTACACCACGAAGATGACGTGCTACACACACGAAATTTAACCGACAGGAAGAAGATGCTGTGATACGCGAATGAGTAGCTTTTCAGAGCATTCAAACAAGGTTGGCGCCGGTGGCGACACCGACAACGTGCTGACACGAGGAATATTTCCAACCGATTTCGCATACACAAACAGCAGTTGACCGGCGTTGTCTGGTGAAAACGTTGCTGTGATGCCTCGTGTAAGGAGTACAAATGCGTACCATCACGTTTCCGACTTTGTTAAAGGCCGGATTGTAGCCTATCGCGATTGCAATTTATCGTATCGCGACATTGTGCTCGCGTTGGTCGAGATCCAATGACTGTTAGCAGAATGTGGAATCGGTGGGTTCAGGAGGGTAATACGGAACGCCGTGCTGGATACCAACGGCCTCGTATCACTAGCAGTCGAGATGACAGGCATCTTATCCGCATGGCTGTAACGGATCGTGCAGCCACGTCTGGATCCCTGAGTCAACAGATGGGGACGTTTGCAAGACAACAACCATCTGCACGAAGAGTTCGACGACGTTTGCAGCAGCATGGACTATCAGCTCGGAGACCATGCCTGCAGTTACCCTTGACGCTGCATCACAGACAGAGATGGTGTACTCAACGACGAACATGGGTGCACGAATGGCAAAACGTCATTTTTTCGGATGAATCCAGGTCCTGTTTACAGCATCACGATGGTCGCATCCGTGTTTGGCGACATCGTGGTGAACGCACATTGGAAGCGTGTATTCGTCATCGCCATACGGGCGTATCACGCGGCGTGATGGTATGGGGTGCCATTGGTTACACGTCTCGGTCACCTCTAGTTCGCATTGACGGCACTTTCAACAGTGGACGTTACATTGCAGATATGTTACGAACCGTGGCTCTACCCTTCATTCGATCCCTGCGAAACCCTACATTTCAGCAGGATAATGCAGAAAATGTTCGACTGGTGCCCTGGCCAGCACATTCTCCAGATGCCTCACCAACTGAAAACGTCTGGTCATTGGTGGCCGAGCAACTGGCTCGTCACAATATGCCAGTCACTACTCTTGATGAACTGTGGTATCGTGTTGAAGCGGCATGGGCAGCTGTACCTGTACACGCCATGCAAGCTCTGTTTGACTCAATACCCATGCGTATCAAGGCCGTTATTACGGCCAGAGTTCGTTGTTCTGGGTTACTGATTTCTCAGGATGTATGCACCCAAATTGTGTGAAAATGTAATGAAATGCCAGTTCTACTATAATATATTTGTTCAATGAATACCCGTTTATCATTTGCATTTCTTCTTGGTGTAGCAATTTTAATGGCCAGTAGTGTAGATGTGATGACTCCCACTTCGAACTGAGCCCCGATTACCAGATAACATGTGTCAAGAGATGCCCCATACAGCAATGGGATACCAACCTGCCTGCCGCACACCATATGGTATGATGGTCCCAGATGCAACTGCTGTGTTCGGATGCAGGCTGAGTTGGCATCCCTTCGCTCCCAGCTTCAGGCAGTGTTGGCTTCGGTCACACAGCTTGAGGCTGTTGCCAATGGGCGTCACTGTGGGGGTCCGGATGGGGGTTTGTCAGGGACGGCCAGCTCGTCCCACACATCCCCCGATCGGACTACGACAGTGGCTGCCCGGGATACTGCCCACATTGAGGCTGATCCCTCACCTGTGGTAGATTGGGAGGTCGTGTCGATGTGTGGCAGGGGTCGAAAGACATTCCGGAGGGCTGAACGGAAGGCCTCTTCAGTTTGTCTGATGAACCCGTTTCAGGCTCTGTCTCAGGCTGATACTGATCTTCGGCCGGACATGGCTACTTGTTGCCCCTCAGGCTGCAAGATCCGGGCGGTCGCAGAGGGTGGGCTTACTGGCATTTGGGAGCTCCAACGTCAGGCGCGTAATGGGGCCCCTTAGGGATATGGCAGCAAGAGAGAGGAAGAAAACCAATGTGCACTCCGTGTGCATACCGGGGGAGTCATTCCAGATGTGGAAAGGGTCCTTCTGGATGCCATGACGGGTACAGGGTGCACCCACCTGCAGGTGGTCGCTCATGTCGGCACCAATGATGTGTGTCGCTATGGATCGGAGGAAATCCTCTCTGGCTTCCGGCGGCTATATGATTTGGTGAAGACTGCCAGTCTCGCTAGCGGGATGAAAGCAGAGCTCACCATCTGCAGCATCGTCGACAGGACTGACTGCGGACCTTTGGTACAGAGCCGAGTGGAGGGTCAGAATCAGAGGCTGAGACGGTTCTGCGACCGTGTGGGCTGCAGATTCCTCGACTTGCGCCATAGGGTGGTGGGGTTTTGGGTTCCGCTGGATAGGAGTCCACGACACGCAGCAAGCGGCTACACGGGTAGCAGGGGTTGTGTGGCGTGGACTGGGCGGTTTTTTAAGTTAGATGGCCTCGGGCAAGTACAGAAAGGGCAACAGCCTCAAAGGGTGCGGGGCAAAGTCAGGACATGCGGGGACCAAGCAGCAATCGGTATTGTAATTGTCAACTGTCGAAGCTGCATTGGTAAAGTACTGGAACTTCAAGCGCTGATAGAAAGCACCGAAGCTGAAATCGTTATAGGTACAGAAAGCTGGCTGAAGCCAGAGATAAATTCTGCCGAAATTTTTACAAAGGCACAGACGGTGTTTAGAAAGGATAGATTGCATGCAACCGGTGGTGGCGTGTTTGTCGCTGTTAATAGTAGTTTACCCTGTAGTGAAGTAGAAGTGGATAGTTCCTGTGAATTATTATGGGTGGAGGTTACACTCAACAACCGAGCTAGGTTAATAATTGGCTACTTTTACCGACCTCCCGACTCAGCAGCATTAGTGGCAGAACAACTGAGAGAAAATTTGGAATACATTTCACATAAATTTTCTCAGCATGTTATAGTCTTAGGTGGAGATTTCAATTTACCAGATATAGACTGGGACACTCAGATGTTTAGGACGGGTGGTAGGGACAGAGCATTGAGTGACATTGTACTGAGTGCACTATCCGAAAATTACCTCTAGCAATTAAACAGAGAACCGACTCGTGGAGATAACATCTTGGACCTACTGATAACAAACAGACCCGAACTTTTCGACTCTGTAAGTGCAGAACAGGGAATCAGTGATCATAAGGCCGTTTCAGCATCCCTGAATATGGAAGTTAATAGAAATATAAAAAAAGGGAGGAAGGTTTATCTGTTTAGCAAGAGTAATAGAAGGCAGATTTCAGACTACCTAACAGATCAAAACGAAAATTTCTGTTCCGACACTGCAATCGTAAAATGCGTTTTAGGCAGGTACGTGCCGCGTAAAACTGCGAGGGATGGGAAAAACCCACCATGGTTCAACAACAAAGTTAGGAAACTACTGCGAAAGCAAAGAGAGCTTCACTCCAAGTTTAAACGCAGCCAAAACCTCTCAGACAAACAGAAGCTAAACGATGTCAAAGTTAGCGTAAGGAGGGCTATGCGTGAAGCGTTCAGTGAATTCGAAAGTAAAATTCTATGTACAGACTTGACAGAAAATCCTAGGAAGTTCTGGTCTTACGTTAAATCAGTAAGTGGCTCGAAACAGCATATCTAGACACTCCGGGATGATGATGGCATTGAAACAGAGGATGACACGCGTAAAGCTGAAATACTAAACATCTTTTTCCAAAGTTGTCTCACAGAGGAAGACCGCACTGCAGTTCCTTCTCTAAATCCTCGCACAAACGAAAAAATGGCTGACATCGAAATAAGTGTCCAAGGAATAGAAAAGCAACTGGAATCACTCAACAGAGGAAAGTCCACTGGACCTGACGGGATACCAATTCGATTCTACACAGAGTACGCGAAAGAACTTGCCCGTCTTCTAACAGCCGTGTACCGCAAGTCTCTAGAGGAACGGAAGGTTCCAAATGATTGGAAAAGAGCACAGGTAGTCCCAGTCTTCAAGAAGGGTCGTCGAGCAGATGCGCAAAACTGTAGACCTATATCTCTGACGTCGATCTGTTGTAGAATTTTAGAACATGTTTTTTGCTCGAGTATCATGTCGTTTTTGGAAACCTAGAATCTACATGGATTCCGGAAACAGCGATCGTGTGAGACCCAACTCGCTTTATTTGTTCATGAGACCCAGAAAATATTAGATAGAGGCTCCCAGGTAGATGATATTTTCCTTGACTTCCGGAAGGCGTTCGATACAGTTCCGCACTGTCGCCTGCTAAACAAAGTAAGAGCCTACGGAATATCAGACCAGCTGTGTGACTGGATTGAAAAGTTTTTAGCAAACAGAACACAGCATGTTGTTATCAATGGAGGGACGTCTACAGACGTTAAAGTAATCTCTGGCGTGCCACAGGGGAGTGTTATGGGACCATTGCTTTTCACAATATATGTAAATGACCTAGTAGATAGTGTCGGAAGTTCCATGTGAAGTTGCAGCATTAGTAAATCGTAGCGAAATGCAGGAAGATCTGCAGCGGATAGGCACTTGGTGCAGGGAGTGGCAACTGACCCTTAACATAAAAAATGTAATGTATTGCGAATACATAGAAAGAAGGATCCTTTATTGTATGATTATATGACAGCGGAACAAAGACTGGTAGCAGTTACTACTGTAAAATATCTGGGAGTATGCATGCGGAACGATTTGAAGTGGAATGATCATATAAAATTAATTGTTGGTAAGGCGGGTACCAGGTTGAGATTCATTGGGAGAGTGCTTAGAAAATGTAGTCCATCAACAAAAGAGGTGGCTTACAAAACACTCGTTCGACCTATACTTGAGTATTGCTCATCAGTGTGGGATCCGTACCAGATCGGGCTGACTGAGGAGATAGAGAAGATCCAAAGAAGAGCGACGCGTTTCGTCACAGGGTTATTTGGTAAGCGTGATAGCGTTACGGAGATGTTTGGCAAACTCAAGTGGCAGACTCTGCAAGAGAGGCGCTCTGCATCGCGGTGTAGCTTGCTCGCCAGGCTTCGAGAGGGTGCGTTTCTGGATGGAGTATCGAATATATTGCTTCCCCCTACTTATACCTTCCTAGGAGATCACGAATGTAAGAGAGATTCAAGCGCGCACGGAGGCTTTCAGACAGTCGTTCTTCCCGCGAACCATACGCGACTGGAACAGGAAAGGGAGGTAATGAAAGTGGCACGTAAAGTGCCCTCCGCCACACACCGTTCGGTGGCTTGCGGAGTATAAATGTAGATGTAGATGTAGTAGATGCCATTTCTTTTCATAAAAAATCCCCTTTGGATCTCATCCATTCATCCTTGGCAGTATTAAAGCAGAACGATAGTCTACGCCCCGTTTTGCTCCCTTCATGACAAACCACCCTGACCTTACATTTCAGCAAGATAATGGCCGCCCGCGTACGGCGAGAGTTTCTACTGCTTGTATTCGTGCCTGCTAAACCCTGCCTTTTGGGCAGCACGGTCGCTGGATGTCTCACAAATTTAGAACATTGGGAGCATCATAGGCAGGGCCGTCCAAGCAGCTCCGAAGTTTGACATTCAAAACGCGCCAACTGGACAGAATTTAGCACGATTTGCCTCAGGAGGACATCCAACAACTCTGTCTATCAGTTCAAACGGTTCAAATGGCTCTGAGCACTATGGGACTCAACTGCTGAGGTCATTAGTCCCCTAGAACTTAGAACTAGTTAAACCTAACTAACCTAAGGACATCACAAACATCCATGCCCGAGGCAGGATTCGAACCTGCGACCGTAGCGGTCTTGCGGTTCCAGACTGCAGCGCCTTTAACCGCACGGCCACTTCGGCCGGCTGTCTATCAGTGGTAACCCGAGTAACTGCTTGCATAACTGCCAGACATTGACCTCACTGGCCCAATTTGCGAAGCTCTTTCTCTTCAATAAATCGTCTAACTTTTTTGAAAGTACACATCTACATCACATCTACAGATATCCGTCCCACTCTGATAATAACTTCATCTACATCTACATCTATGTGATTACTAAGGTATTCACAACGAAGTGCCTGGCAGAGGGTTCAACGAACCACCTTCAAGCTGTCTCTCTACCGTTCCACTCTCGAAAGCCGCGCGGGAAAATCGAACATTTAAATTTTTCTGTACGAGCCCTGGTTTCTCTTATTTTATCGTGATGATCATTGCTCTCTATGTAGGTGGATGCAAACAGAATGTTTTCGCAATCGGTGGAGAAAACTGGTGATTGAAAATTCACGAGAAGTTCCCGTCGCGACGAGAAACGCCTTTGTTTTAATGATTGCCACTCCAATTCAAGTGGCACTATCTCCCCTATTTCGCGATAATACAAAACGAGCTGATGCGGATCCCACTCCGCACAGCAGTACTCCAGAATAGCGCGGTCAAGCGTCGTGTAAGCAGTGTCTTTAGTAGACCTGTTCCACCTTCTAAGTGTTCTGCCAGTGAATCGCAGTCTTTGGTTTTCTCTTCCCACAATATTATCTATGTGACGTTCCAATTTAGGTTATTTATATTGTAATTCTTAAGTATTTAATTGAATTTACAGCCTTCAGATTTGTGTCACTCATAACGTAATCGAAATGTAGCGGATTTCTTTTAGTACTCATGTGAATAACTGCACACTTTTCTTTATTCAGGGTCAATTGCCACTTTTCGCACCATACAGATATCGTATCTAAATCATTCGTTTTGGTTATCTGATGACTTTACACGACGGTAAATGACAGCATCCTCTGCAAACAATCTAAGAGGGTTAATGAGATTGTCTCCTATGTCGTTAACATAGATCAAGAACAATGGAGGGCCTATAACACTTCCTTGTGGAACGCCAGATATTACTTCTGTTTTACTAGATGACTTTCCGTCTGTTACTACGAACTGTAACCATTCTGACAGGAAATCACACATCCAGTCGCTCAACTGAGGCAATATTCCATAGGCACACAGTTTGGTTATAAGGCGCTTGTGAGGAACGGTGTCGGAAGCCTTCTGGGAATCTAAAAATATGGAATCAATTTGACATCCTCTGTCAATAGCACCCATTACTTCATGTGTATAAAGAGCCAGTTGTGTTTCACAAGAACGATATTTTCTGAATCCGTGCTGACTGTGTGTCAATAGATCGTTTTCTTCGAGGAACAAAATAGTTCATAATGTTCGAACACAGTATATGTTCCAAACCCATACTGCTAATCGGCGTTAGTGATATGGGCCTGTAATTCAGCGGATTACTCCTACTTCCCTTTTTGGGTATTGGTATGACTTGATCAATTCTCCGTCTTTAGGTACGGATCTTTGTATGAGCGAGCCGTTATATGTAATTGCTAAATATGAAGCTACTGTAGCAGCATTCTCTGGAAGGAACCTGACTGGTATACAATCTGGATCGGAGGCCTTGCCTTTATTAAGTGATTTAAGCTTCTTTGTTACATCGAGGATATCTACTTCCATGTTTCCCCAACTTGGCATTTGTTCTCGATTGGAATTCAGGAATATTTACTTAGTCTTTTTCGGTGAAGGAGTTTTCGAAAACCGTGTTTAATAAGTCTGCTTTAGTGGCACTGTCATCAGTGACTTCACCGTTGTTGTCGCGCAGTGAAGGTATTGATTGCGCCTTGCCACTGGTGTGCTTTATGTATGACAAGAATCGCTTTGCGTTTTCTGCCAGATTCAGAGACAGAATTTCGTTGTGGAAATTATTAAAAGCATCTCGTACCGAACCACGCGCTATATTTCGAACTTATCCAAAACTTTGCTAATCTTGGGGATTTTGCGTTCTTTTAAATTTGGCGTGCATGTTTCGTTGCTTCTGCAACAGCGGTCTGACCCCTTCTGTGCACCATGGGGGATCTGTACCACCACTTACTCATTCATGTGCTGTATATCTCTCAATTGCCGTCGATACTATCTCTTTGAAATCATTCCACATCTTTTCTGCGCCTACATGATCATATCGCAAGGAGTGGAGACTGTCTCTTAAAAAGGCGTTAAGAGGATTTTTATCAGCTTTTTAAAATATATGTACTTTGTGTTCATTTTTGTAGGTTGTGGGTGTTACGGTATTCAGCCTATTAGCAACTGCCTTGTGGTCGCTTATCTCTGTCTTCGTCATGATACTCCCTACTTGTACAGGATTATTTGTTGCTAACAGGTCAAAGATGCTTTCTCAACCATTTTCGCTTCGAGTGGCCTCATGAACTAACTGTTCAAAATAATTTTTTGAGAAAGAATTCAGTACAATTTTGGATGACGTTTTATGCTTGCCGCCGGCTTTAAACGCATAATTTTTCCAGCATATGGAGGGTAGGTTTATGTCGCCACCGACTATAACTGCATGAAATGAGACTCAAGTTTTCTTTGAGCTGTTCAACAACTTTCGCAGGAACTATCTACTTAAATTTCACTTCAAAGTAAACTACCTCTGACAAATAATAAATACTCCGCCACCAATTGTATTTAATCAATTCTTTCTGAACACTGTGAGGTCTTTTGAAAAAAAATGGGCTGAACTTATTTCCGGCTTTATCCAGCTTTCCGTACCTATAACTATTTGACCTTCAGTGCTTTCTAGTAGGGCTTGGAGCTCTGGTTCTTTCCCAACACAGCTACGACAATTTACAACTAGAATACCAATCGTTTCTACAACTACCTTACTGTGCTTTACCTGCCCACTTTCTGACGGACGCCCCTTCTGTGGTTCCCTGAGACTCTCTAACCTAAAAACCCGCCCAGTCGCTTCCACACAGCCCCCGCTACCCGTGCAGCCGCTTCCTGTGTGGAATCCGGACCTATTAAGCGGTACCCATCACCCGATGGCGCAAGACAAGGAATCTGCACCCTACCTTCCCTAAGGGTCAATCTGCTGAGGTCATCGGTCCCTAGACTTACCCACAACTTTAAACTAACTTATGCTGAGAACAACACACACACCCATGCCCGAGGGAGGACTCGAACCTCCGGCGGGAGGGGCCGCGTAATCCGTGACATGGCGCCCCAGACCGCGCGGCAACTCAACGCGTCGTTGTTTTGTCTTAGCGTGTGTTGGTGGACTCCGTGTTCTACGCAAAGATTTGTGTGGGTGCGAAATGTGGCAACGACCAACGCAGAAACGAAACAATTACAAGTCTATGACATGTGGCGCCACAGGATACCGTAGAAGAACGGACGGATAGACTGAATAAAGCATAAGGATGTCCTCAACCGAGTCGATGAGGATATGAAATTCTATAATTTTATCTTGAAACTCTTCGATTGTTCCGTGTTTGCATACAAAACCACAACATGTTATTGTGCGTCCGCCTTGATGCAAAACACTTTTGTTATTTGAAACTTCCTGGCAGATTAAAACTGTGTGCCCGACCGAGACTCGAACTGGAAACATCCCCCAGGCTGTGGCTAAGCCATGTCTCCGCAATATCCTTTCTTTCAGGAGTGCTAGTTCTGCAATTTTCTCAGGAGAGCTTCTGTAAAGTTTGGAAGGTAGGAGACGAGGTACTAGCAGAAGTAAAGCTGTGAGGACGGGGCGTGAGTCGTGCTTGGGTAGCTCAGTTGGTAGAACACTTGCCCGCGAAAGGCAAAGGTCCCGAGTTCGATTCTCGGTCGCGCACACAGTTTTAATCTGCCAGGAAGTTTCATATCAGCGCACACTCCGCTGCAGAGTGGAAATCTCATTCTGGAAACTTTTGTTATTTATTTATTCCCCAAACTAGTTTCAGCGACAAATATCGCCATCATCTGCAAGTTCTTTATTCTAAAACATGCAGGAATAGCACATTTATAAAACCATGTAAAACATTATTACACGTGAATTATTTTGTTCCAAATACTGTTATCTGTGAGTAATTTCATAATGCCTTACGTGCTGTACGTCACAGTACGGTATTACTATTCTTTACGCTGTTTCCCGCATGTTTTCTACCATTCTTGTTGCCGTTTCTCTCAGGATACACCATGTTTTCTGCAGTTGTACTGGTTTTGCGAAATAAATAAACAAATATAAAAAAAGTTTTGCATCAAGGTGGACCCGCAGTCCCTTGTTGTTAAAATGAAATCCTAATGATGAACATAATAAACTGCAGAGATAGAATGTTTGGGGTCGTATTACGATATGAGTCTCACTTGAAGGGATGGTAGAGTTACTAGAACTAATACTCAACTACGATTGCTTTGCACTCAGCGATAATATTCATCAAAATCAGATGGTCTAGCCTTGGTATCATCCATATCCGGCACGATAACAGACGTTTCCATAAATCACGCGGAACAGAAAACATTCACCACCCAGGGAAACTGCTTAAAAACATGATGTACTACAAAAACTGTGTAGATGACACTTCAATTTTAATCAACGACTATACTAATATCATAAATCTGTTGCATAAACGCACGCAAGAAAATAAATATCTCAGGTGAACACCAGGAAAGTATTAGCATTAATTTCCTATGACTGTGTACAAAAATCACAACAAAAGGCACAATCTCAAGATATAAAGAAAAGGGATAACTTCCAGCGCAAGAATCCATGCCGCATTAAGTCAACCAGATACACATAAGAAGGTTGCATACAAAACTATGACACACACATTAAATAAAATTCCGTTGAGTACAGAGGACAGAGCGAAGGAATCAGACATAGTTAAGCAATCCGCTGTGGCCAATGACTAGTCCAGCTCCGTGATAAAAAAAAATAAAGAAACAAATAATGAAACAGGAAGAAACTCCTGCCTCTTTGGAAGGAACTAGTAATACAATCAAATGTGAGGCCAGCATACCCTATTTCCAAAAAAATAGCAAATCTACTCGTTCCCATTAATTGCTGTACAAACAAAAAACAACAGATATTAGAGCAAATTTTAGTAGACGATAGGAAAGATAAACTCTCAGACTCAAGAAAACACAAAATCACGTGCAATACTTGCTCAACTAGAAGATAGGACATACTTGCTCAACTAGAAGATAGGACATTCGTATTAGCTACTCTGAACCCGTCAACTGTTACGTACCTAACAAATTCACAAAATCAGCCCTAGCAACACACTTAAAATACACTGGACACTCTGTCATCAACAGAAGAAGATCTTAAGTCAGTACATCACTTCCAGAAATCACATACAATGGAAATTTTGGTACACCACAAAAACCAAGGAGAAAATTCTCAGTGACATGATAGACGATCAATTAATTTTTTCAAATGCTTCACTTGCATATAATAAGTACAGCAATCCCATGCATTCCACTGAACACTTGGAACAAAACAGTATAAAATAGAATAAAACCACAATCGATAATTTTAAAATTCAGAAATAGCCTATTAATGGTAAAGTAGAAGCTGTAAGTGACGATCTTATGTAAAAACGTAACCTCTGGCTCCACCCAAACTCTTTGGGAAACCATACTGTCTTATTACATTCGTACAGTATTTTGATTTCAGATAAACAGCCAGTGCACGTGATGGTTTGCACGAGTGTGGAATCCTGTACAATGAAGGAGGCACAAGAACTATAAATAAACAGACAAAAATATTGTCTGCTAACATTAGCACATAAAAAATCACTAGATTTATTTTGTCCGACTGTTTGACTATTGCAGAAACTCGATGCGGGGCAAGATAGGCAGAACAACCACACACAAACATAACATAAAATACATGTGTAAATAGTTGCACTTGTTAATGAGAATAAATTCTCGAAACGCGTCGTGTTAGCGCGATAAAATACGTAATTATGGAGAGCTACACTACTGAAATAAATAAGGAAGGAATAGCAATGAAACCCTACGTGAGAGAATATAAGATGGACTGTTGGTTATGCAGAAGGCAGCAGTTATCGTGAATCGGAGAGCTTAGCTGACAAGGGACAAGAACGTAATATTTAGTGTGCAGTATATTTGTTTTTTATGTCTCCAACATATCAATAAATCATATCAAGATCTAAATATTAAATGTATTTCACCACCTACGACAAAGCAGAACTACGGTTCGCATTATTTTGTGTGTCTCCTTTTGTTTTCCTCGTTTCAATGTCGGAGGCGACGCCAGAGAAGATAGTTCGAGCTCTTCTTTGCAAGCAGTGAGATACGTTTTGTCATCTGGTCCACCATTATCAGGTATCCGCAATGAATATGAAACAGGCGGCGCACTCGACATTATTACAAGAGAATAAATGTATTTAACTGCAAGTGCATACTAAGAATAATATAACGAATCAAGAAAAAGAAAAATAATAATTATATGGGGCACATAAAACAAAAAATATTGAGACCTGTTCATACGAAAGAACATCAAAAGAAGGTACCAAAAGAAAATAGGAGAAAAAGAATGCATATCACATGCTGGTGACGAGGTAATACTGGTTTTTATAAAATGACTTGCATTTACTGTAACAGGCAGAGCTATAGCAGATAAATGGAGATATTACACAAGTTGGACTCCACTTTTGCTGAACATGCGGTGATGATAGGTTCTAGTTACAAATACGAGGGCAGTTCAATAAGTAACGCAACACATTTTTTTTCTGAAACAGGGGTTGTTTTATTCAGCATTGAAATACACCAGGTTATTCCCCAATCTTTTAGCTACACAACACTATTTTTCAACGTAATCTCCATTCAATGCTACGGCCTTACGCCACCTTGAAATGAGGGCCTGTATGCCTGCACGGTACCATTCCACTGGTCGATGTCGGAGCCAACGTCGTACTGCATCAATAACTTCTTCATCATCCGCGTAGTGCCTCCCACGGTTTGCCTCCTTCATTGGGCCAAACATATGGAAATCCGACGGTGCGAGATCGGGGCTGTAGGGTGCATGAGGAAGAACAGTCCACTGAAGTTTTGTGAGCTCCTCTCGGGTGCGAAGACTTGTGTGAGGTCTTGCGTTGTCATGAAGAAGGAGAAGTTCGTTCAGATTTTTGTGCCTACGAACACGCTGAAGTCGTTTCTTCAATTTCTGAAGAGTAGCACAATACACTTCAGAGTTGATCGTTTGACCATGGGGAAGGACATCGAATAACCCCTTCAGCGTCCCAGAAGACTGTAACCATGACTTTACCGGCTGAGGGTATGGCTTTAAACTTTTTCTTGGTAGGGGAGGGGGTGTGGCGCCACTCCATTGATTGCCGTTTTGTTTCAGGTTCGAAGTGATGAACCCATGTTTCATCGCCTGTAACAATCTTTGACAAGAAATTGTCACCCTCAGCCACATGACGAGCAAGCAGTTCCGCACAGATGGTTCTCCTTTGCTCTTTATGGCGTTCGGTTAGACAACGAGGGACCCAGCGGGAACAAACCTTTGAATATCCCAACTGGTGAACAATTGTGACAGCACTACCAACAGAGATGTCAAGTTGAGCAGTGAGTTGTTTGATGGTGATCCGTCGATCATCTCGAACGAGTGTGTTCGCACGCTCCGCCATTGCAGGAGTCACAGCTGTGCACGGCCGGCCCGCACGCGGGAGATCAGACAGTCTCGCTTGACCTTGCGGCGATGATGACACACGCTTTGCCCAACGACTCACCGTGCTTTTTTCCACTGCCAGATCACCGTAGACATTCTGCAAGCGCCTATGAATATCTGAGATGCCCTGGTTTTCCGCCAAAAGAAACTCGATCACTGCCCGTTGTTTGCAACGCACATCCGTTACAGACGCCATTTTAACAGCTCCGTACACCGCTGCCACCTGTCGGAAGTCAATGAAACTATACGAGACGAAGCGGGAATGTTTGAAAATATTCCACAAGAAATTTCCGGTTTTTTCAACCAAAATTGGCCGAGAAAAAAAATGTGTTGCATTACTTATTGAACTGCCCTCGTATATACATATAGGCAACAAGGGGAAAGAACTTATTAGAGGCACTTGAAGTAAATAAGTATTTAGCATACACCCCCCCCCCCCCCGCGCCCGCCTGGTTACACAGCTGAACACACGCCCACTCTTTAAGTTTTAGATAGTCCAACCAACCAGCTACACACTCCCAGCTCACAATCCCAAACATCGCATTCGTCTCCACAGACTTTCTTATTATCCTGTAATCTTTTTTTTTCTTCCAACATACAACTACACAGAAGTAAAGAAAATAATTTCATAGATGTAGTAACGGTTCTTCATAGGCCTGCGTCATGTGCCGCTCGATAGCAAATTGCTGTTGAACTCTGTGTTGTCACTTGAGCCAGCCCTAAGGAACTGAAGCAGATGGGTTGAAGCTGACAGGTTTTATAATGAATATTTTGCAACAGTAAAATCTGTGACTGATTCAGTTCCGAAAAGATATCCAGTTCCTGTGAATCTAAAATTGAAAATGCTTAGGTATACAAGCACAGCCTTTGCAGAAACCGTAAGAAATTGTTGAGAATATCAAGCTTAGATGGCTGACATTAGAGGTAATCAGCCAACAAATCCTTGTGGTGAAGGAAGACCCTGCAACGGACAACACTCCAGGAATATTTCATCTTGGAAAATTTGCGCCATCAGTATTCTGCGATGCTGAGAGGTCTCTGCTATAAAAACATACTTTCTGTCTCACAACATTCTGTGTCTGCACATAATTTGGAGTATTCCTTAGTTGTTCAATGCTCTTCAAAATGAAAGGTGAGGGAGGATATAATACCTTAGTAATCTCAGTTAACATGAACATTTTAGTACAGAAATGACCGAAGATCATTTTCTTTCGTTAGTACAGCACAGACTTTCAAAATAAGAGAAAATTATGCGCAATGTATCTTCGAAATGTGCCTTTCATGTTTCTGGTGCATTTAAACTCATATTAAAATAATGTAGTCGGCTACGGTGTAATTCAGGAATTGATCTGGGTTGAAATTATGGTTTTATGTTAAATACTTAATAACATACACTCATGTTGAGAAAAACAGAACACCTTGAACGACTAGAGGTAAGACGTTCATATTCACAGAACACGTACGTTAGTATGTTCTGCAAAATTGATTAGCATGTAAACTGTGTTGGCCCGTGTGTTCAACATAAAGATAGGTATCGCGGAGCAACACCACCTACCGGTAAAAAACTGCCTGCTGCTCTCGTTGTCGCTGTAAACCGAAGGTAATGGATCAGTGTGACTTGAGCAGGTGTGTAGGGTGCCTCGCGGATGTATGCGTGAAACGTATCATCAAACCAGTGAGTTTGAAAGAGGGCGCAGTATTAGCACGACAGAATATGATGCATCAACTGGAAAAACTGCTGCTCGTGTGCGTCGAAGTGTTTCAGCAGTGCAACGGGTGTGTGCAGAATGCTTCACAGAAGGCCTTGAGATTGGTCAGATAGCACTAACCAGACACCCCTCCTCCTCTCCCCCCCCCCCCCCCCCGAAAGGTCGACACCTCATCCAAAGAGCATTCCAAGACAGATCTGCGTCGTCCTCGGCTCTGTTGCAACAGGGGAACAGTGGAACACATCGTAGACTATCAGGGGCGACAGTCCGTCCCCGTTTATTACGGCATGGCTTACGTGCGCGTCGTTCACTTCTCCGTCTACTTTTGATGTATGTGTAGAAACATGCTAGGCGGCAATGGTATATGGAAAGGCGTCACTGGGAACAGGAATAGCATCAGACAGTGTGACCTACGTGAATGACATCCTGGCATATTATTTCTGCACAACACCCCAGACGCCATTTTTCAGCAAGACAATGCACGAACACTTGCTGCCTTGGTGTCACAGGATGTGAGCCTTTTGCCCTGGCCCGCCATATCACCAGACCTGTCGCCAATCGATAATGTGTGGGATATGGTAAAACGACAGGTGCAGCACAGTGACCCAATGCCAGCCACCGCAGATGATCTTTGTAACAAGGTGAATGCAGCATGAATGGCTATACCACATAACGCCATCGCCGCTTGATGCGCGTCGATGCCACCATGCATGGTAACATGGAATGTCATCAGGGACCATGGTGGACCTGTGCCTGCTAGATAACAGGACACATAAGCGAGGTGACTGAAATACTAATTACTTCCGAAGAACATACTAATGTACATATCCTGTGAAAAGGAACGCCCTATTTCTAGTTGCTCATGGTGTTCTGTTTTTCCTGATCATGAGTATATGTTCGTGAAATTCTGCGTTTTCTTATATACTAGGGTCACTCCAAAAGAAATGCACACTATTTTTTTAAATCCATCTTTTATTCTTTGAAAGTTTTACAGCGTGTAGATTGTGGTGTCACCGCTAGACACCACACTTGCAAGGTGGTAACTTAAATCGGCCGCGGTCCTGTAGTACATGTCGGACCCGCGTGTCGCCACTGTGTAATCGCAATCCTAGCGCCACCACATGGCAGGTCACAAGACACGGACATGACCTCGCCCCAGTTGTACGGACGACATAGCTTGCGACCAGACCTACCAAGTCTTCCTCTCATTTGCCGAGAGACTGATAGAATAGCCTTCAGCTTATTCCATAGCTACTACCTAGCAAGGCGCCATTTGTATCAGTGCTTATAGCTTACTACTATTCAAGAGATGTATTCCAACAAGAGAATAAAGTTAAGTATATTATTCCAGCTACGTACTTTTCTTCTTATTCATTAATAAGTCTCATGTTCCAGTACTTCACGCCCGTCTGCGTTAGTTTAGCGTGCACTTTCAGCCACTTCGATCTACAAGGTGTTGGCCCCGCTGCCGAAACATCACATGGCGACGAGAGAAAGTGTTTTTTCTGCTTTGGACTGATTTGTTCTTTTTCCCTTTTTGTGCTCTGATTTGCTTGTGTCATGGCTTCGCCACAATCTCCAGATGTACTGTCCGAATTTTTTCGCTTGCAGAATCAGCAGACGCAGGCGTTATTGGAAGCCCTTGGACAGCTCGTCCAGGGTCAACGTGCGCTGCAAACCGATGCGACAGCCGCCGCTTCATCGCTACCGCAGCCACACAACGCTGTCGCACCGCCATTTAGGCCCTTTGAGGCCACGTGCGAAACCTGGACTGAGTGGGCCAGCCAGTTCCAGTTTCATCTCGCGGCATACAGAATTCAAGGTAAAGAGCGGCAGCCGTTTTTGCTTTCTTGTGTCGGTGTGTCTACCTACCGTGTGATAGTGAATTTGTTTCCCCGACGCGACGTAGCAACTCTGACCTACGAGGAAATTTTGTCGGCTTTAGATGCCTATTTCAAAGAAACAGTAAATGTAGTTGCAAAACGGTATACGTTCTTTCGTACAAAACGTACGGCCGGTCAGACTAATAGGGAGTGGGTTGCAACTTTGCAAGGCCTTACTAGAGACTGCGCGTTTGCCTGTGAATGTGGCCTCCCATATTCCGATACAATGGTGCGTGATGCAATAGCACAGAACGTTTCTGATGTTCGCATACGGGAACAGATTTTGAAACTCGTAAATCCCTCCCTTCAACAAGTGATAGACATATTGGATAGGCAAGACACACTTGACTTTGCTCAGGACTCATTTGAAACTTCGCCAGCAGTGTGTCACATTAATCGGCCCGCCGGGCCCGCTGCACGGGACGCTAAGCGGCCCTCGCGCCCGTCGCAGCCTCGCTCGCAAACACGTGCGCCGCGTAAGCAAGCAACTGCAGTGAAATCATGCCCGCGGTGTGCAACTAGACATTCGCGTGAAAATTGCCCGTCACGCCAAGCTATTTGCTTTTACTGTCAAAAGAAGGGACATGTTCAAAGTGTTTGCCAGAAAAAGCTTAGATCAGACAATCGCAATAATTCCAGGCCTTTTGCTTCGCGCCGGAATCGCACCCAGGACAATCAGGCTCGTGGACCTTCGCCCATGGACATTAATGTAGTTCATTCCCACCCGTCCAGTGACACTTTAGCTAACAGTGACTGTGTTCGTCCCACCCAAAGTGTGTGTCGACGTCGCAGGAAATCCCGTAAAGTCGCAAGTGCTTCTGTACCTGTATCAGTTCAATTTGCACGTGACAGTCGCTCTTGTCGTCAGCAGGACAATAAACTTTTTGTGGACTTAGACTTTGAAGGCAAAGTGATCCCATTCCAGCTCGATACCGGAGCTGCAGTTTCATTGATTAATTACGACACGTACAAACAACTGGGCCAACCGCCATTGCGTGCCGCAAATGTTAAGTTACAGGGTTACTCGGGACAGCAGATCCCTGTGTTAGGACAGTGCAGCCTTCTTGCCACATACAAGGGACAAACAAAACTTGTATCATTTTACGTTCTTCGTTCTTCTAGTGCAGTGAACTTGTTTGGCTTAGATTTGTTTCAATTGTTTAATTTGTCTATAGTAAATCAGGTCCTATCAGTGAATCAGACTGTGCCTTCCGCCAGTGTTTCTAGTCTTTGTGAAGAATTTGCAGACATTTTTGCACCGGGCCTTGGTTGCGCTAAGAACTATGCAGCACATTTGGAACTGAAAGACAACGCGCAACCGAAATTTTTCAGAGCGCGCAATGTTCCCCACGCATTGCGTGATGAGGTCGCAAGAACATTGCACGATTTAGAATCCCAAGGTGTACTTGAACGTGTGCAGGCTTCTCTCTGGGCCTCACCCTTAGTAATTTTGCCAAAACCTTCCGGAAAACTGAGACTTTGTGTGGACTTCAAGGCAACTGTGAATCCACAACTTGTGACTGCTACTTTTCCTTTGCCCCGCCCGGAAGATCTTTTTGACAAACTGTGCCCGGGAAAATATTTTTCACAATTGGACCTAGCAGATGCGTACTTGCAGATACCTGTGGACGAAGACTCCCAGCGCGTCTTGGTGGTAAACACGCATCTTGGCTTGTATCGCTTCAAAAGACTGCCATTCGGGTGTGCATCCGCCCCTGCATTGTTTCAGCAATATTTACAAACTATTTGTGCGTCGGTCCCTACTGCTGCGAACTATCTGGACGATATTGTGATCTCAGGAAAGACAGAAGCAGAACATTTGCAAAATCTCCGAACATTATTTCAGGTATTGCGTCAGAATGGTCTTCGCTTGAGGAAGGACAAATGTGTTTTTTTTGCTCGGGACTTACCCTACCTGGGGCATGTCATAAATGCCCAAGGTATACATCCGAGTCCAGAGCACCTCCGTGCCATACAGGATTTACCTGCACCGCAGAACTTGAAACAGCTACAAAGTGTGTTGGGTAAAATAAATTATTATCATAAATTTTTGCGCAATGCTTCTTCCATTTCAGCTCCGCTTCATCGCTTACTCCGTAAAGGTGTTCCGTTCGTCTGGACGACGGAATGCGAACGCGCCTTTCGCCAGTTGAAATCGGCGTTACTTTCAAATACTTGCCTTACGCCATTCGATCCCCGAAAACCCCTTTTGTTGATGGTAGATGCATCGGATTTCGGGATCGGTGCTGTGCTTGCGCACAAGGATGGCTCGCATGATCGCCCTATTGCCTTTGCGTCCAAATTGCTCTCATCTGCGCAAAGAAATTATTCCCAAATAGAGAAAGAAGCTTTAGCTCTCGTGTTTGGTGTTACAAAGTTTCATGATTTCTTGTATGGTCGTCACTTTACAATCATCACAGACCACAAACCGTTGACATCGCTTTTTCATCCGAGCAAGCCTGTACCTCCACGTACAGCGCAGAAATTCATTCGCTGGTCACTTTTTCTCTCGCAGTACCGCTACGATATCTTGTATCGGTCCACTGCTAAGCACGGCAACGCTGATGCGTTGTCCCGTTTGCCTGTTGCTGAGGATAAAGCATTCGATTCTTCCGAACTTGCTTGCATGTTCATTGATTCGGAAACCGATGACGTGGTCGAATCGTTTCCGATTGATTTTCGTCGTGTAGCTACAGCCACAGCTGCTGATCCTGTCCTTGCTACTGTTTTGCGTTTTGTTGCTACGCAATGGCCCTTGTCAAAGTCACGGATCGAGGATCCTTTGGTTCGCCGTTTTTTTGCTCACAAGGAGAGACTTTTTGTACGACGTGGTGTTTTGTTGTTGCGTTCCGATAATGATCAGTCCCGTGTCGTGGTCCCACGTTCGTTACAGTCTTCTGTCTTAAAGCTTCTTCACCAAGGACATTGGGGTATAGTGCGTACGAAACAACTTGCTCGTCAGCACTGTACTTGGTTCGGAATCGATGCTGCGATTACGAATATGTGCTCCTCTTGCGTGGCGTGTGCCGAACAACAATCCGCACCGCCGCGGAAATTCTTTGCATGGCCGAAAGCCACTTCCCCGTGGCAACGCTTGCACATCGATTTTGCTGGTCCATTCTGGAATGCTCGATGGTTGGTTGTGGTCGATGCTTTCAGTAATTTTCCTTTTGTTGTCCGGATGTCTTCCACGACGTCTTCTGCCACAATCCAAGCCTTGTCTGCTATCTTTTGCATTGAAGGTCTTCCGCAGACTATTGTTTCCGACAATGGCCCACAATTCATGTCCGCAGAATTTCAGTCATTCTGCACGGCCAATGGTATTCAACATCTGACATCCGCGCCGTTTTCGCCTCAGTCCAACGGTGCCGCTGAACGATTGGTCCGGACGTTCAAGTCACAGATGTTGAAATTGAAAGAGTCGCATTCTCGGGAGGACGCTTTCTTGCTCTTTTTGTCTTCGTATCGCTCTCAGCCCCGCGATGGTCGCTCGCCGGCTGAATTGCTCCATGGTCGTCCTCATCGTACCCTGATATCTTTGCTGCATCCGCCGCATCAGGTTCCTGTGCAGCGGCAGACTCCTGCTTTTGCTCCTGGCGACGTTGTCTATTATCGCACCTATCGCGGTTCACGGCGTTGGCTCGCAGGGCGCATTCTTCGCTGCCTCGGCCGTGCGATGTATTTGGTTTTGGGGGCCTCTGGTGAGGTGCGTCGGCATCTCAATCAGCTGCGCCTCTGTCGTCGCCTGGGTTCTGCCGCTCCCCGTCTGCTTTCAGCGACGGTGCCGTCAGGTCAGCGCCTTGGGGACCCATCTACTGGCTCGCCTCATCCCCAGGTGTTACCGACGCTGCCTTCCATTTTGCCCCATGGCGTCGCGCCGCCGCCGCAGCCGCCGCCGGCGCCGCCCGCAGTGGACGCGTCGCTGCAACCGCCTGGCGCCTCCCTGGGTCACGCGCCGCCGCTCGCTTCCCGTGACCAGCCGTCCTCCGCCATGGACCTCTTGCCCGCTCCGGACCAGATGTCGTCATCGCGCGTCGGATTCCCCGACGCAATGGAGGTCGACCCTTCGGCCCCTCCGGTGTCATTACGTGCGCATACACCGCATGTTGACGTGCACCCTGGACTAGGTTTTCAGGCGTTTCCTGGCTCCCCTCGGACCGAATGGCCGGGTGCGGGTGGCACAGCCTCGCCTGTTGTTAGGCTCCCCACCTCATCGCATACGTCAACATGGGGTCCTCCCCACGGCGGGCGGAAGCCTTATCTCACGACCGTTCGCCGATTTGCGGGGGAGGAATGTGGTGTCACCGCTAGACACCACACTTGCAAGGTGGTAACTTAAATCGGCCGCGGTCCTGTAGTACATGTCGGACCCGCGTGTCGCCACTGTGTAATCGCAATCCTAGCGCCACCACATGGCAGGTCACAAGACACGGACATGACCTCGCCCCAGTTGTACGGACGACATAGCTTGCGACCAGACCTACCAAGTCTTCCTCTCATTTGCCGAGAGACTGATAGAATAGCCTTCAGCTTATTCCATAGCTACTACCTAGCAAGGCCGCCATTTGTATCAGTGCTTATAGCTTACTACTATTCAAGAGATGTATTCCAACAAGAGAATAAAGTTAAGTATATTATTCCAGCTACGTACTTTTCTTCTTATTCATTAATAAGTCTCATGTTCCAGTACTTCACGCCCGTCTGCGTTAGTTTAGCGTGCACTTTCAGCCACTTCGATCTACAAGGTGTTGGCCCCGCTGCCGACACATCATAGATACATCCTTTAGGAACAATATTTTCATTTCTCCACGTAATTTCCATCCCTCTGAACTGCCATACGCCATCTTGGAACCAGCGCCTGTATACCTGCACGCTAAAATTCTGGACCAACCTGTTTGTGCCACTGTTCGGCAGCGTGCACAAGGGAGTCATCATCTTCGAACATTGTTCCACGAAGAGAGTCTTTCGGTTTCCTAAAGACATGATAGTCACATGGAGCCAGGCTTTTGTGGTTTTTTGACTGACATGTGGTCGTGCATTGTCGTGCAACAGCAAAACATCCTGATTTTGCAGATGTGGTCGAACACGACTCAGTCGAGCTTGAAGTTTCTTCAGTGTCGTCACATATGCATCAGAATTTATGGTGGTTCCAGTTGGCATGATGTCCACAAGCAAGAGTCCTTCGGAGTCGAAAAACACCGTAGCCATAACATTTCCAGCAGAAGGTGTTGTTTTGATTTTTTTTTTTCTTGGGTGAATTTGCATGATGCCTCTCCATTGAGCTCTGGTGAAAAATGATGGAACCATGTTTCATCACCTGTCACAATTTTCCAAGAAATTCATCTCCACCATTCTCGTACTGCTCCAAAAGTTCGCTGCATACCGTTTTTCTTGTTTCTTTGTGAGCCACTGTCAACATCCTGGGAACCCACCTGGTACAAACGTTTTTTAACGCCAACACTTTAAGTATTCTGGAAACACTACCTTCCCCTATCCCAACGTAGCGTGACAATTCCTTCACTGTGATGCGTCTGTCAGCAGTCACCAATTCGCTCTCTGCATATTGTCTGGAGTGTGTGCAGTACGAGACCTGCCACTGCGAGGACAACCCTCAATATTTGCCGTGCCCGCTTTCATCACGTAACCTGCTTGCCCACCGACTAACTGTACTGCGATCGACAGCAGCATCTCCGTACACCTTTTTCAACCTCTTGTGGATGTTTCCCATTGTCACGTTTTCACAGCACAGGAATTCTATGACAGCACGTTGCTTCTGAAGAACGTCAAGCGTAGCAGCCATCTTGAAGACATGCTGTGATGGCGCCACTCACGGGAAGAGGTTGAACTAAGTTTGAAAACGAGCGGCAAGGATGTATCTACACACTGTAAAACCTTCAGACATGCAGAATGAAAACTGTATTTTTACAAAAATAGTGTGCATTTCTTTTGGAAATACCCTCGTAGTTCTCCCATTTTCTTTACGTAACTAAGTACAACGTTGTACGATATGTGATGTGCTACAGAGGGATGTTGAAAATTAGGTGGACTGATGTGAGAAACGAGGAGTTCCCCGCGAGGAAAGGAAGATATGAGAAGCACTGACAAGAAGAAGGGACATGATGATAAGACATCAGGGAATGACTTCCATGGTAATAGAGGGAGCTGCAGAGAGCAAAAACTGTAGAGAAAGACAGAGACTTGAATACATCCAGCAAATAATCGAGGACTTAGGTTGCAGGTGCTGCTCTGAGGTGAAGAGTTTGGCACAGGAGAACGTGGCGGGCCGCATCAAACCAGACAGAAGATTGATGAATAAAAAAGAATATGAAAAAGTACGTAATTTGCTTCTTGATATTACATAAATATCAGGCCTCTAGTCATGACCGAACGCTAGTAGAGCAGAAACGCAGATTGCTTTTTACATAAAACAGTTCTACCAAGGAGTGACGGGAGAGTCGTCAGAGAAAATACAAGCAACATTGGTAGTAGATGCTTTGGAGGGCTGTTTTAAGATTCACCTAAGACTGTATAATCAAATACCAGGAAGTACAGTGGAAATTAACTGACGCTACTTGAGCATTCTGAAGCACAAGCAGTTTACGGTCTAACAAGTGAAAACTGAAGAGGACGTCGTGCCGGTGTAATTACAGTGATTTTGTGAGAAAGACGGTAGTACTTTCTCGGAAAAATAAGCAGTTTCCATACATTTTTGTCTCAAGGTGTGCGACACGAACTAGTAAGTGAAGGTTCTCGCACTTCCGTGGCTGGCGTTAACGAACGGCAGGCGGGACGAATGCACCGAGGCGGCTGGCTTTCCAGGGCAAACGTCCCGGGCGCGCGGACCGCGACGCGTGTGAACGTCGTGCGCAACAACACAACAACAACAACTTCCCTTCCCTTCCCTCGTTAATCGCCACATCCCACAGCTCTGCCTCTCCTCCACGCCTTCCTGCCCTCTTGAAAATTATGCAGCATTTGCAACTGGCCGTCGAGGTCCCAATACTTGGTTGTGCTGCAGAAAAATACGAGGGTCGTTCAAAAAGTAAAGCTCCTCATTTCTTTCTCAGCACATATTTGTATTGTTTGTTAACCGGGGACCTAGAAACGGAGGAGAGGCTCCACCCCCACCGCAGTCGTAGTGGTCCACAACCCCACGACGACTACCGCAGTCCACTTCACCCCTCCGCCGCCCCACACCGAACCACTCTTTCAGGCTTATTGTGCGGTTCAGCCCCCGGTGGACACTCGCCCCCCCACCCCCAGGGAACATCGGACGAGTGTGCGTGGTAGAGTAATGGTGGAGTATGCGTACGTGGAGAACTTGTTTGCTCAGCAATCGCCGACATAGTGTAGCTGAGGCGGAATAAGGGGAACCAGCCCGCATTCGCCGAGGCAGATGGAAAACCGCCTAAAAACCATCCTGGCTGGCCCACCGGACCTCGACACAGATCCGCCGGGCGGATTCTCACCGGGGACCAGGCGCTCCTTCCCACCCCGGAAAGCCGTGCGTTAGACCGCTCGGCCAACCGGGAGGGCCCAGAACATATTTACTGTCAAGAATCAGAATTAACACACATCAACTTGTCTTATCCCTGTCCTATTTTACTGCGTAATCTCCATCATGTTCTATGGCCGTGCGCCAACGTTGTCGAAGAGTATCTATTCCCTGCTGGTAAAAGTTCTTTCCGGTGCAAAGTGGTGCACTCAGCTTTCGTTCCCCGTAACTATCCCTGACAGAAAGTCCTCTCCGTCGGCCTCAAAACGCTCCAGAAATTCAGATGAAATGGCATTTCTTTCAATCTTGTTGTCCACTGTCAGCATTCGGGGAACCCATCGTGAACACCTCTTTGAACATCTGAGAGTCTCCATAATTGCAGATGCACTTCCAGTGCTGACCGACAACTATAGAGCCAGTTGTCGAGTTGTGACGCGCCAGTCGGCACGAATAATGGCATCCGCACGATTCAGCATGTCTGGAGCAGCGGCTGTGACAGGACGTCCCGAGCGTGGCTGATCATGGAGCTCTGATGCTGCATTTTCTGAGGCTGTAACTTTCTTTACCGATTGCCCAAGTGTACTGCTATCAACTGCAGCATCATCATACACTGCACACAAACGTTTATGGATGTTCACCACGGTTTCTTTTCTGAACACAAGAATTCAATAACAGCACGCTGCTTGTAAGACGAGTCGTATGTAGACGTGATTTTGACGCTGTACTGCGGCTCTGCGACCTACAAGAACGAAAAAAAATGGCTCTGAGCACTATGGGACTTAACATCTATGGTCATCAGTCCCCTAGAACTACTTAAACCTAACTAACCTAAGGACAGCACACAACACCCAGTCATCACGAGGCAGAGAAAATCCCTGACCCCGCCGGGAATCGAACCCGGGAACCCGGGCGTGGGAAGCGAGATCTACAAGAACGGTTCGAAATTTAACCGGCGCACAGAAAAAACATCAAATGTGAAGCACCAACAAGAACGTTTTTCTATGTATATTATTGGCTTTTTAAAAAATGTGGGGTATTACATATTTAACGTGTGAGCAGCTCTTTTCCAAAGGTATTTGCCTCGATCGTTGACTTGTACGGACGTGGAATGAGACGATAAATACTTCAGACAGGAAGAGAATGTATGAGAGAACAAACAATCTCGGATGCGAAACTGGATTTTCTATTTTATTTACTCTCCAATGATGCGTTTCGCCTTGTACAAGCATCCTCAGAGTGGCCTATAAATGGTATGACGCCGATGTAGCAAAATTGTAGTTGGACTAAAAACTAAAACAACTTACTGGCAAAATGTCGTGTTAAACACATGAGATGCCGCGCATACAAATGTCCCAGCAGGAATCCGCCGTGGTCAGAATTTGGAAAAAAAGAATGAGAAAGTTGTACGGTATCTTGCAAGGTAAATATATCGGAGTGTGGTTGATAAAATGTACAGAAGCCAGTAAACAGTCTCATGCACTAAAAGCCCAAATCACACACAAAGAAAATTTAAAAAATATATAAAAGACATGTTACTCAAATAGAATTTGTCAAATACACTGGAAACCGCGTCTAAAACCACATGAAACCCTTGCACGTCTTTGTCCTTGTCAAAATTTTTAAAAAGGCAAGAAATATTCAAAATCAAGAAGGAATAGAAGAGAAGCATTTTGAATGTGGTGCTACAGAGGAATGATGAAGATTATATGGGTGATCGAGTAACTAATTAGGTGGTAGTCTAGTTAATAGAAATTTGCGGGACAACTTGAGTAAATGAAGGGGATCTGTTGACAGGAGACACATCCAGAGGCATCAACAAATCGCCAGTTTGGCAATGGAGGGACGTGTCGGTGTAAAAACTGGGGACAGATATCAAGGCATGAAGGACGCAGGTTCCAGTGGATGGTCGTTGCAGTAGTTATTCGGAGATGAAGAGACTTGCACACAATTGAGTAGCGTGGAGCCATGCGTCAAACGGCTTCGAAAAACAACGGTAATTATTCCATATCGCTTAGCAGCTTCTCGAGTTGGTGAGAATACCTGTCTCCACAGTTCTAGTTTGGCATAAGGGAACAAAACGAACGCGTAAAAACAAAAATTAGGTGAATACGAGGAACTAAGGCAGTAATTCTGTTTTCCTGCGTCGAATAATCATCCGTGTAAAACACTGCGTATCAGAAGGCAATGTCACAACATAAGGAAGGAGAGACTTTACCAGCCGGCCGAAGTGGCCGTGCGGTTAAAGGCGCTGCAGTCTGGAACCGCAAGACCGCTACGGTCGCAGGTTCGAATCCTGCCTCAGGCATGGATGTTTGTGATGTCCTTAGGTTAGTTAGGTTTAACTAGTTCTAAGTTCTAGGGGACTAATGACCTCAGCAGTTGAGTCCCATAGTGCTCAGAGCCATTTGAACCATTTAGCCAGAGACTTTACCGGTTGTTTTTGATGACGGCATCTAAGACGTGTGGCAAACAAATTGTTGTATACCACTGAGCATCGAGTGTTCCCCCGAAGCAGTGGTTGCGAAACACATGTTGTAACCGATGAAACAAGCTGTCATTTAGTCGAAGTGATGTCCAATTGAAAGACTTGGGTCAGGCCGCTGAGCCACAAGACGTTGTTGTTATCATTGTTTCTCAATTATGTTCTTTTGTCGGTACGCCATATCTCCCGTACTTCTTAATCCAAATTAATGATTGAGATATCACTTGCACCATTTCGTTGTCAAAAATTCCAAATAAAAGTAGCCTTCGCAGTGGCCGTTAGTAAAGCACAACACCAAAAAAAAAAAAACGCCTCAAAGGGGGTGGGGAGGGGAAGGGGATACTGTATTTACCAGAACCTGACTTTCCGAATCGAGAGTAATATGTGGCTTTTCTACGAGTTCGCACATACAGTGTTATTTATATATCTGCTAAAGACACATATTACCAAAAAGTAAACTATGATCTCATTGTAACTGCTAGCATTCTTTTCTTTTTTTACACTTTTTACAGTTGACTATATTTAACATAATCATGTAGATTTTTTACAGTGATACTAACATTTGTTACTACTGTTCAGAGTATAATATATTTTATTAATAAATACTGACATTTTCTTATTTGTCTAATTCTATATTACCTATCAGTGACTGATGAGGACAGAATGCGAATTATTTGCACGGGTCAACTACTTATCATGATTATTGTTATTATTTTCTTGGGAGTGCTACAGGAAGGGGACACTGGCGACGCTTCTTTGCGGAACATTCACATATACTGAACCGCTAAAGAAACTGCCGCTTCATGGATGACGTTTGAATTTATTAATTCTGTGCTACTAACTCTGTTAGCAATAAATTTCGCAGACGATATTCACAAATGCCGCTACATGCACTTATATATCCGTACCACACATAGTTCCGGAGACATGACGTCATAAACGCTGACACGTTACATGTTCTTTCGTCACCTATTCAATACCGCTAAACAGAACTATCCTGAGATCTAGTTTCCGATCATTTCCTTTCCATTCCTTACAAATAATTTTTACGTAAGAATCACGTTAGCTTGATCGGTCAGTTAACTTCCGACAGTGACTTTGGCAGTCGCTTCAGCGGTTTGACGTATTGTGCCTCACGAAACTAAAAGACGGCAAGCTCATAATTACTTCAATACGTGATTGACATCTGTTGACAATAATCATTAATTTCATTTATCTACTTTTTTGGCTCACATTTGCAGTCTTTGGACGTTCCTCTCGCCTGTCAAGGAATTGCATGATAATCAGCATTTCTATTTTCCGTGGTGAAATGCGACCTTTGTCTTGTACTATAAATTCCAGAGAGAAGCCTTTCAATGGTTGACACTGAAAGGGGACCCAAAAGTTTTGTTTGCTGTGTGTCACGACGGTTTCCTTCATTTCAAACGTTGGTGTTCTGCTTGTGCAATATGTCGATGAATAGGTACCTCAGGAGTCTTCTGAATGTTGCTCCAGACCTTCAGGAGAGCTTCTCAGCTTCTTAGAGCTGGAGGAGGATACTGCTGAGAACAGGAAGCCATAGGGTCCCGTAATTATTCGCATTGTCTGATTGAGTCGCACCTCAATCGACTTAGTGTGAGTCCTGTTGATTCGGGGCGAAGAGGAGTATTCAGCAAGAGAGGGCTAAGACTTTGTTTCTTACAATGTGGGATTAGGTCCACATGAGGTACCGACAAATTTTTGAAGAATGTTGTTTCTTTTTTTGACTTCAGCAGCTACGTTTTAAAGATGCTAGTTACAAGTTAGAGGTGTATCTAGAGTTACTCCTAGGTGTTTTGGTCTAATGCAGTCTGGCAAGACATCGCCTCTGAATCTGACTTCTGGTTTGTATTTTGCCTGTCTGTTGTGTAGGAGAAATGCAGATGTAACTATTTTATGAGGACTTCAAGTATACCTCCAAGGCTGTCATATCAGTGGGTAAAGAGATTTCATCGTCAGAAAAACTGGAGCTTTGGCCTACCACAGAAATATCATCACCATAAATATATTTTCTTAAATATGCTTCCAGGAAGCCGTGTGTGTGTGAAAAAGTGGTGTAATCTTTAATTACCCTACACATGACGCCTGTGTGGTGCTAAGAAGACAATGATGAGGCCGAAGGCAAAGGACATACATGAAGACGGAAGGTCCTTTTTGGGACCCACATGTTCGTAGAATTGGACCATCTTTGTGCATTTGTCAACCTAGTATTCAAGCGATAAGTCGAGCTTGAAAGAACCATAAATGAAAAATTGTATACTTCTCAAAAAGGAGGAAAGTAGTAACTATGATTCACATTTGGGTGTTTGAATTTGTAGTGATCGCAAAAGACTCAGCCGCAGGTGGCACCGTTCTGATGTCTGGCAGAATAGTGGACAAGAGTAGTTGTCGTACAAAGGAGACAGCTAAGAAACTGTGTGTCCCATCTTGGAATAATGCTCAAGTGTGTGGGAGCGGTACCAGGTAAGAGTAACAAGGAATACTGAACGTATACAGAGACGGGCGGCACGAATGGTGGCATATTTATGTGACTCATGGGACAGCGTGACGGAGCTGCTGAGGAAACCTAACTTGGCAGACGCCCGAAGACAGACGCTAATTACCCTATCCTAAAGCAGATTTACGAAGTTTCTGAAATCAGTCTGAAGTACAGAGCCCGAAGATATTCATCATCCGTATCGATTCCGTACAGACCGCGCAAACAAGTTTATGCGAACTGTATAGATAGTCACTTCAGCGGTCACTCTTCCTGTGGTCCATGTGCGACTGGAGCGAGAAGAAGCACTCTGTCATGAATTTCACAGTGTTTCGCAGAGTATTATGTTGATGCAGACGTAGATGCAGATATTTCTGGATACGAAACGTACATGGACGTAGGAGTAGCCTAACAGTAGACAGAGCTGCTAGTAGCAATTGGCCCAAAAGAGAGAGAGAGAAAAAAACAGATATCAAACAAAGTAGAATTAGAGTTCAGTGTTCCATCGCAGACGTCAATAGAGGACAGCAGCACGCTTTGCTATGTCAAGGACAAGATATCTCCTGTGACCTTTTCAAAAGAACCACATACATATGACATGTTTGAAGCTAAGAACGAGGATGGCTGAAAACGTAAAACTGCAATCCCAGATTGTGACGCGAACCTCACACCCCCTTCCCCACTACACAGGTGTGAACATAAATGTACACATGAAAGTATGTGTGGGTGTGCATTTAGATTCTGAGGTAGATGCAGGCATGGATGTGGACCTAGACATCAGTGTGGGTGTGGACAAAGATGATGATGTAAGTACGGATGTGGATACAGATGAGGATGTAAGTATGGTTGTAAACATGGCTGTGAATGTAGATGTGGATCTAGACGTAGATGTGACTATAGAAGTAGGCACTGGTGCTTCAGTAGACATGTCACTGCTATAACGCAATTTCAAAAATATATGTATTAAAAAGTAAACTATAGATCGCTGTGGCACTGCTCGGTGACTGGAGGAACGAATGAATTGTATAGTTTACATTCATTGCCGCTAGATGTCGGTTGTCTTCTGTTTGCTTGGTTACCGTCATATGTTACAAAATTTCTACTCCACAGCAGGAGTCATTTTGCGCGCTCGAATTTGCAAAGTCGTTTGAAGTTGGGGCACCAAACTGATCCTCTAGATGTGTAGGCGATTGACGCAGAATCAGTGTGTTTTGTGCGATATGCCACTCATCTGTTCACGGCCCATTCTTCTTTGGCGGAAATACAGTTAGCTGTCAGCGGTATCTTGCGGTCTTACAAAACTGTTTGACCCGAGGCTGAACGAGGACAACATCTTTTTCAGCACGACGGGCACCCCGTTAACTGGAATCGCCAAGTGCGTGAATCTTTAAATGAAACTCTACCGAGCCGTTTGATTGGCCGTCAAACAGCCGGCAACTTAGCACTTTTCATCTGACGCCCAGGGTCACCGGATGTGACACCCTATGACTTCTTCCTGTGGGTTTTCACTAAGCACAACGTTTATGACCTAACACTACCACACAACCTGAAAGAGTTGAAGAACCCGATCCGTACTGCCATAACATCGGCGTCGACTGACATACTTACCCGAGTATGGGAGAAATTCAAGTATCGATATCTGAGACATGTGATATTGTTCGTGTCGGTGGTGGAGGACATAACTGAACATCTGTAATCCAAGCTTGAGGGATTCGTAAATAGGTGTCCCAATTTTCATAGTTGTATGTCTTACAGTTTAGTCAACATATGCGTTCGAAATTTGTATATTCCTTTTGAAATACCCAGTACTTCAACTGGAAGAAAAAGTGTTGTGACTTGGCAAGACACCCAAGCCACTAGGAGGTAGCCGAAAGGCACGCGTTTAAGCTCACGCAGGCTGGCGTGAGGTCTGGAACAGTTAAAGGAGTTGAGTCTAGTAAAAAAAGTACGTAGCTTCTGGAATACTTAACTTTAATCCATAATTGATGAACATCGGTCTGACGGTACATGCATCACAAGATAAATAGCAAATGATAATGGCGCCTTGCTAGGTCATAGCAAATGACGTAGCTGAAGGCTATGCTAACTATCGTCTCGGCAAATGAGAGTGTAATTTGTCAGTGAACCTTCGCTAGCAAAGTCGGCTGTACAACTGGGGCGAGTGCTAGGAAGTCTCTCTAGACCTGCCGTGTGGCGGCGCTCGGTCTGCAATCACTGACAGTGGCGACACGCGGGTCCGACGTATACTACCGGACCGCGGCCGATTTAAAGGCTACCACCTAGCAAGTGTGGTGTCTGGCGGTGACACCACAAAAAGTGTCTGTCCAAAGGCCAGATTTGTAAACGACTCATTTTTAAAAAATCAATTATCAGCTCCTTTAGCAATAGAGAGCAGAGTTTTCGAGTTGTGATTACATTCGTCCACTTCACTAGGTTTCTACCAAGGGGCGCCCCTGTAGTGACTGCGAAAGCAAGATTACGCTAACTGCAGTGCACACAGTGGCATTTAAGCGGACGTCCTGCCAATGCTCCACACGCGAAAGCAATGAAGAAAGGCCAGCTCATTGTAGTGCCCTACGTACTGGCTGCCCTAACCTATGCAGTGATTTTAAATGAATCTGGATGTAAGTGTCGAGCGCTGTGAAGCGCAGAATCGGCTGTTGACTCAGCTGCAAAACTCGCGCGGCGGGTGAGTGCCTAGTGCCGAGGGCAGACCAGGTGAACCAACGTGGTGGACTTTCTCCGTCGCGAGGCGTGGGTCCAGGCGGACATTCCCGGTGCGTCCTCGGGTGTGCGCGGCTTCCGGCGGCGGAGAAAGGCCTGCCGGCGGACGGCAGGCGAGGAGCGAAAGGAAAAGGAGGAGGAGAAGGGCTGACGAAACCGGAGAGCCACGCCCAGCAACAAGGTCACCGCGAAAGCCGGCCGCCGCTCTGCTCCGCGGACAGAGGCGGTCGCTGACCTGCCAGCTGCTCCCCCTGTGGTCCAGCGTCAGCGGCAGCCCCATTCCCGCAGCAGGGGGTCTGACACCAAACCGTTACCGGATACAGGTATCAGTAACTCTCATTCATCTGCACACTGACACATTGCGTGCTGGACACTGGAAGCTCACTGACATCGAAGCTGATGAGCAAAAATATTGGGACCACAGGCTACACTGAAGAACCGAAGAAACTGGTATACCAGCATAATATCGTGTAGGGCACCTGCGAGCGGGCAGAAATGCCGCAACATGATGTGACATGGAATCCACTAATGTCTGAAGTAGTGCTGGAGCGAATTGACATCATGATTTCTGCAACGCTGTCCATAATTCCCTAAGAGCACGAGGGGGGAGGGGGGGGGGGCGGGAAGGAGATCTCTTTTGAACAGCAGGTTGAAAGGCATCTCAGTCAGATATGCTCAATAATGTACATGTCTGGGCTGTTTGGTGGCCAGAGGTAGTGTTTAAACTGAGAGGAGTGTTCCCAGAGCCATTCTGTAGTAATTCTGGAGCTGTGGGGTGTCGCATAGTCCTGCTGGAATTGCACAGGTCCGTCGGAATGCACAATCGACATGAGTGGCTGCAGGTGATCAGACAGGGTGCTTACATACGGGTCACCTGTCAGAGTCGTATCTAGATGTATCAGTGGTCCCATGTCACTCCAACTCCACACGCCCCACACCATTACAGAGCCTCCAGCAGCTTGAAGAATCCCCTGCTGACATGCAGGACCCATGGATTGAAGAGGTTGTCTCCACAGCCATACACTTCCGTCCGCTCGATACAACATGTTGTTTTGTAATGCGGGCAACCACAGCCAAACTTGGACATTTTTCCAAAGAAAATTTCGCACTGGCTGTATCAGTGATTTTTATTAAATCTGCGACGGGTTTCGCACCATTTATCGGTGCATCCCCAGGCAATATACGCTATTTATAACATGATAACGTTGAACATTGGCCTGTAGTGACTCCCCACCATTCACGTTCAATATACCATCATCTGGTGAAAGTGGTAGTTAAAATTTAAAAATCTTTTTTAAAAAACTTTTAAAATGCTGGGAGCGGTAATGACCGTGCAAGCTGAGAAGAGCCGCGCTGCAGCAGACACGGCCTGAAACGACACTCGTCCCACCAGGCAACACGTTTCCCGTTTTCAGGTCCAATGTTGATGTTGACGAGCACAGGCGGGGCCTGAAGTTTTGTGTCTTGAGGTCATCAAGGGTACACGAGTGGGCCCTCGGCTCCGAAAGCCCATATCGATGGTGTTCCGTTGAATGGTTCGCAATCTGAAACTTGTTGACGGCCCAGTCTTGATATCTGCAGCAGTTTGCTTAATGGTTGCACTTCTGTCACGTTGAATGATTCTCTTCAGTCGTCGTTGGTCTCGTTCTTGCAGGATGTTTTTCTTGCCACAGCGATGTCGCAGATTTGATGTTTTACTGGATTCCTGAAATGTTGGTACGGAAAAATCCCACCTCGGAGATGCTGTGTCCCATCGCTCATTCAAACTCTCTTAAGTCTTGATAACCTGCTATTGTAACAGTAACCGATCTAACAGCTGCGCCAGCCACTTGTGATCTTATATAGGCGTTGCCGATCGCAGCGCCGTACTCTGCCTCTTTACATATCTTTGTATTTTAATAGGCATGCCTATACCAATTTCCTTGACGCTTCAGTGTAAACAGCATGTCGGTCCACCGTTGGAGCGCAGTACAACAACAACTCTGTATGACATTGATTCCGCAAGTATCTCGGTGGGCTTCCAGAGGCATGTGGCACATTGTCCATGTAAATGTCAGTTCTCGTAAATTACCTGTTTGCGGGCGTGATGCTGACTTCCAGTGGCGTCACAGATTTGTCTGATCGGTCTTACATGAGGCAAAACTCAAGCCAAGATTGGTTGGCTGGTTGATTTGGGAGAAGGGGATCAAACAGTGAGGTCATCGGCACCATCGGATCTGGGAAGAATGGGGAAGGAAGTTGGCCATGCCCTTAGGAAAGGAACCATCTCGGCATTTGCCTGAAGCGATTTAGGCAAATCAGAGGAAACCTAAATCAGAGTGGCCACAGACGGGTTTGTACCGTCATCCTCCCGAACGCGGGTCCAGTGTGCTGACTGCTGCGCCACCTAGGAAGCCAAGAGATCAACACCAGTACGATGCTCCTCAAACCACTCTAGCACTGTAACACGATTCTGGCGCGGACAGTTATCACGCTGGAAAATAGCATCGCCATTTGGGATCACATGGAGGGATGCAGGCAGTCTGCAGCAAAGTTCACATACACCACAGCAGTCATGATGCCTTCGAATACTACTACGCGCTCAATACAAACACGAATGTTCGCACATTATAATACTGCTGGCAACGACCTGCATTCGTGGTGCGTTTCGTTTTTCGAATAGCCATTGGCCTGGATAACAGCGTTTCCAAATACAACCAGCGACCAAGTGTACCATTTCACTGCAGTGCACAGTTTACCGTTCCCACTCCCATAGCTATTCTCAATTATTGCCGTTTTAAAGAAGCTAAGTTCTGGTCAATTTTCCCAACGTTAACAGGTGCTACGTAGCCATCACGGGAAACGGCGTTTGTAAGGATACAGTCAGATTTAGGGAGATTACTCTTGTCCTTTTAATACCATTGTGTACCAGCAAGGCCAAGCACTGCACATCTACATCAGTCATGCCGATTCCAATTGTCTCGCAAGGTAAAGTTTTATATGTGATGTTGAACATATTTCCTCAGCACACGAAGTATCCTAGAGCTTACACGATAGTCTTAACTACTGTTGACGGGACTGGTAGTATACATGCGACATAGAAAAATTGGGATCTTTGGTGTGACGTCATAAGCGAGTGACTGCGTGTGAGATCGCTCTCTAAGTTTTCATATATTTTTAGGTTTCAGATACATATTTTAGCGGTTTTTGTGATAATATTTACTATATAAGTGACGTATTAGTGGTTTCTTCATTCACCTCTGCCTTTCTTGTGTTGTGACCTGATATTTGTGAGTGTTTCGTATCGAGCAACTTAACCTCTTGCCTGTGTTTACATTCCGCGCTGACCAGTTGCAGCTGTAGCGGCGCATCGAAAGCTAAGTACTAATTAATTGTTTGTGTATAGTGGTTTATTTAGGAACTTTAGTAGTCTTCAACCGGTGTTCTTGGTGTTTTCTGGTGAAATAATTTCAGAAGAACCTTTTGGGAACTGTTTTCAGCTTCGTTACTGTGTCATTAGACGTTTGATTCTCTTTCTGTATTAGTCTTTTGTTATATTCACATTTGTTGTTTATTAATACTGTTAATAATAGTAGTTACTTCCCTTGTAGAGTAAGTTTGTGATTATTTTAGTCAGGTTTTTAACATCTTCTTATTGTAGTAGCGGAACTTAGAAAAAGTAAAATTTTACCATGAGTGAGAAGTGTGGGCTTTGCCGTAGGTTCGTGAGTAGTGGATTGCGATGTGAGACTTGTTCGAAGTATTTTCACTGGGGGGAATGCAGTGGGGAAGCCAGTGGGCATTCTGGTGAGAGCCTCTCCTGGAACTGCAGGTTATGTAGCAAGAGTAAGTTGATAGAGGAGCAGAAGCGTAAGATCTGTGCCCTTCAGGTGCAGTTGAAAAACGTACAGGAGGAGCTAGATAGGATGAGGAGGGAGAAGGGGGTTGGGGAATGGGAGCTGGCTGTTGGCAAGAGATCTGCTAGGAGAAGAAGATTTTCAGATAGTTTTACTATTGGTGTTTACAATAGATATGACCAACTGTCAGAGTCTAGTGGAGAGGAATATTTAGTAGCTGTAGATGTAGGAAGTATGCAGCAGACCAGTTGCAAAATCGAAGAGGAAGAAGAAGGTTCTGCTGTTAGGTAGTTCTCATGGCAGAGGTGTAGGCCAGCAGTTGCAGGAAGTGCTGGGAAGTGAGTACCAGGTCACCAGCATTGTGAAGCCTAATGCAGGATTGGATCAGGTGACTGTTAACATAGGGGGCTTATGTAGGGATTTTACTAAAGAGGATCAGGTAGTGATTGTGGGTGGGGCTGGTAATAGTATTGATAGGGATGGGGAGTATAACATAGATGGTGACCTGGAAAAGATAGCCACTCAGACTGGCAACACGAATGAGCATTTCGTGGAACTGTTTCAGCGTCACGATCGGCCTCATCTTAATACAGCCATCAGGCGTGATAACACGAGACTTTGGGGTGCGCTGATGACAGAAAGCATGGGTAACATTTCAATGGTGTCGGTGGAGTCTATCAGCAGGACGGGTTTCACTAGACATGGCCTGCACCTCAACAGGTATGGGAAGGGGAGGTTGGCAAAGCTTATAGGTGACAGCATAGGTGGGGTTGGTGGGATATGGGAAAATTCCTGCAGTAGTGGGTGTTAGAGCTGCACTTTTTTTAGATTGAAGTCAGCTGATAGGTATTCCTGCTTAAGGGAAGTCTCTCTAACAAGGGAATCACTTTTGACAAAGCTGAGGTATCCGAGTAATGAGGGAATTAGTATATTTCATCAAAATATACAAGGTATTACATATAAAGTTAGTGAACTGCTTATAGATGTTGACTCTGAAATTATTGGTATATCTGAACACTTCTTAAATAAGAATTCAGAGGCTTCCTTTACCAGGATACAGGTTGGCTGGCAGCTTTTCGAGGAGCTCTTTGCGGTGTGGGGGAGTAGCCATGTATGTGAAAAACGGCATCCCATTTGAGTCAATTGATGTTTCAAAGTACTGCACTGAAAAGGTGTTTGAATGTTGTGCAGGTGTGGTTAAATTTAACGGAGCTAAACTTCTAACTGTTGTTATTTATAGATCCCCAGACTCCGATTTCACAACATTTTTGCTAAAGCTAGAGGAGGTTCTTGGTTCACTTTATAGGAAATACAAAAAGTTTGTTATATGTGGTGACTTCAATATTAATTGTATAAGTGACTGTGCAAGGAAGAGGATGCTGGTAGACCTCTTTAATTCATATAATATTATGCAAACCGTGTTCTTTCCAACGAGAGTGCAAGGGAACAGTAGAACAACCATAGACAACATTTTTGTTCATTCCTCATTACCTAGAAGGGCATTCTGTTAGCAAAAAGGTGAATGGCCTTTCAGATCATGATGCACAAATTTTAACTTTAAAAGATTTTTGTGCTGCAACACGTGTTAAATATAGTCATCAGCTCTTCGGGAAAGCTGATCCAGTTGCTGTAGAGGCCTTTGTAAACCTTATAAAGGAACAAGAGTGGCAAGATGTTTATAGCGCTGATACAGTAGACGATAAATATAATGCTTTTCTCAAGACTTTTCTCATGCTCTTTGAAAGTTGCTTTCCGTTAGAACGTTTAAAACAGGGTACTAGCACAAACAGGCAGCCTGGGTGGCTGACTAGAGGCATAAGAATATCTTGTAGAACAAAGTGGCAATTATATCAAAACTTCAGAAACAGTCAAAATCTAAATGCAGCAACCCATTACAAACAGTATTGTAAGGAGCTTAAAAATGTTATTAGGAAGGCGAAAAGTACGTGGTATGCAGATAGAATAGCTAAGTCTCAGGATAAAATTAAAACCATATGGTCAGTCGTAAACGAAGTTGCTGGTCTGCAGAGACAGGTCGAGGATACAGAATCAGTGCGTAGTGGGAATGTCCGTGTTACTGATAAGTCGCATATATGTACAGTATTTAATAATCACTTTCTGAATATAGCAGGAGTCCCAACAGGGAATCATTTAGCGCTCTTAGAAAAAAGTGTTCCGAGACTGTTACCTGAAATGCTCCTCCATGATACTGATAAGAGGGAGATTGAGTTAATAATTAAATCATTAAAGACAAAGAACTCTCATGGATATGACGGGGTATCTAGTAGAATACTGAAGTATTGTTCTATGTATGTTAGCCCAGTTCTCAGCCATATCTGTAACTTTTCCTTTAGGAGTGGTCGGTTTCCTGACCGATTAAAGTACTCGGTAGTGAAGCCACTTTATAAAAAGGGAGACATTGATAATGTTGACAATTTTAGACCTATTTCTATGCCATCGGTGTTTGCTAAAGTTATCGAGAAGGTTGTATATACAAGGTTACTGGAGCATTTAAATTCACATAATTTTAGAAATGGTTTAACAACTGAAAATGCTATATTCTCTTTTCTCTGTGAGGTTTTGGACGGATTAAATAAAAGGTTGCGAACGCTAGGTGTTTTCTTTGATTTAACGAAGGCTTTTGACTGTGTTGACCACAAAATATTACTGCAGAAGTTGGACCATTATGGAGTAAGGGGAGTAGCTTACAATTGGTTCGCCTCTTACTTTAAGAACAGAAAGCAGAGGGTAATTCTCCGCAATATTGAGAGTGATAGTGATGTTCAGTCCCAATGGGGCACTGTTAAGTGGGGCGTTCCCCAAGGGTCGGTGCTGGGGCCAGTGCTGTTTCTTACTTATATAAATGATATGCCTTCTAGTATTACAGGTGATTCAAAAATATTTCTGTTTGCTGATGACGCCAGCTTGATAGTGAAGAATCTTGTGTGTAATATTGAAACAGTAACAAATAATGTAGTTCATGAAATAAGTTCGTGGCTTGTGGAAAATAATTTGATGCTAAATCACAGTAAGACTCAGTTTTTACAGTTTCTAACTCACAATTCAACAAGAACCGATATTTTGATCAGGCATATTATAAGCGAGACGGAACAGTTCAAGTTCCTAGGCGTTCGGATAGATAGTAAGCTGTTGTGGAAAGCCCATGTCCAGGATCTTGTTCAGAAGCTAAATGCTGCTATATTTGCCATTAGAACAGTATCTGAAATAAGTGACACTTCAACACGAAAAGTAGTCTACTTCGCATATTTTCATACGCTTATGTTGTATGGTATTATTTTTTGGGGTAATTCTTCTGATTCAAAAAGGGTATTTTTGGCTCAAAAACGGGCTGTTCGAGCTATATGTGGTGTAAGTTCGAGAACCTCTTGTCGACCCCTATTCAAAAATCTGGGAATTCTGACATTGCCCTCACAGTATACATTTTCTTTAATGTCGTTTGTTGTTAGCAATATTAGCCTATTCCCAAGAGTTAGCAGCTTTCACTCAGTTAATACTAGGCAGAAATCAAATCTGCATGTAGAATGCACTTCCTTGACTCTTGTACAGAAAGGAGTGCCGTATTCTGCTGCATCCATTTTCAATAAGCTACCACAAGAACTCAAAAATCTTAGCAGTAGTCCAAGCACTTTTAAGTCTAAACTGAAGAGTTTCCTCATGGCTCACTCCTTCTATTCTGTCGAGGAGCTCCTGGAAGAGCTAAAAAATTAAGCAAATTCCAGTGTTACATTGTTGATTTTCTTCATTTAAACTTACGACTTGTCACCTGAATATGTTTTTTTATATTTCATTTTATCTGTTTCTAATATCGTGTTATAATTTCATGTATTGACTCGTTCCATGACCATGGAGACTTCTCCTTAATTTGGTCCCACGGAACAATAAATAAATAAATAAATAAAAATTTAAAAAAACCTAGATAACAGGCAGCCATTTATCACTATCGCCTTTTGATGCATCTTTACAGCGAGGTAACAAAACTCGTGCGATACCTCGTAATATCGTATCGGACCTGCTTTTGCCAGGTGTAGTGCTGCAACTCGACGTGGCGTGAACTCAACAAGTGGTCGGAAGCGCCCTGCAGAAATACTGAGCCATGGTGCCTCTGTAGCCATCCGTAACTGCAAAAACATTGCCGATGCAGGATTTTGTCCACGGACTGACCTCTCGATTTCTTCAGACAAATGCTCGATGTCGAGCGATCCGCGAAGTCAGATTATTCGCTCGAATAATTTCATTATGGCCTCTTTTATTAAGCTGAAGACAATCCACTAGTTGTGTTTCTGTTTTTCCCATTGATACCTGGTAGCTAAGGATGGCAGGATTGGGCTACGAATGTGAACAGGGCACGAATCAATTACTATTGGTATGCTTTGCAGTTTCATTCATTTATTTTAGTAAATAATTATTGAAGACAAGCCAATGTGGTCGGAATCAGAATTTTAAAGCAAGTAACCAAAAATACGGCTGAAGCCCTTTTAATGCCAAAATGGCAATTATAAAAAATTTAACAAATATTCTGTCAAACGGCGAATGGCATAGCAAAAGTTAATTAAAAAAAACAAACAACAGATCACCAAACAGGTGAGACAAATGACGGTATCTTAATAATACAATAATAAAATAAAACACAAGAGCCAGTGACAGACGGTGCTCCAGGAATGGACCTCTGAGTAGGTGACATCAGATGGTTCAAATGGCTCTGAGCACTATGCGACTTAACTTCTGAAGTCATCAGTCGCCTAGAACTTAGAACTAATTGAACCTAACTAACCTAAGGACATCACACACATCCATGCCCGAGGCAGGATTCGAACCTGCGACCGTAGCGGTCGCTCGGTTCCAGACTGTAGCGCCTAGAACCGCACGGCCACTCCGGCCGGCTGACATCAAAAACACTTCCAAGAGCGAAGAGAAAGGCAACCAAGAGTTGCATTCTGATCACAAGATGGTAACCCGGACTAGTGGCAGTCTAACGAGCGACTAATAATAATCTCGGGCAGGCTACCTGACATCCAACAAAACAAATGCAAGATGTAAAATTATGCCAAAGCCGGAACCGACGGTCTGGCCTCAGCCCGCAGAATACTGTGCTTAGAGCGCCCAGAACAAGAAGGAATGACTCCCACTGTCCGCAGGTCGTGGTCGTGCGGTAGCGTTCTCGCTTCCCGCGCCTGGGTTCGATTCCCGGCGGGGTCAGGGATTTTCTCTGCCTCGTGATGACTGGGTGTTGTGTGCTGTCCTTAGGTTAGTTAGGTTTCAGTAGTTCTAAGTTCTAGGGGACTGATGACCATAGATGTTAAGTTCCATAGTGCTCAGAGCCATTTGAACCATTTTGACTCCCACTTAGAAGAACGCCGCCCAACCTGCTAGTAGAAGCTGTCAAACTTATACGCCTCACCGGACAACGGCGGCAAGGCGAGGAAATGTACACTTCCGTTAGATACACTAACACCCAGGGCAGGTAACTGGGGCGTTAGAGGCCACAAGACAGAAAAATACCACTGGTTGAAGTTAACAGTGTAAGAAGTTGAAAATAGTAAATAGTAATTAGAAACTCAGGAAGGCTAATCAGATGCGCCTTCCCCACATACTCCACTTGCTGCTCTTCGCCTCGGCGACACTACGAGCAGCAACACGAACCCAAGTCACTGGAGAACGTGGGGGTTTCTCTATGCGAATTGCAATGCACTCAAACATGCAGGATCCGAAACTCCCTGGCAGATTGAAACAGTGTGCCCGACCGAGACTCGAACTCGGGACCTTTGCATTTCACGGGCAAGTGCTCTACCATCTGAGTTACCGAAGCACGACTCACGCCCGGGCCTCATAGCTTTACTTCTGCCAGTATCTCGTCTCCCACCTTCCAAACAGTTTTAATCTGCCAGGAAGTTTCATATCAGCGCACACTCTGCTGCAGAGTGAAAATCTCATTATGCAGGATCCGGTTTCGACGAGGTCATGCACCATCTTGACCACTGTCCTTCGATCCGCCAGCGGCCCCGGCATGTTGTCGCTCTGTGCGGACCTCGCTCATCCTGCGTCCCGAACCGAACTCCACACTCACACCACACGGTGAAAAGACGAGATCCCTCCAAAGTAGGGCAGCAGAACTACATATCGATAGCCGCCGCTGCTGCCACTAGCAGACAGGCAACGTTTACGAAACCGAGTGGTGACAGTGAACACGAGAAGAAGACAAACAACGCAACCATGCCAACTAAACGATACGGTCTGGCAGAAACGCACTACACACGGCACCAGCGAGAGCCGCAGCATGGCTCACCCATATTTTGCTGCAGATCTGAAGATGGTCATTGCTGACCGAAAGTGATAGTCTGAGGACCTAACAAGTTTGTTATCGTAGATGGAAAAAAAGGAATTTAATCTACACTTTCTGGATCACTGTTCGATTCGCGACCATGTCACAGCTTGTCATTTGCTCGGATTCTGAGAATGGTGTTCCAACTAATTGCAAACAATTGTGTTCCAGTGAGATGAGATCGTTGTTTGCGAACATTAAGTCATAGTCGCCTGAAAATACTCTCCAAGCAGCCCAACATAATCATTTCCAGTCAATGAGCGATTCATTTCGACCAGAGGACACAGTCTGTTGGTTGTAAACAAAGCACGCACCATTATGGGGCCACCACCAACTTGCACAACGCCTTGTTGACAGCATCAGTCCATGGCTTCAATAGGTCTGCGCTATAGTAGAACCTTTCCATCAGCTCTTACCAACGGAGACTGGGACTCATTTGACCAAGTCACGGTTTTCCGAAAGTCTAGGGAGATCCGTGGTCTAGGGGTAGCGTGTTTGACTCATAATCAAAACGTCTTCGGTCCCGGGTTCGATCACCGCCACTGCCTAAATTTTGATAAATAATCAGCATTAGCGGCCGAAGACTTCCGGCATAAGAAGTCAGCCTCATTCTGCCAACGGCCTTGTCAAAGAGGGCGGAGGAGCGGATAGAGGTTCAGGGCACTCTCTTGTCCTAGGGGTGGGAAATTGCCCCTAAAGGCGGAAGAATCAGCAATGATCAACGACATGAGGATGCAGAAGGCAATGGAAACCACTGCATTAAAAACACGTAACGTGTATCCACAGGACATGTGACCTGTAATTGAAGAAGTGTCATGATGATCTCTCCATTGGCACAAGATTCCGGGAGGGGACTGCCAATGGGGAGGTTACCATGAGAAAAAGATTGAATAATCAACGAAAGGATAACGTTCTACGAGTCGGGGCGTGGATTGTCAGGAGCTTGAACGTGGTAGGGAAACTAGAAAATCTGAAAAGGGAAATGCAAAGGCTCAATCTAGATATAGTAGGGGTCAGTGAAGTGAAGTGGAAGGAAGACAAGGATTTCTGGTCAGATGAGTATCGGGTAATATCAACAGCAGCAGAAAATGGTATAACAGGTGTCGGATTCGTTATGAATAGGAAGGTAGGGCAGAGGGTGTGTTACTGCGAACAGTTCAGTGACCAGGTTGTTCTAATCAGAATCGACAGCAGACCAACACCGACAACGATAGTTCAGGTATACATGCCGACGTCGCAAGCTGAAGATGAACAGATAGAGAAAGTGTATGAGGATATTGAAAGGGTAATGCAGTATGTAAAGGGGGACAAAAATCTAATAGTCATGGGCGAATGGAATGCAGTTGTAGGGGAAGGAGTAGAAGAAAAGGTTACAGGAGAATATGGGCTTGGGACAAGGAATGAAAGAGGAGAAAGACTAATTGAGTTCTGTAACAAGTTTAAGCTAGTAATAGCGAATACCCTGTTCAAGAATCACAAGAGGAGGAGGTATACTTGGAAAAGGCCGGGAGATACGGGAAGATTTCAATTAGATTACATCATGGTCAGACAGAGATTCCGAAATCAGATACTGGATTGCAAGGCATACCCAGGAGCAGATATAGACTCAGATCACAATATAGTAGTGATGAAGAGTAGGCTGAAGTTCAAGACATTAGTCAGGAAGAATCAGTACACAAAGAAGTGGGATACGGAAGTATTAAGGAATGACGAGATACGTTTGAAGTTCTCTAACGCTATAGATACAGCAATAAGGAATAGCGCAGTAGGCAGTACAGTTGAAGAGGAATGGACATCTCTAAAAAGGGCCATCACAGAAGCTGGGAAGGTAAACATAGGCACAAAGAAGGTAGCTGCGAAGAAACCATGGGTAACAGAGGAAATATTTCAGTTGATTGATGAAAGGAGGAAGTACAAACATGTTCCGGGAAAATCAGGAATACAGAAATACAAGTCGCTGAGGAATGAAATAAATAGGAAGTGCAGGGAAGCTAAGACGAAATGGCTGCAGGAAAAATGTGAAGACATCGAAAAAGATATGATTGTCGGAAGGACAGACTCAGCATACAGGAAAGTCAAAACAACCTTTGGTGACATTAAAAGTAACGGTGGTAACATTAAGAGTGCAACGGGAATTCCACTGTTAAAAGCAGAGGAGAGAGCAGATAGGTGGAAAGAATACATTGAAAGCCTCTATGAGGGTGAAGATTTGTCTGATGTGATAGAAGAAGAAACAGGAGTCGATTTAGAAGAGATATGGGATCCAGTATTAGAATCGGAATTTAAAAGAGCTTTGGAGGACTTGCGGTCAAAGAAGGCAGAAGGGATAGATAACATTCCATCAGAATTTCTAAAATCATTGGGGGATGTGCAACAAAACGACTATTCACGTTGGTGTGTAGAATATATGAGTCTGTCGACATACCATCTGACTTTCGGAAAAGCATCATCCACACAATTCCGAAGACGGCAAGAGCTGACAAGTGCGAGAATTATCGCACAATCAGCTTAACAGCTCGTGCATCGAAGCTGCTTACAAGAATAATATACAGAAGAATGGAAAAGAAAATTGAGAATGCGCTAGGTGACGATCAGTTTGGCTTTAGGAAAAGTAAAGGGACGAGAGAGGCAATTCTGACGTTACGGCTAATAATGGAAGCAAGGCTAAAGAAAAATCAAGACACTTTCATAGGATTTGTCGACCTGGAAAAAGCTTTCGACAATATAAAATGGTGCAAGCTGTTCGAGATTCTGAAAAAAGCAGGGGTAAGCTATAGGGAGAGACGGGTCATATACAATATGTACAACAACCAAGAGGGAATAATAAGAGTGGACGATCAAGAACGAAGTGTTCGTATTAAGAAGGGTGTAAGACAAGGCTGTAGCCTTTCGCCCCTACTCTTCAATCTGTACATCGGGGAAGCAATGATGGAAGTAAAAGAAAGGTTCAGGAGTGGAATTAAAATACAAGGTGAAAGGATATCAATGATACGATTCGCTGATGACATTGCTATCCTGAGTGAAAGTGAAGAAGAATTAAATGATCTGCTGAACGGAATGAACAGTCTAATGAGTACACAGTATGGTTTGAGAGTAAATCGGAGAAAGACGAAGGTAATGAGAAGTAGTAGAAATGAGAACAGCGAGAAACTTAACATCGGGATTGATGGTCACGAAGTCAATGAAGTTAAGGAATTCTGCTACCTAGGCAGTAAAATAACCAATGACGGACGGAGCAAGGAGGACATCAAAAGCAGACTCGCTATGGCAAAAAAGGCATTTCTGGCCAAGAGAAGTCTACTTATATCAAATACCGGCCTTAATTTGAGGAAGAAATTTCTGAGGATGTACGTCTGGAGTACAGCATTGTATGGTAGTGAAACATGGACTGTGGGAAAACCGGAACAGAAGATAATCGAAGCATTTGAGATGTGGTGCTATAGACGAATGTTGAAAATTAGGTGGACTGATAAGGTTAGGAATAAGGAGGTTCTACGCAGAATCGGAGAGGAAAGGAATATGTGGAACTGATAAGGAGAAGGGACAGGATGATAGGACATCTGCTGAGATATGAGGGAATGACTCCATGGTACTAGAGGGAGCTGTAGAGGGCAAAAACTGTAGAGGAAGACAGAGATTGGAATATGTCAAGCAAATAATTGAGGACGTAGGTTGCAAGTGCTACTCTGAGATGAAGAGGTTAGCACAGGAAAGGAATTCGTGGCGGGCCGCATCAAATGACCAAAAAAAAAAAAAAATGGTCTAGCCGATGTTGTCACGAACCTAGGAGTGGCACTGCAGGCGATGTCGTGCCATAGCCCATTAACTCAAAATTTCGAAACATTGTCCTAACGGATACGTTCGTCTTATGTATCGCATAGTTTCATGTGGTTACTTCCAGCAGTGTTGCTTGTCTTTTAGCACTGACAGGTCTAAGCCGCTGGTCTGGGTCGTTAAGTGAAGACCGTGGCCTGCTTTGTTGGCCTTGGTGAGAGGTAACGCCTAAAATTTGGTATTCACGATGCACTCTTGAGACTGTGAACTCGGAATATTGAATGTTTGTTGTTGTTGTGGTCTTCAGTCCTGAGACTGGTTTGATGCAGTTCTCCATGCTACTCTATTCTGTGCAAGCTTCTTCATCTCCCAGTACGTACTGCAGCCTACATCCTTCTGAACCTGCTTAGTGTATTCATCTCTTGGTCTCCCTCTACGATTTTTACCCTCCACGCTGCCCTCCAGTACCAAATTGGTGATCCCTTGATGCCTCAGAACATGTCCTACCAACCGATCCCTTCTTCTTGTCAAGTTGTGCTACAAATTCCTCTCCTCGCCAATTCTATTCAATACCTCCTCATTAGTTATGTGATATACCCGTCTAATCTTCAGCATTCTTCTGTAGCACCACATTTCAAAAGCTTCTATTCTCTTCTTGTCTAAACTATTTATCGTCCATGTTTCACTTTCAGAAACGACTTCGTGACACTTAAATCAATACTCAATGTTAACAAATTTCTCTTCTTCAGAAACGTTTTCCTTGCCATTGCCAGTCTACATTTTATATCCTCTCTACTTCGACCATCATCAGTTATTTTGCCCCCCAAATAGCAATATTCCTTTACTACTTTAAGTGTCTCATTTCCGAATCTAATTCCTTCAGCATCACCCGATTTAATTCGACTACATTCCATTATCCTCGTTTTGCTTTTGTTGATGTTCATCTTATACCCTCCTTTCAAAACACTGTCCATTCCGTTCAACCGCTTTTCCAAGTCCTTTGCTCTCTCTGACAGAATTACAATGTCATCGGCAAAGTTTTTACTTCTTCTCCGTGGATTTTAATACCTACTCCTAACTTTACTTTGGTTTCCTTTACTGCTTGCTCAATATAGAGATTGAATAACATCGGGGAGAGGCTACAACCTTGTCTCACTCCCTTCCCAACCACTGCTTTCCTTTCATGTCCCTCGACTCTCATAACTGCCATCTGGTTTCTGTATTAATCATACAGTAGAGCTGCATGCCCTCGGGAAAAATTACGGCTGTAGTTTCCTCAGCAAGAATATTGAATACGCTAACGATATCCGAAACGGAGTGTCCCATGTGTCTAGCTCCACCTAACATTTCGCATTCAGAGTGTGTTAATTCCCGTCCTACCGCAGTAATTACGTCGAACACCTTTTCACATCAATCACATGAATACAAACTACAGCTCCGCCAGACCACTGCACTTGTATGCCTTTGGTACATGGGCATATCGCTATCCCACGAGTTTTGTCATCTCGATGTAGACTCGCATTGAGTGCCTTGGGACACTGGTTCTAATTTTGTGCATCGTATTTTTACGTAGACCAACGGCCTTGCCGCAGTGGTAAAAGCGGTTCGGGTGAGATAACCGAAGGGCTGTCACTTCGATGGGTGACCAGCCAGACGCTGTGAGGTAAAGTGAGTAGCTACTCGATTGAGAAGTACCGACTCCGGTCTCGTAACCTGACATACGGCAGGGAGAGTGGTGTGCTGGGCATATACCCCTCCCTGTGCGCATCGAGTGGGGCTTGTGGGCTGAGGATGACACGGCGGCCGGTCGGTACCGTTGGGCCCTCATGCACTGCTGCGGCGCAATTCAGTTCTAGTTTTTATTTTAAGTAGTTGTCTCCAGGAGTAGTGTTCTGTATCTGAATTTCGTGTTCCTATATACGTTTGAGTCTTTCTTCTCTATCCCACGCTATTCTCGTCTTTTGGTACTGCTTTCGCGTCCTCCTTGTTAGTTTTCCTAGCAGTCTTAACTCTCTGTGTTATGGAAGTTTCGCCAGCGAGCTGTCTGGGTAGGTCCAGTGCGTGCTTTTATTGCACTGATACATCTGGTGGAGAGAGGGCGGCTGCGACAGAGGGACAGCAGAAGGCGCGGTCACTGCCACGGCCACGGCCGGGAGAAAACTCGCCACACAGTGGCGCAGAGCGGCTGCTGGTCGCGAAAGGCGCCGCCCGCTGACTCTGGCCTCTGTGAATGGCCTTCCTGTCCGAGCGGGAAATCACCTTCACTGCGACACAGCGGCCGGCCAGTACAAAGCGCCGCCCTCGAAGCGTGGGGTCATTGCCCTCGTCGTGCAGCGTCATGGCAGCACAGTTGTCACTCCGGCCAGGTGCATGCACTGGGCTGCTCCGTCTACTGAACCTTCTACTCGTTGTCGCCTTCTGTGCGAAAGTAGATTCGATGCACATCGCAATACTATCGCATCATGACAAACCTCTTCAACTCTGCACAACCAACAGCAACACTGAAAAGCCAAAGAGATTGGTACAACTGCCTAATATCGTGTAGTGCCCCCGCCAGCACACAGAAGTGCTACAACGCGACGGGGCATGGAATCGACTAACGTCTGAAGTAGCGATTTAACAGCATGAATCCTGCAGGGCTATCCATAAATCTGTAATGGTACGAAGGGGTGGAGATCTCTTTTGAACAGCGTTGCAAAGCATCTCAGTAAGTTCATGTCTGGTGAGTCTGGTGGCCATCGGAAGTGTTAAACTAAGAAGAGTGTTCCTGGTGCTACTCTATAGCAATTCTAGCCGTTTGGGGTCATGCTGGAGTTGCCCAAGTCCGTCAGAATGCACAATGGACGTGAGTGGATGCAGGATGACAGGATGCTTACCTATGTGTCACCTGTGAGAGTCGTTTCTAGACGAATCAGCGGTCCCTTATCACTCCAACTCCATCGCCACACACCATTACAGAGCCTCCACCAGCTTGAACAGTCCCCTGCTGATATGCATGGTCCGTGATTTCATGAGGTTGTCTCCATATCTCAATACGCCCATCACAATTTGAAACGACCAGGCAACATGTTTCCAGTCATCAACAGTCCAATGTCGGTGTTGACGGGCCTAGCCTGGGCGAAAGGCTTTGTGTCATGCAGCCATTAGGGTACGCGAGTTGGCCTTCGACTCCGAAATCCCATATCGATGATGTTTCGCTGATACTTGTTGGCGTAGCATTGAAATCAGTAGCACAGTGCGGAATGGTTGCACTTCTGTCACGCTGAACGATTCTCCAGTCGACGTTGGTCCCACTCTTCCAGGATGCTTTTGCAGCGATGTCGGTGATTTGATATTTGACTCCTGATATTACGGTACACCCGTGAAATTTCGTTGATCCATTATGGATCGTGGGACGACGGCTGGCATGAATTTCTTGATGCAATAATTTACCAACAGCCGTATGTATTGTAGAAATTTATTTTATTTTATGAACTTCTATGTGCTATCAGTTTCGGCATTATATTGATGCCATCTTCAGGCCCCACTCGTCATAGTCGTAAAGTCACTATACACGGAAGAAGCCATATAACTGGATCCGTGAATCAATTCGTCCTGCAACAGCTCTTTGCACCAGGACGAATTGATTCACGGCCGTACGGGAAAATCCCCATTTCATCGCCAACTCGGAGATGCTATGTCCCATCGCTCGTGCGCCGACTACAACACTACGTTCAAACTCACTTAAATCTTGATAACCTGCCGTTGCAGCAGCAGTAACCGAGCCAAATGGTTCAAATGGCTCTGAGCACTATGGGACTTAACAGCTATGGTCATCAGTCCCCTAGAACTTAGAACTACTTAAACCTAACTAACCTAAGGACATCACATAACACCCAGTCATCACGAACCGAGCTAACAACTGCGCCAGACACTTGTTGTCTTACATAATGGTTGCCGATCGCAGTGGCGTATTCTGCCTGTTTACGTATCTCTGTGTTTGGGTACGCATGCCTATACTAGATTCTTTGGCGCTTCAGTGAATTACAGTAAGAGCACAGGATTTGAATTCCGTGTCATTTTGAGTGATGATTCGGTAGGTCGATATGTCTGGTCGATAGGAGACAAATCGAAGCCTTACTACTCTGGAAATGAACGTGAGGGAGCAGATGTGGAATTTCTGTATCGCCGTTCTAGGCAAAGTCCTTGAAATGGATTCATCAAGTGCTGTGCATTTTATTAGTGAATCACGAAAATTTGTGATGGACCGGAAATCGAACTCAGATTTCTCGCAGTCGCAATAGCAGTCGCAGTCATGTTAAAAACTTCAGCTACCCCTGCACATCTCACAGACCGATCGAATCCGCCAAACTTCAACATCTCTTATATTGCCCATATCTCTCATGCTCGCCATAGGGACAGAGTAATTTTTACTACCGTTATTCTAGCCCTATACGACATAAGGATGAATCACTTAAAAATTGCAACACAAATATTGCGCAAATGGAAAGTATTATAACTCCATGCTCGTCGTCAAATATTACGGCCAGTCTCGTCAAATGTGTGTGAATTCCTAAGGGACCAAACAGCTGACGTCATACGTTCCTAGACTTACACACTACATAAACTAACTTATGCTAGGAACAACACACGCATCCGTTCCCGAGGGAGAACTCGAACCTCCGGCGGGAGGGGACGCTCAATCCATAACATGGCTCCTCAAACCTCGCAGCCACTCCGTGCGGCCCCTCGTCAAATATGAGGGGTGTAGCAAACCTGCTCACTGTGTTCGCTAGACAACATGCAAACAAATCTCATTAATGAGTTTCATTACAAACAAAGTAAATGGCAGTACTTAACACAGGTCTCGTAAGCAAAGCGTGATATACAAAATAAGCAATCTTCAGTATAAACAATCAAAAGTCTGTGCTACATAGACAGTTCGAGCGAAGTAACTATCGTTGACGCTTCTATCGAAGTCGCTCGTCTTGAAGCTACTATTGAACCCGAGCGTCGCCAGTCGGTCGCGACGCTTGTGTCCTCTAGACATAGGGCCCGCTGCTGCCGCGTTGTCGTCCAAGAGAGGGGTCGGTCGGCGTGCGATTGGTTCACGTAATCTCACAGCCATCTCTTCTCTGTCGTTCACGACTACATCGAAACATCCCCCCCCCCATTCCCCCCTCCTCCCCCAAAGCGACGGACCGTCGTTGTATGTGGAGCACGACAACAGCGGGGGAGGCAGGAGCGTGGAAGCTCTGATGGACTGGAAGCTGTTTCTGCAGGTGCGTGAGACATCCGGTCGTACTCCGCCATCCGGCCTGCGGTCTAGTGGAAACGTCCCCCGAAAAACGACCGAAATTGTACGCGTCCATCTCCTGAGGCCCATACCAAGATGTAGAAGACGTCGGTCGCTGCAGCGTGGGCGGATCCAGCTACATCTGTAGGACGAGAGGAGGCGAAGGCGCCGTCTCTATGGCGTCGTCCCGTGGTTTCGTGATGACACCATCCAGAGACTGAAAGATCATGGTGTACATGGCAGTGGAAAATTTGATTGTGGTGTCGGCGCTGCAATGCGTGTGGGCTTGAAATGAGATACATGCATGCACCATGTCGACGAAGGGTCTTGCATCGCGCCCACCGTCTGCTGCCGCTATAAACCCTGAAAAACACCATATTATGCGGCGCGAAGCGATACTTGCTGTTGTGACTGACAATTCGCAGTTTTTCACAACAGAACATTTATTACAAAATTTTGAAAAACACAGCCCTCAGTCGAAAACATAATTAATTTGTAACCTAGGTTTCGGTGTCACAAGGGACACCTTCTTCGGACAAAATTAAAACTAAATGTTACAGCAGAACGTACCAAAAAATACGAAAGCTGCGGTCATACCGGTCAGCGTCAGATAGTCAGAAGTAAAATAAAATGCAACAGAAGTGCAAGCCACTAGGGGCTGCCATGTGTCCTCTGCTACAGTCAAAGTTAACTGTAGCTGAATTGACTGTAGCAGAGGATACATGGCAGCCCCTAGTGGCTTGCACTTCTGTTGCATTTTATTTTACTTCTATCTGACGCTGTCCGGTATGACCGCAGCTTTCGTATTTTTTGGTACGTTCTGCTATAACATTTAGTTTTAATTTTGTCTGAAGAAGGTGTCCCTTTTGGTACCGAAACCTAAGTTACAAATTAATTGTCTACGCGACTGAGGGCTGTGTTTTTTAAAATTTTGTATTATACAACAATCGCTGATTGACAGCCTTTTTAAAAACCACAAAATTTATTGGTGTAAGTTCACAAGGTTGACGACTGAACATGCAAACGAAAGGTAACAATAACAAAAAAAGTCTCCTAATTGAGGCAAACAAAAGTTCACTTCTTATTTTCCACAAAGGTTCGTAGTAACACACTAACACACTAGTAAAAGTCCAATTCCGAGAAGAAGACGTAATCTTCGCCGGTCGTAGTACACGAGGTCGGCATGCGGCGTGAACTGAGCTTCGGGCCTGGTTCTAGCCGCTAAATGTCTCCAGCCAATCAGATCTCGGTGTAGTGAGACTTCCTGCAGGCCGTGGTTCGAGCTCCCCCTGCAGGAAGTAGTGCTAGGTATGTCTGTTTCCATTATCTTGTATGTAAATAGCCGCATAGACAACCTCGTCCTCTGTGGTGTTATATGGGTTGCCAGCCCTCAGGGGCTACCTTGGCTCCGGTAGAACACTTGCGGCCTTCCTTCGACGCCGGATGCTGAGGAGGGTGGAGCAGGTGGACCAGTGTCCGATGGCGGCGGCCGTGAAGTAATTCCGCCGCTGATGGTCCATCTCGTGGATACGAAAAACAGTTGCAGTGTTTCATCCCTGGCGTCTGCGGTGCAAAGTTTGGCCATCTGCTGCTTTTCTGACAAAACGTTCCGCTTCGCCGTTTTACTGTGGGTGGAACGGTGCACTTATTAGATGCTGTACGCCATTGCGTTCACAGAATGTTTCAAATTCATTTGACGTGAACTGACGGCCGTTGTCTGACACTAAGACTTCAGGTAAACCTTCGAGGCAAAAAATGGAGGACAACACCTGAATTGTGCTAAGTGACATCGTCGAGTTCATTGCCACAGCAAAAGGTAACTTGCCATAAGAGTCTACCGCAATCAACCTACGAGTATTCCAAAAACGTCCCGAAATGGCGATGTGCACACTTTGACGTGGCGATTGCGACTTAGACCAAGCAGAGAATTTTCGTGGCGGAGCGGACTGATTTTCCGCGCATGCGTGACACTGTGACGTCATCTGTTCTGTCGCGATGTAACTCCGACTCGAGCGCCCCTGCAGAAACAGGCGCTAGAGACCTTGGCTACGGAGGAAGGTAGGTGATAGATATATTGTAAACAGCGAGAGCTACGAGACACAAATGCGTCCATATTGTTGAAAAAAAATGTTGAATGTTTGGTTACTGTGATTAGTAAATTACATCAAATTTTCAGAAGAGTTAATATTCCACATTCATCAACTATGAAAAAAACAATCGAAAAATTCGGAAATAGACGAACGAGCTCATTCAGTAACAAACGTCAGGTCAGTTCGCTAGAATTAGGGGATCACGATCTGCCATCGTGAACAATGCCTGGGCATTTGATCAGACAATATTTCGCACATTATCGCTGAAGGTTAGCATCTCCAAGATTATAAACTGCAACTGACTCAACAACGTCTGTGTTGCACGGTGAAGAGGGTTCACCAACAGAATTACTGAAAAATAAGATTTGGCTACCCGTGTACCCGTGGTCTAGGGGTAGCGTCTTTCATAATCAAAAACGTCTTCGGTCCCGGGTTCGATCCCCACCACTGCCTAAATTTTGATAAATAATCAGCATTGGTGGCCGAAGACTTCCGGCATAAGAAGTCAACCTCATTCTGCCAACGGCCTTGTCAAAGAGGGCGGAGGAGCGGATAGAGGTTCAGAGCACACTCTTGTCCTAGGGGTGGGAAATTGCCCCTAAAGGTGGAAGAATCAGCAATGATCAACGACATGAGGATGCAGAAGGCAATGGAAACCACTGCATCAAAGACACGTAACGTGTATCCACAGGACATGTGGCCTGTAATTGAAGAAGTGTCATGATGATCTCTCCATTGGCAAAAGATTCCGGAATAGTCCCCCATTCGGATCTCCGGGAGGGGACTGCCAAGGGGGAGGTTACCATGAGAAAAAGATTGAATAATCAACGAAATGATAACGTTCTACGAGACGGCGCGTGGAATGTCAGAAGCTTGAACGTGGTAGGGAAACTAGAAAATCTGAAAAGGGAAATGCAAAGGCTCAATCTAGATATGGTAGGGATCAGTGAAGTGAAGTGGAAGGAAGACAAGGATTTCTGGTCAGATGAGTATCGGGTAATATCAACAGCAGCATAAAATGGTATAACAGGTGTAGGATTCGTTATGAATAGGAAGGTAGGGCAGAGGGTGTGTTACTGTGAACAGTTCAGTGACCGGGTTGTTCTAATCAGAATCGACAGCAGACCAACACCGACAACGATAATTCAGGTATACATGCCGACGTCGCAAGCTGAAGATGAAAAGATAGAGAAAGTGTATGAGGATATTGAAATGGTAATGCTGTATGTAAAGGGGGACGAAAATCTAATAATCATGGGCGATTGGAATGCAGTTGTAGGGGAAGGAGTAGAAGAAAAGGTTACAGGAGAATATGGGCTTGGGACAAGGAATGAAAGAGGAGAAAGACTAATTGAGTTCTGTAACAAGTTTCAACTAGTAATAGCGAATATCCTGTTCAAGAATCACAAGTGGAGGAGGTATACTTGGAAAAGGCCGGGAGATATGGGGAGATTTCAATTAGATTACATCATGGTCAGACAGAGGTTCCGAAATCAGATACTGGATTGTAAGGCATACCCAGGAGCAGATATAGACTCAGATCACAATATAGTAGTGATGAAGAGTAGGCTGAAGTTCAAGACATTAGTCAGGAAGAATCAATACGCAAAGAAGTGGGATACGGAAGTACTAAGGAATGACGAGATACGTTCGAAGTTCTCTAACGCTATAGTACAGCAATAAGGAATAGCGCAGTAGGCAGTACAGTTGAAGAGGAATGGACATCTCTAAAAAGGGCCATCACAGAAGTTGCGAAGGAAAACATAGGTACAAAGAAGGTAGCTGCGAAGAAACCATGGGTAACACAAGAAATACTTCAGTTGATTGATGAAAGGAGGAAGTACAAACATGTTCCGGGAAAATCAGGAATACAGAAATACAAGTCGCTGAGGAATGAAATAAATAGGAAGTGCGGGGAAGCTAAGACGAAATGGCTGCAGGAAAAATGTGAAGACATCGAAAAAGATATGATTGTCGGAAGGACAGACTCAGCATACAGGAAAGTCAAAACAACCTTTGGTGACATTAAAAGCAACGGTGGTAACATTAAGAGTGCAACTGGAATTCCACTGTTAAATGCAGAGGAGAGAGCAGATAGGTGGAAAGTATACATTGAAAGCCTCTATGAGGATGAAGATTTGTCCGATGTGATAGAAGAAATATGAGTCGATTTAGAAGAGATAGGGGATCCAGTATTAGAATCGGAATTTAAAAGAGCTTTGGAGGACTTACGGTAAAATAAGGCAGAAGGGATGGATAACATTCCATCATAATTTCTATAATCATTGGGGGAAGTGGCAACAAAACGACTATTCACGTTGGTGTGTAGAATTAATGAGTCTGGCGATATACCATCTGACTTTCGGAAAAGCATCATCCACACAATTCCGAAGACGGCAAGTGCTGACAAGTGCGAGAATTATCGCACAATCAGCTTAACAGCTCATGCATCGAAGCTGCTTACAAGAATAATGTACAGAAGAATGGAAAAGAAAATTGAGAATGCGCTAGGTGACGATCAGTTTGGCTTTAGGAAAAGTAAAGGGACGAGAGAGGCAATTCTGACGTTACGGCTAATAATGGAAGCAAGGCAAAGAAAAATCAAGACACTTTCATAGGATTTGTCGACCTGGAAAAAGCGTTCGACAATATAAAATGGTGCAAGCTGTTCGAGATTCTGAAAAAAGTAGGGGTAAGCTATAGGGAGAGACGGGTCATATACAATATGTACAACAACCAAGAGGAAATAATAAGAGTGGCCGATCAAGAACGAAGTGCTCGTATTAAGAAGGGTGTAAGACAAGGCTGTAGCCTTTCGCCCCTACTCTTCAATCTGTACATCGAGGAAGCAATGATGGAAATAAAAGAAAGGTTCAGGAGTGGAATTAAAATACAAGGTGAAAGGATATCAATGATACGATTCGCTGATGACATTGCTATCCTGAGTGACAGTGAAGAAGAATTAAATGATCTGCTGAACGGAATGAACAGTCTAATGAGTACACAGTATGGTTTGAGAGTAAATCGGAGAAAGACGAAGGTAATGAGAAGTAGTAGAAATGAGAGCAGCGAGAAACTTAACATCAGGATTGATGGTCACGAAGTCAATGAAGTTAAGGAATTCTGCTACCTAGGCAGTAAAATAACCAATGACGGACGGAGCAAGGAGTACATCAAAAGCAGACTCGCTACGGCAAAAAAAGCATTTCTGGCCAAGAGAAGTCTACTAATATCAAATACCGGCCTTAATTTGAGGAAGAAATTTGTGAGGATGTACGTCTGGAGTACAGCATTGTATGGTAGTGAAACATGGACTGTGGGAAAACCGGAACAGAAGATAATCGAAGCATTTGAGATGTGGTGCTATAGACGAATGTTGAAAATTAGGTGGACTGATAAGTTAAGGAATGAGGAGGTTCTACGCAGAATCGGAGAGGAAAGGAATATGTGGAAAACACTGATAAGGAGAAGGGACAGGATGATAGGACATCTGCTAAGACACGAGGGAATGACTTCCATGGTACTAGAGGGAGCTGTGGAGGGTAAAAACTGTAGAGGAAGACAGAGATTGAAATACGTCAAGCAAATAATTGAGGACGTAGGTTGCAAGTGCTACTCTGAGATGAAGAGGTTAGCACAGGAAACGAATTCGTGGCGGGCCACATCAAACCAGTCAATAGACTGATGACAAAAAAAAAAAAAAAAAAAAAAAAAAAAAAAAAAATAGGATTTTGATCCAGATTTTCTGGGTCAAAATCATCTTAGGTGACGAGTCCCATTCTCACAGTACTCACAATTCCCTCATTCAGGTTTCAGAAAATCCACGAATGATTGATTATCAAAAAATACATCCCCAACGTGCCACTGTCTGATGTGCATTGTAGTCTGAATATTTGACCCTTTTTCTTTGAAAACGAAGCAGGTGCTGCATTAACAACAGTAAACGTTGAACGATACCTTAACGTATTAACCCAGTTCATAGTGATCCTATTGGAAGATATGAAGGCATGTGGTTTCAGTAGGGCAGCACCGCCTGCCATAAGGACCAGGAAACATTGACCGTGTCAGCCCCCGTAGTTGTGACCGTAAGTCACCATCACAATCTTGCGTTTTATCAACAATAGATTTCCTTTCTTTGCGGTTTTCTGAAGTTTCAAGTTTACACACAAGCATTAAAGGCCGAAATTGTGTCAGCGAAATCGCATAGAGATTTGGGGAAACCATTACTGAAAATTTCGTTAGAAAAGCCATGTCGATCATTTACCGGATTTGTTGTTCCATACATGTTTCCCAAACTTGTACAATGTAAATCAAAAAATATTACAACGCTTTGCTACATTAATCACGTTTTATATAGAATTCAGTTGTTAAGCCCTTATTGTAACCTACCTCCACTTGAGACTGCTTGCTGTAGTGAACTTTGGTCTCCCTCCCCAGTTAGTACCCAGCACACTTCCCACCACTGCCAAATTATTTGCTCCTCCATACTGTTGGATGTCTCCTATCAACTTACTACTTCCCTAACGTAAGTTATGTGGCACACTTTCTATCAGCCCATTTCGATCTACGACAACGAGCTAAAATGTCGTCACCCCTGTTTAATCGAGTGTTAGACCAACTTCAGAGTGTAATATAGTAGCAGTTTACAAGGAATGGGTTCGACAAGTCGTAGGTAGGTTTCTGAAGGTACGTGCCAGCAGATGCCTACGCAGCGAGGATGTAGAGGATATATTATTACCAACAACTTTTTAATCGCGCAATGATCACCATTCAAAGAAAGGCAAATTAGAGCTCGTAGTGAGGCGTTCAGATAGTCGTTTTTCCCTCTCGTGATCCGACGTAGAAATTCCTGTAAATTATGAACTGATTGTTTGCGGGTACACAGCTGGCACCATATGGCGTGCCAGATGTGTTCCATTGGGTTGAGATGGGGCGAGTTTGGTGGTCAAGGCAGCGACGTTATTTCCCTATCGTGTTTGTTGTGTGGTGAGCTTACGCCTACTCTGCCTGCAGCCCGCAATACAGCCAAGTTACACGGGCTGTCGGCCTCCTTAGAACCGACACTCGACGGCCGCTACGGCATTCTCAATCACGTCGCAGCAGAGGTCGCGGGCGCCACGGACCTCTTCCTTACGCCCGCCACGTGACAGTAAGCAAGACCGAATGTATCCTGGCACTGAGGCTACATTTATTCCGGCTCACAGGCCATGGGAAGCCAGTTCACTCCGAGTGGGCTTCGTAGGTTAATGTGAATGTACAAACAGCTCTCTTACTCGGGCAACCTTTCTGGTTCAAATGGCTCTGAGCACTATGGGACTCAACATCTTAGGTCATAAGTCCCCTAGAACTTAGAACTACTTAAACCTAACTAACCTAAGGACATCACACACACCCATGCCCGAGGCAGGATTCGAACCTGCGACCGTAGCAGTCCCGCGGTTCCGGACTGCAGCGCCAGAACCGCTAGACCACCGCGGCCGGCAACCTTTCTGGAATCCAAGCTATAATACGCTAAGTAAATTTTTTCCACTTAAGTATGCGAATATTCATGAATAAATTACTTTTCTGAATATTTTGGAACAAAGATGTCAGCAAGGAAATTGGACGATAATTGTTGAAGTCTGTCTTGTCACGTTTCTTATGAAGTGATTTAATAACCTGTCTGAAAAAAAAAATGCCAGTAATTCGTTGCATGTATCACCAAGGACATTAATTACCAAGTTGGAATTCAGAATTCCGTTTGAGACTGCATCAACCACACAAGAGCTTTTGTTTCTCAGAATTTTTGCAGTAGTATTAATTTCAGCGATGGATGTTAATGTTACTTCTAATTCCTTAAAGTTTTGTGAAATGGCATTTTAACATAGTCTCTTGCTACTGCAAATGAACCGTTCAGTCCTAGATCTGCTTCTATGATTAAAGAGTGATTGTTAAAGCTACTTACAACTTGTGAATTATCAAACATTGTCATTTATTTCATTGTTATGGAATCTTGTACACTGGCTAGCTGTCCAACTCCCATTTGACAGTGTCCCATATGGTTTTAATCTTATTATCTGAGTTATTTTTTTAGTTAGGAACTGCATACTTCTGGACATTTTAATGACGTTCCTCAAAATACTGCGCCATACATTGCTGTTTCGCGGTAGGCTACGATTCCTACCCCTTATTCGGTCTACAGTCTCCTTCCGGTAATCTACTCTTCCATATTCACTACAATCTCAGCTTATGCGTCATGACTATCCACAAGTTCATTCTTGATAAGAGCGGAAACAGTCTCCCTTTGGTCACTAATTCTGTTTACTGCGTCTGTCTCCTCCAAACCATTTACCATTTCTCTGGCTCCTGATGAATGCTTAGAAAGCTTTGCCATCACTTCCCTTGACACACCCAGTGGCTACCACCGCTGAAATTCTTCCAGTGCTTTTTGTTCTGCCTCTTGTAGTAGGATCTTTCTAGTGTGATCAGTTACTGTCAACTAATCAGCTTTCCAATCCCATCCACGAAACTCTCGATGGACTTCCTCAGGTTTTGTGATATACTACACTCCTGGAAATTGAAATAAGAACACCGTGAATTCATTGTCCCAGGAAGGGGAAACTTTATTGACACATTCCTGGGGTCAGATACCTCACATGATCACACTGACAGACCCACAGGCACATAGACACAGGCAACAGAGCATGCACAATGTCGGCACTAGTACAGTGTATATCCACCTTTCGCAGCAATGCAGGCTGCTATTCTCCCATGGAGACGATCGTAGAGATGCTGGATGTAGTCCTGTGGAACGGCTTGCCATGCCATTTCCACCTGGCGCCTCAGTTGGACCAGCGTTCGTGCTGGACGTGCAGACCGCGTGAGACGACGCTTCATCCAGTCCCAAACATGCTCAATGGGGGACACATCCGGAGATCTTGCTGGCCAGGGTAGTTGACTTACACCTTCTAGAGCACGTTGGGTGGCACGGGATACATGCGGACGTGCATTGTCCTGTTGGAACAGCAAGTTCCCTTGCCGGTCTAGGAATGGTAGAACGATGGGTTCGATGACGGTTTGGATGTACCGTGCACTATTCAGTGTCCCCTCGACGATCACCAGTGGTGTACGGCCAGTGTAGGAGATCGCTCCCCACACCATGATGCCGGGTGTTGGCCCTGTGTGCCTCGGTCGTATGCAGTCCTGATTGTGGCGCTCACCTGCACGGCGCCAAACACGCATACGACCATCATTGGCACCAAGGCAGAAGCGACTCTCATCGCTGAAGACGACACGTCTCCATTCGTCCCTCCATTCACGCCTGTCGCGACACCACTGGAGGTGGGCTGCACGATGTTGGGGCGTGAGCGGAAGACGGCCTAACGGTGTGCGGGACCGTAGCCCAGCTTCATGGAGACGGTTGCGAATGGTCCTCGCCGATACCCCAGGAGCAACAGTGTCCCTAATTTGCTGGGAAGTGGCGGTGCGGTCCCCTACGGCACTGCGTAGGATCCTACGGTCTTGGCGTGCATCCGTGCGTCGCTGCGGTCCGGTCCCAGGTCGACGGGCACGTGCACCTTCCGCCGACCACTGGCGACAACATCGATGTACTGTGGAGACCTCACGCCCCACGTGTTGAGCAATTCGGCGGTACGTCCACCCGGCCTCCCGCATGCCCACTATACGCCCTCGCTCAAAGTCCGTCAACAGCACATACGGTTCACGTCCACGCTGTCGCGGCATGCTACCAGAGTTAAAGACTGCGATGGAGCTCCGTGTGCCACGGCAAACTGGCTGACACTGACGGCGGCGGTGCACAAATGCTGCGCAGCTAGCGCCATTCGACGGCCAACACCGCGGGTCCTGGTGTGTCCGCTGTGCCGTGCGTGTGATCATTGCTTGTACAGCCCTCTCGCAGTGTCCGGAGCAAGTATGGTGGGTCTGACACACCGGTGTCAATGTGTTCTTTTTTCCATTTCCAGGAGTGTATTTAACAGCTCCTTATAATATCTATAACGATTCTTCCTCCTATATCGCTTAAACAAGCCTGTCATCACAGCTTAAGATGTTTGAGAATTCCTCAACTTTTCGTGATACATCACTCTGTATCCACATCACCCTCTAAACTTAACTTCGCAATATCTTACAATTGTCCCTCTGAGCAACTGTCCCTCCGACCAACGACTCAGATTTGCGGCGGTTAACAGGTTGCCTGTCGATGCTGACACATCCCTCCACAAACAAAATCAAACTCTTCAGAGGGCCGAATGGCACCAACCGTCCACGGTGTCATCTTCCTCCCAAAGGGGTCACTGCATGCGATATGGAGGGACGTTTGGTCAGCACCTCGCGCCTGGCCGTTCTCAGTTTTCTTAACGTGGAGCGGCTACTTCTGGCCGGCGGCAGTGGCCGAGCGGTTCTACGCGCTTCAGTCTGAAACCGCGAGACCGCTAGGGTCGCAGGTTCGAATCCTGCCTCGGACATGGATGTGTGTGATGTCCTTAGGTTAGTTATGTTTAAGTAGTTCTAAGTTCTAACGGACTGATGACCTTAGAAGTTAAGTCCCATAGTGCTCAGAGCCATTTGAACCATTTGAACCTTGTTCACTTAGCTTTCATTGTCAAGGACTGGTTTTGCGAGCATGGCTGTGAACTTTCACATCTCCCATGGACACTGCAGTCACCAGATGTCGGTACTATGGGGCATTTGTGGTCTACTTTGGAGAGAAGGATGTGTGATCTCTGCAAGCCTCCATCACCATTACGTGAACTTGGCACTGTTTTGCTGGAAGAATGGCATAAGATTTCCTCCAAAACCATACAGGACCCATATTTATCCATTCGGAGATGACTGAAAGCTGTTTTCAATGCCGTATACAGTATTAGCTATGGTCTTGTCGTTCTGATGTTTCTGTAGTTTTCTCCGACCCCAGCATTTCTTGAAATTTGGCACCCCTCTTACCCTGGTATCCCAAGTGGTGGCTTATGTCGCCGAGCCTTAAAACAGCCCTGGTAAGGTAGGCGCCCATGGCAGCCAGTCGGGCTTCCACTGCAGTGATTGTGAACAGCGCACTGCTATGCGGACGTCTCATCTCGAACTCAGGACCTTTCGAGATGGCTGGGGTGTGTAAAGAAACTGGTTCTCTACTTCTGAAAAACAAAACCTTTTAAATAATAAAACATGACCTACACAAGGAATCTGACTACCCTGTTAGTCACGGAGGAAAAATAATATTTGGCATAGTCTTTGTCAGAACGTTCAGAATCTTATGTGGGGCCAATAAGACCTCAATTTTAATCTAAATATGGTATGCCAATGTTTACGTAATTAAAAAAATAAATTAGGCTATTCAGTACAGTTATTATATGGATGCGATAAATCAATTTAACGGGGGCCAAATGAACAATTAATTCCAGTAAACCTGCAAAAGAAAAAAAAATATTGTAGGGGCCTATATAGACATCGCGCATCTGCTAGATGCCCACGAAATACGTAATTTTGTTTTGAAGCTGACAGCCAATGAGAAAATAGGTGCAAAAATACTATTGGTTAGTTTTCAAGCAGTAATGACGGACAGCATGAGCTGGTAATATACGTAATTTTATGGTAGCTGATTTTACTGCACAAAAAAATAAAATATATACTCCCTCCAAAAGAAGCTACACACAAACATTAAAATAACAGTATGATGAGCAGCAAAATGTCCGAGAAGAATTTTGAAAGAAAATCATTAATTGAACTTTAATTTGGCGGGTTTTCAATACTGTCAACAAGACGAATTAATAGAAAGAACATTTATTGGAACGAAACAAAATTGAATCTTGATATTGTGACAGTATTTTTAAAATAGATAATTTAGCTGCAATTGTCTTTAATTTTGAAATGAGAGAGAGCGTAATAATTTTCTTTTAATCTCTTGACTGTTGCTGCAGGCAGTGCGATGACGTCAACGGTGGTCCGCGCGGCCGATGTGTGAAGCTAATCCTGGTTCGTGGCGTGAAGATAATGATGGATCCTGCTGTTTCATTAATATTCCAGTTACGGCGCTGGTCCACGTCTCCGTTGTAGTCGAATCAGCTGGCAGCACTGGCGCGATAATAATAGTTCCAGTATGTGCGTTGTCGTTACGCTTGCGACGTTTTATTATTAAAAGTTTATTAATCACGCGGCGCGGGTAGGTCGGAATTATGCAATGTCTTTAGTATTTACGATATATAGCCGGTTGATGCCAATGCTTCGCACAGTTCTTTCACCGTGTTGCCACAGGAAAACAGTCCGTTAAACATCAGTTCAGTTTACGTCGTCGTCTTTAAGACAGTTTGGATGATGTAATAAATGATTCTTAATCAAATCACAGCACTGTTCTTTTACTTAACATTTTGGTTTGTTCCACTTTCGCGCAATTCTAACAGTTAGTGTCTGTACACGACAATGGCGTCTGGTTCACGGGTAATTGTCACAAGTCCACACGGTATGTAAAATCGTCATAGCAAACACTCGATGTACTTTTCAGGTTTTACTGTTCACTTAATAATGCACCGTCTCCTATTAACACAGCGGACGCACTGTAATTAATTGTTCCTCCGCGTATCACCGTCTTTCACGCCGAACTTTGCAACGTTTCTCCACCCGCGAACCGGCCACGATACCACAACAACTCGCACGCTCTCTATCGATAGTCGTTCGCTCTCTCTCTGACACAGTACTTCTCCTAGCCTAACCAAAGATTTACAAAGAATATAAAACCGGAGCATTCATATTCGTACAATATAAAATACAAAACAGTAGCAAAATGATTGAAGAAACAATGTGACGTATTAACAAATAAAGAATAGTTGAAATAAATGATACGTACGTACTATGACAAGGTAATGCACAAAAGAAAAAAAAATTATCGACTTTAGGGAAAACAATGTCTTTACAAGTGCCATGTGAAGATACCCTAGAAGATGCTCACTCTGTACTCACTGGTTTGACGGCCGGAACCATCAGGTCTAGCAACTGCTTGTAGGTCGGCAGCTAGCTGATGACTCTGCTAGGCGAAGTGGAAATTGCTTGGAGCCAAGTGGGACCGTCGACTGGTGTGAAGACGTCATTGGCTTGTAGGCGGAAGTCCTGGAACCAGTCATAGTACTATTACAGGTTCAAGTGCTAATAGGGGTTGAGAAGAAACTGTTTATCGTCTCTCTGTTTGACTGTATTGTGATAGGACCCCACATCCGCTCACATAGGCGACCACAGTGGCGAAGTGCTGTGCGACAGCATGTGCAAACTCAGTCCACCACTGTGATGGACTGGAATGTTGCACCATCCAATCTGTGCCAGTAATACTTGAAACCCCGGTAGCAGGAGTTCGTAGGCAGCTTGCCGGATCACATCTCAATGCGTCGTGAAGTCTGGCTGAAAGTTTTTCCTGCAAGGAACTGTACCATACGAAGGAAAGTTGAAAATTTTTCACTCATAAATAATCATAAAACTCTCAAGAACTACATCCCAGCAGAGAAGTCAGCAAATTAAAAGGTTATTGCTCGATTTAAATTTTGATTCCCAGTGTCAGTAGCTCGTGACATTCCATGGCTGGGAGAAGCTATCGAATGAGTAACCGAGGTTATTTGTGCTTACTTACGTTAAGAATGCGACGGTGAAGTTGGACATAGAAAGGAGAAATCGAATGTCAGCGAATATGAGAATTCGTCTGTAATAACACAGCAAATACGAAAGGGTTTTAAGCCGTGGCTGACTCACGTCATGCCTTGTTTTTTATCATTGGTTACAGTTCAGTAGTGGCTCATTTCTTCTTCGGTTACCGCCATAACGTTGCTGTCTTCTCTCCGTGAGTGGCAGCAGCAGCGTGTATCGATACTAGTACTGCTGTACTATCTTCGGTGTGGCCGGTATATTTTCCGGGTGGGCTGTGTGTGGCAGTCGGTCGGTTGGGCGAGAGCAGCGAGGAAGTCTCCGTGGCGCGTATTCGGGCCGGAGCCGCTGGCCGCGTGCACGCGCGGTTGGAGTTGAGAGGCGCTTCTTGCGAGGGTTACGAAGTCCTCGATCACCATGACATTCACTTATCCTATGTGTACACATTCTTCAGTGTTTTTCATATGCACTAGCAAAATATAGTTTTTTTATTAATTTTTTTTTATTAACTGTTGCTAGTTGCCGGTTAGACAGCGTTTTACGTATCGTCCATTTTTGTGGTCAGCACCATTTCTGGAGCTAATCAAGTAGTCGTTGATTTGTTTGCGTATTTTAGCTGATAAAGCTATTGTTTATTTTACTACTTTCAACATTGCAGCCCAGTCAGCAATCGTGATAATCTAATACACTCCTGGAAATGGAAAAAAGAACACATTGACACCGGTGTGTCAGACCCACCATACTTGCTCCGGACACTGCGAGAGGGCTGTACAAGCAATGATCACACGCACGGCACAGCGGACACACCAGGAACCGCGGTGTTGGCCGTCGAATGGCGCTAGCTGCGCAGCATTTGTGCACCGCCGCCGTCAGTGTCAGCCAGTTTGCCGTGGCATACGGAGCTCCATCGCAGTCTTTAACACTGGTAGCATGCCGCGACAGCGTGGACGTGAACCGTATGTGCAGTTGACGGACTTTGAGCGAGGGCGTATAGTGGGCATGCGGGAGGCCGGGTGGACGTACCGCCGAATTGCTCAACACGTGGGGCGTGAGGTCTCCACAGTACATCGATGTTGTCGCCAGTGGTCGGCGGAAGGTGCACGTGCCCGTCGACCTGGGACCGGACCGCAGCGACGCACGGATGCACGCCAAGACCGTAGGATCCTACGCAGTGCCGTAGGGGACCGCACCGCCACTTCCCAGCAAATTAGGGACACTGTTGCTCCTGGGGTATCGGCGAGGACCATTCGCAACCGTCTCCATGAAGCTGGGCTACGGTCCCGCACACCGTTAGGCCGTCTTCCGCTCACGCCCCAACATCGTGCAGCCCGCCTCCAGTGGTGTCGCGACAGGCGTGAATGGAGGGACGAATGGAGACGTGTCGTCTTCAGCGATGAGAGTCGCTCCTGCCTTGGTGCCAATGATGGTCGTATGCGTGTTTGGCGCCGTGCAGGTGAGCGCCACAATCAGGACTGCATACGACCGAGGCACACAGGGCCAACACCCGGCATCATGGTGTGGGGAGCGATCTCCTACACTGGCCGTACACCACTGGTGATCGTCGAGGGGACACTGAATAGTGCACGGTACATCCAAACCGTCATCGAACCCATCGTTCTACCATTCCTAGACCGGCAAGGGAACTTGCTGTTCCGACAGGACAATGCACGTCCGCATGTATCCTGTGCCACCCAACGTGCTCTAGAAGGTGTAAGTCAACTACCCTGGCCAGCAAGATCTCCGGATCTGTCCCCCATTGAGCATGTTTGGGACTGGATGAAGCGTCGTCTCACGCGGTCTGCACGTCCAGCACGAACGCTGGTCCAACTGAGGCGCCAGGTGGAAATGGCATGGCAAGCCGTTCCACAGGACTACATCCAGCATCTCTACGATCGTCTCCATGGGAGAATAGCAGCCTGCATTGCTGCGAAAGGTGGATATACACTGTACTAGTGCCGACATTGTGCATGCTCTGTTGCCTGTGTCTATGTGCCTGTGGTTCTGTCAGTATGATCATGTGATGTATCTGACCCCAGGAATGTGTCAATAAAGTTTCCCCTTCCTGCGACAATGAATTCACGGTGTTCTTATTTCAATTTCCAGGAGTGTATATAAGAAACTTTTAGCCTCGATTGCGGTAATGAAACCAACCTTTACCAAGGTTTCAGCCCAAGTAACTGAGCCTTCTTCGGAAGATAAACCTGATTCTATAATATGTCTACGAGGGCATGGTCTAGAAATAAAACTAAAACAGCCTGAAAAGGCGTAGTCACAGCATTTTTAAAATGTGACTACGCCTATTTAGGCTGTTTCATTACCACTATTGTTTATTCTTTACATTTATTAACTATAAACATTTCAAATAAAAATGAAACAATTATCTACGGCAGCTGCTGTTCGGTTATACACTGGAGACCCAAAGAAACTGGTAGGACCCGTGCGAGCTCGCAGAAGTGGCGCAACACGTCGTGGCATGGATTCGTCTAATATCTGCAGTATTGCTGGACGAAATAGACACCATGAGTCCTGCAGCGCTGTCCATAAATCCGTAAGAGAACTAGAAGGCGAAGATCTCTTCTGAACATCACGTTGCAAGGCATCCCAGATAGGCTCAACAATGTTCATGTCTGGGTACTTTGGTGGCCAGTGGAAGTTCAAATGGTTCAAATGGCTCTGAGCACTATGGGACTCAACATCTTAGGTCATAAGTCCCCTAGAACTTAGAACTACTTAAACCTAACTAACCTAAGGACATCACACACACCCATGCCCGAGGCAGGATTCGAACCTGCGCCCGTAGCAGTCCCGCGGTTCCGGACTGCAGCGCCAGAACCGCTAGACCACCGCGGCCGGCGCCAGTGGAAGTGTTTAAATTCAGATGAGTGTTCCTGGAGCTACTCTGTAGCAATTCTGGACGTGTGGGAAGTCGCGTTGTCCTGCTGGAACTGCCCACATCCGTCGGAATGCACCGTACACATGAATGGATGCAGGAGATCAGACAGGTTGCTTACGTACGTGTCACCTGTCAGAGTCATACCTAGGCATATCAGGTGTCCCATATCACTCCAACTGCACACGCTCCACACCATTACAGAGCCTTCACCAACTTGAACAGTTCCCTGCTGACATGGATTCATGAGGTTGTCTCCATACCCGTACACTTCCATCCGCACGATACAATTTGAAACGAGGGTCCAGAATGAGATCGTCCGACCAGGCAACATGTTTCCAGCCAATGTCAGTGTTGACGGGCCTAGGGGAAGCGGAAAGCTTGGTGTCGTGCTGTCATCAAGAGTACACGAGTGAACCTTCGGCTCCGAAAGCCCATATCGATGGTGTCTCGTTGAATGGTTCGCATGCTGACACTTGTTGATCCGTGTGGCTCGATCAGCGATATTCCCGCCGCCGGTATGGGTCATCGTCATCTTTCCGGTGATGTGCGTAGAGCGCCCGGTGACGCCACCTACCAGGCCGATCTGGGAACAAGGGGTAAGCGCTAGCAAGTAGCGAGGATTTTGCTTTGGGCGCCTGGCGGTAACGTCGTTTGCGAAGTCTGGCGTATAGTACAGGTGCCTTTCGAGGCAGCAGGAAGAGCACATCTAAGAAGGGCTGTTTACCCGGATGACGGCAAATATCGCCGGCGTGGAAGCAGTAACGTTTCTGGGAAGCCGTTGGTGTATTTCGGTTCCTGCACGTCTCCTGGTACCTGGATCTGCGGCGGCTGGCTTCGTCGAACAAGTAAGAGGGTGAGGGCCTTTCTTGAGCTGAAAACTGTGGCCGGAATCAACTACTGGGTTCAGTGCTGTTGACTGAATCTGTCCTGGAATGAATTTCAACTTGCTCAGTACGCAAGGTTCTATTGAGAGCTGTATGCGATGTGATGATTAACATTTACTAGGGCCAGGTTTGCTAATATATTCTGTTTGTAGATTGCATCTATCAATGTTAACCGCCATTGAAAACAGTTTGGCTGGTCCTTGTCTATGTGCCGTTTGGTTATTGTATTTATGTCACACGACGGAGTTAAGTTGACCAAAAAATTCAAATGGCTCTGAGTACTATGGGACTTAACTACTGAGGTCATCAATCCCCTAGAACTTAGAACTACTTAAACCTAACTAACCTAAGGACATCACCCACATCCATGCCCGAGGCAGGATTCGAACCTGCGACTGTAGCGGTCGCGCGGTTCCAGACTGTAGCGCCTAGAACCGCTCGGCCACCCCGGCCGGCTAAGCTGGCCAGTTGTTATACATATACGTGGATAAAATTTTCCCTGGATATATTTTGAAGTGATAGTGTGTCTGAGAGACACGTATCTAATTCTAAATTAGAAATTTCATAAATTCTTACGAGTTAACTATCGTCCATTTTTGTGGTCAGCACCATTTCTGGAGCTAATCAAGTAGTCGTTGATTTGTTACGTATTTTAGCTATGTGGATATGGTAATTAATTCTGATTTAATCACAAGTTAAAGTCTGGCCATAATTGGTCTTACGCACATAAAATAATAGATTTGTACTGCTTAGCTGATGTTCATTAATAGGTTGATTAATTAAACAGATGATGTCCTGTAGTAAAAGATTGTGTTTCTAGTTAGTTGAGGCAGATGTCAGTCTGCTGCAGCTGAAACGGTACAGTAGTTTCTGCTCTATAAGCAGCAGGTTTCGCTGCTCGCTCGCACCGAGGAATACAAACGGGAGCGGCTCGGCCGCCAATTTTATTGCACGACGCTGCCGGCCGCGGGTGCAACAGAACCCATGTGGACGGGTGGAAAGAAATGTGTCAGGCTTCCTAATACGTATTTATATGTGACGTGTATTATGCATTTCTTGTACGTGAATGTGAATCTGCACATGAATTTTCCTAATCCTCCTCACACCTTTCCATAAAGCGAGGCCAAATCTTAGTTGGGAAGTAGTTCTGTAGAATAGTAGCGCCAACCTTACTCCTGGGTAGGGGATCAGAGAGACAGCACAGGCAGGTAAAAGTCAAAGACTTTCCAGTGTCACAAGATTTGGGGTGGAGAGGTTGGTCACGGCCAAGTGGTTCGACCATCCCCTCCACCGGGGCCCAGGAAGACCTCCGGGTGCCCGCCATATTCGTGGAGTGGTTACAGAAGACGGGTAAGTGAGCAGACGTGCCCTCAGTGCGTCTGTCTCAATGTTCACGCATGGAAGAGACGTATTTGAATATTTGTACTAATTCTTCTATTTCCAGCTTCGGATTGTGTAAGGAAATGAATGTTCTCGTTTAATTTCGGAAATTTGACCCCCTGTGTTAATGTATCTGGTCCCCAGTTTGCCCGTTATCCTCCTCACATAGTGGATGTCTCATGTAAAATATTGTATGACTTTGGTGGTTTACATTTGGCCAACGCAATTCCGTCTTGCCCGTATAAATGTGCGTGCAGATTAGTATATAATATACCCGAGCTATAAGTTGTAAAATTGTAATATCTGTAAAGTGGAACAATTGCTGCAATCGCTGAAAAGTCGAGTGATAATGTTTAAAATAAATAGGTAACCAATTGTCATCAATCTTTAACATACCTTAAAAATCACAAAGAAGTCAAGTTAAAGGAATCCATTTAAAATAAAATATATAGAACGCAGGGACCCACACATCAGCGTGTGAGCCCTCCAGCCCCTTGCCTTGTGTCGTTCAGAAAGGGCACGCTCTCTAGGTAGCGGTCTCAAGCTCCCCTCCCCAGTTATCCGTTGCACAATTTTGATTCAGGGCTTGACGACATCAACTTTCATCTGGCGTCCCTAGGCAAGGAGGATAGACAGGAATCTTTCACAGCTGATTTGTTGTTGCCTGTACTCTGAATTACTTTGGTAATACCAATCACTGCAGTAACGAAAGACTACATTTCCTCGTTAAACTTTAGTAAATTGTACTTCAAGTTGATCATACACTCCTGGAAATTGAAATAAGAACACCGTGAATTCATTGTCCCAGGAAGGGGAAACTTTATTGACACATTCCTGGGGTCAGATACATCACGTGATCACGCTGACAGAACCACAGGCACATACACACAGGCAACAGAGCATGCACAATGTCGGCACTAGTACAGTGTATATCCACCTTTCGCAGCAATGCAGGCTGCTATTCTCCCATGGAGACGATCGTAGAGATGCTGGATGTAGTCCTGTGGAACGGCTTGCCATGCCATTTCCACCTGGCGCCTCAGTTGGACCAGCGTTCGTGCTGGACGTGCAGACCGCGTGAGACGACGCTTCATCCAGTCCCAAACATGCTCAATGGGGGACAGATTCGGAGATCTTGCTGGCCAGGGTAGTTGACTTACACCTTCTAGAGCACGTTGGGTGGCACGGGATACATGCGGACGTGCATTGTCCTGTTGGAACAGCAAGTTCCCTTGCCGGTCTAGGAATGGTAGAACGATGGGTTCGATGACGGTTTGGATATACCGTGCACTATTCAGTGTCCCCTCGACGATCACCAGTGGTGTACGGCCAGTGTAGGAGATCGCTCCCCACACCATGATGCCGAGTGTTGGCCCTGTGTGCCTCGGTCGTATGCAGTCCTGATTGTGGCGCTCACCTGCACGGCGCCAAACACGCATACGACCATCATTGGCACCAAGGCAGAAGCGACTCTCATCGCTGAAGACGACACGTCTCCATTCGTCCCTCCATTCACGCCTGTCGCGACACCACTGGAGGCGGGCTGCACGATGTTGGGGCGTGAGCGGAAGACGGCCTAACGGTGTGCGGGACCGTAGCCCAGCTTCATGGAGACGGTTGCGAATGGTCGTCGCCGATACCGCAGGAGCAACAGTGTCCCTAATTTGCTGGGAAGTGGCGGTGCGGTCCCCTACGGCACTGCGTAGGATCCTACGGTCTTGGCGTGCATCCGTGCGTCGCTGCGGTCCGGTCCCAGGTCGACGGGCACGTGCACCTTCCGCCGACCACTGGCGACAACATCGATGTACTGTGGAGACCTCACGCCCCACGTGTTGAGCAATTCGGCGGTACGTCCACCCGGCCTCCCGCATGCCCACTATACGCCCTCGCTCAAAGTCCGTCAACTGCACATACGGTTCACGTCCACGCTGTCGCGGCATGCTACCAGTGTTAAAGACTGCGATGGAGCTCCGTATGCCACGGCAAACTGGCTGACACTGACGGCGGCGGTGCACAAATGCTGCGCAGCTAGCGCCATTCGACGGCCAACACCGCGGTTCCTGGTGTGTCCGCTGTGCCGTGCGTGTGATCATTGCTTGTACAGCCCTCTCGCAGTGTCCGGAGCAAGTATGGTGGGTCTGACACACCGGTGTCAATGTGTTCTTTTTTCCATTTCCAGGAGTGTAGTTCTTGAGTAAATAATTTCTAACTCGTTTCACTAAATGTGTAATAGGCCATAAGTGTCGTGGTTTATGAATGTTTAAATTTTGAAGTAACTTGTTCTCACCTAAATGGTAATTTTAAAAATGTGTGGCAGTCTAACGAGCGACAAATGATAATCTTGGTGAGGCCACCTGACATCCAACAAAACAAATGCAAGATGTAAAATTACGCCAAAGCCGGAACCGGCCTTCTGGGCTCCGCGCGCAGAATACTGTGCTTAGAGCGCCCGGAACAAGAAGGAATGACTCCCACTAAGGTAGAAGAACGCCACCCAAAACCATCAAGAAGCTGTCAAACTTACACGCCTCACCGGACAAGGGCGTCAAGGCGAGGAAATGTACACTGCCGTTACATACAGTAACCTCCAGGGCAGGTTAATGTGGCGTTAGCGGCCACAAGACAGAAAAATACCACTGGTTGAGCTTAACAATTGAGCCCTGGTAAAAATTGCTATTTTGGAGAGCGCGCCTCAGCGCGTAGTGTGAAGCAGTCGCCCTCCGTTTCTGGCGGTGGCACAGCTGTGGCAATCGCAGTTTTGGTGTCTCCCTCTGGTGGGAAAGGGGTAAAGTTGCCTGTTGACGTGCATTTAAGGGGCGCTATGAGCTCGCCAGTCGGTCAGTCTGGGTCAGTCTCTCGTCTCCACCTTGCTAGTCTGTCTCTCGTTCGCATTTGTTAGGCAGTTAGTGTCTGTCTGTCGGTCGGAGTGCTAGTATGTCTGTCGTTCGGATCCACTTTTAAAACCGGCAAATTGAGAGTCCTTCCACTCCGCCAGTAAGAGAACTCAGCGAGTGGTCGCCCGGTCGGGGCTTAGTTCCTGCATCTGAGTCTGCGCGTTAGGCCGCCAGTCTGCTCGAGTTTGCTCAGGCAACGGTCATTGGCGGTTGGTTCGATCGGTTGGTCGGTCGCGCACTGAGACACCAGATGACTTGTCCGCCTTGAGCGTCGGCGCATGTGAGGTCGCCACGTGAGTCCAGTGGGCCGCGCCGTATAGCGGGGGGTAGTGGCTTCGCGGTCGACACGAGAGCAACAGGAGTCAAACCACGACATCGGGCTGGCCGGTGCGAGCCGCGACGCCGTGAGACGGGAGATCGGCGCGCCTTCCTGCGTCCGTTGAAGCGGCTGGCAGCGGACAGTTCGGGAGAGCGTTGGGGATGCTGCACCAGGTCTTCGCCAGGAATCGCAGTTTATTAGGAGTTAAGTGATTGGTGATATGTTGTGTGATTTACTCTTGTTAAATTCTACTTGTTTTCTTGGTCAGTCTCTCGTCCCCAGCTTGCTCGTCTGTCTCTCGTCTGCATTTGTTAGGCAGTTAGTGTCTGTCTGTCGTTCGGAGCTGCCTCTGTCATGTTTGTCGGATTTGGTGTGTTAACGAATTTATTATTTGGAGTGTAACGGCCTAATTCCTGAAATATGTTTTTATCTTGCCTATCATCTTAGAGCATCTTAACTTCTTTGGCCAACCCTGTAGAATTTTATATAAGATTTCATTTCATGGGCTTTTATTTAAATGATCGTTTTAGTCTATAAATTTGCCACTTTGCCACCGTATGACTTTTCTTAGAAGTTAAAATCAAGTTGCACTTTCGGTGTCAAAGTTAATATTTTAATTTTTAGTGTTTTGTACCATTTTCATCCCTCCTGCGAGGGTGCATAGTTTGTGTGCTTGTATAAATTGTTAAAACTTTTAGTTTAAAATAATCTGGTGTGTTGCAGATTTGCACCAGTGTAGTCTTTAAGAGGCTGTTGTGAGCGGTCGTAACTACGGCCGTGTCAAAAGGGAAAGGCAAGGTTCTCTGCCCGAAAGCTCATACAGTAAAAACTTGTTTCTTTCTGCCTCTGAATAAATTGTAACTTGATATTTAGAGGGTGCTTTCTGATTATAATTTTAAATCTGTTCCTCTTAAAAATGCTTTTAGGGGATATCAAAGTGAATAAAATTCGCATTTGTTAAAAGGAATTTGGTTATGATTTCATCACTTTCTCCCTGGCAACTACTTCCATGCTCACATAGTGTGATTAAATGTGTTAATGTTCTTGATGAATCGCTAGTAAATAAAATAAATTCTTAAGTATATTCTTTGAAAATAAATCGCGGTTCAACAATGTAAGAAGCTGAAAATAGTAAATGGTAATTAGAAATCAGAGCCGCCTTCCCCAGGTACTCTACTCGCTGCTTTTCGCCTCGGCGACACTACGAGCAGCAACACGAACCTAAGTCAGTGGAGAATCGCGAGACTTCGCAATGGTGGAGGTTTCTCTACGCAAATTGCAATGCACTCAAACGTGTAGGATCCGGTTTCGACGAGGTCGTGCACCCTCGTGACCACTGCCCTTCGGTCCATACACGCCGCCAACGGTCCTGGCGTGTTGTCGCTCTGCTCCTGCGTCCCCCCAACCGAACTCCGCACCCACACCACACGCTAGAAGAACGAGGTCGCCCCAAACATAGGGCAGCAGAACTACATATCGACAAGCGCCGCTGCTGCCACTAGCGGACAAGTTACGAAACAAAGTGGCGACAGTGAACACGAGCTGAAGACAAACAACGCCACCATGCCAACTAAACGATACGGTCTCAGAAGAAACCTACACACGGCACCAACTCGATCCGCAGCACGGCTCAATCATGAAGACAAGAGAAAGGGACGTGGAATCTCGTCGACGTATCGCTGTGCTGTAAGGCTACCGCGGATGACAACCAAACGGGTCCTACTAAGTAAGAAATGAAATGGCGCCCCAGACAATAATTCCTGGTTGTCTGGCCATACAGAAGGCGACAGTCAAGTTGGCATCAGACCATCGTCTGCGGCGTCTCTAGACACGTTTTCACTGGTCATCGGAACACAGTTCGAAGGGAAGCTGACGACTTTCACTTCAGTCAATGAGATTTCAAGTCGAATGTGCCCGTCATGACTGCAAATGGGCTTGTTGGTGTACAGATGTCAATGGTAGTCGTGATAAGGGACGCTGTGAGCTCAGAAACCTTTCTGTGAGCCACTTCTTAATGGTCTTTGTGGCACTGAAGCACAAGTTTCCTGTCGGATCGATGATATTGATGAATCCGAGGCTCTGAGTGCCTCTCTGATAATTACTCGGTCTTCACGTTTTGTCGTCTCCCTAGGTCGACCACTTCCTTCTCCAGCTGAACAGGGGGAGGGGGGGGGGAGGAGGGAAGTATAACTTTGGCGTGAATTGTGCCCTCCGCCACACACCGTTTGGTGGCTAGCGGAGTATAGATGTAGATGTAGGTGCTGTGTGTGTGTGTGTGAAATCTTATGGGACTTAACTGCTAAGGTCATCAGTCCCTAAGCCTACACACTACTTAACCTAAATTATCCTAAGGACAAACACACACACCCATCCCCGAGGGAGGACTCGAACCTCCGCCGGGACCGTAGATGCTGTCTTCGGCCCTGGTTAACCCTTTCCTGTCAACATCGTCAGATAGTGCCATTGCTACAATTCAAATGTAGAGCGATTCGGCAATTACTCCCACCGGGTTATTTGAGCCAAGTTACACGTCGTCTTGTCAATGTTGAAATCTGCGTGTACTGTCCACATGTCTGCCTATAAGACTTAGTTACTTTCCAACTGATTATACGGAGTGAAATTCGCAAAGACTGTATGCCCTGATACCGACATGTCCCCTGTTTACTATTCTCGCAAACTGCATGGTGAAATTGCACTGCTGCAACAATTTATCCATCGGCTACCAAAACTTACCATCTCGCATCTTCCTCTGATACCCTTATGAATGTCAGTGTGTGACCAATTTGCATAGTTCCTTCATGGTGTGTCTTTCTTTTTATTTATCCTGAACAGGGTGAGGTTCCAAATCGGAGATTTTGGAAGCAGAAACTGCTAAATTGGATGAAGCTGTCAGGAGTAATAGTTGTATATAATGTGTTTCCTCTTTAACATCACATGTTTGTTCACTTGTTATAGTATCTTAGAGAGACAGTGGAGTCTCGACTTGTGTCAACAGTTGTAACTTATAAATGTAACGTTGGTCACATACCTCCACACATTTTTTGTGTTAATTTATAAAATAGTAGTCACATAGCTCTCATTTTTCGGTGTGTTTCCCAAGTTTCATAGATTCTGATTTGGCATGTAATACATAATTTAAACTGTGAAGTGGGCAAGTTCGAAATCCGCCATTGTACGACATGTACAGGAACCTATCATAAACTCGTTTTGGTCTGATCAGTCAAGAATCACAACAGGTGCTGCACTCAAAGCTGACAGTTGATTTACATCTCTCTCGGGCTCCTTCGTTTACAGTATTTTGTGAGTTGCATAGAGTGTACTTGCAGGTGCTGGTTGGATATGTCAATGCATTGCAAGTGAATGAGTGCATTTCTGGGTGGATGCATACTTGTTATACAACAGCCAATAACTTTTATTTAATTTTCTAGAATCTGCTTTTACGTGCTTGTGCAGAGGTAGAGGTTAAGTATATGAACACCATATTACTTGTTTTAAGGTTAGTTCGCCAATTGATTACACCGTGAGTTACACTTCTGTATCGACGCCTTGCACGTACTCAGCTAGCAACCAACAACACAGGCGAGTTGTACAGTCATGCACCCCGCAGGGGACTGCTCTTCAAACGCCAGACAAAGTATGGCTGTGTTCCACCCGACCCCCAGGTGGCAACCCAAGCGCCACCAGAGGACCATTTCTCCTCTGCTGGCCACAAGACTGAAAGGAATCCCTTCAGTATCCTGGCGCCCTGTTAGTACTTAGGCCGATACGTGGGCTACACACGAGCAGTTCCCTCCAAATGTGTTTCCTGCTCATAGCCAAATGAGAAACCATTCCCACTTTTATGATCTCATTCTGGAGTCATCATTATGACCACCCTGACGTCCATGGCGACTTTCATCTGAAGGAGCTGTTGGCCATGGGCCTACACCTCCACACAGAAGATACGTTGCCTCTGACATCATGACCAGCAATTGGACTTTGTAATATGTCTCTTCGATTTTCATCAGCAATAAACGTAAACTCTTGTGTATTCCTTCGGGATTTTTAACTTTTGCTTTTCCTCTCTGGACTTTGATTGTAACACGCTTAGTGTATGGACGTTCGATTTAGAAACTGTCATATTCAAGTCTTCAGCCTGCAGATATTACTGTTGTTCTTTCAATAATCAAGATGGCCGAACGGTTCTAGGCGCTTCTGTCTGGAACCGCGCGACCGCTACGATCCCAGGCTCGAGTCCTGTCTCAGGCATGGATGTGTGTGATGTCCTTAGGTTTGTTAGGTTTAAGTAGTCCTAAGATCTAGGGGACTGATGACCTCCGATGTTAAGTCCCATAGTGCTCAGAGCCATTTGAACAATTTGAATAATCAAGAAGAGACTTATTTTCAATTATCTTGTTCCAAACGAATACCTGTGAGAGAAGACTATTTGTGTTTTTTTTTGTTTTATTATTTTTTTATTTGTGGTAGGGTCTTATGGGCCCAAACTACTTAGGTAACCGGTCCCTAGGCTTACGCACTACTTAATCTAACTTCAACTTACGCTATGGACAACACACACACACTCATGCGTGAGGGAGGACTCGAACCTCCGACGGGGGGAGCCGCACGGACCGTGGCAAGGCGCCCCAGACAGCACGGCTACCCCGCCGGCTTATGTATGTTATTCACTTATTTGCTGGGTATTTTCCTTTGCTACATTTGGCACACACATCAAACAATATTTAAATTTAGCTCGGCAATCCTGTCTTGTTATACAGGATGACTAGAATCAATTAAACGCAGGTCAAAATCGATCTCTCTCTATATTACGTTGATGAACACAGTTGCAGAGGCGGGCACGGACAGGGATTAACTCCCTGCTGTAAAAGTAATTACAAAGTAACATGTAATAACAGATCCACTCATTCTGAATATGAAATACAGGGCGACAACTTTCGGTAGAAATGAGTTATTTTCAATGTAAGAAAGTCAATTACTAGTTAGTTAGTTAGTTTCATGTTCCATGGATCATTTTGCACGATAAATCGTCATGATGTGGAACGAGTCCTTTTACATTCATATTACAAATTATTTTGTACCTCTGTCTATACTCTAAACATCACCATATAATTTTTCCCCCGAAACGAAAACAGACTGAGTTAGCAATTCCTACCCACCACTTTTACACATTACGAATATAGCAATTTTTCTATGGAATAGAAGGATTTGTCAAGATGAAACTTTTTGAATTTATTTTCAAATTTTTTACCTTTCTGTCAGACATTTTAAGTGGTAAAAAAATTTTGTTGCAACGTCGTGCACCCCTTTCTGTGCTAAAGACAACCTGAATGTTGAGTAATGAATGTAATTTTTTCTTCTAGTATTGTAATTTTTCCTTTCAACTGTAGTGGATTATTTACAACATTTACTTCATACTGTCGAGCAGTAGTCAGTATGCCCAATTCCTTAAACAGATATCTACAAGATGATCACGGGTGAGCACCATATATTATTCTTACAGCAGGTTTTTGGGCAATGAGGACGTTCTTTCTTAAAGATGAGTTACGCCAGAACATCATTCCATATGACATTACTGAGTGAAAATAAGCAAAATATGTCAATTTACTGATTTCTCTCTCCCCAAAATTTGCTATGGTTCTAAGTGAAAAAGTGTCTGCACTAAGTTGTTTTAGGAGTTCCAAAATGTGTTTTTTTTTCAGTTTAAATTCTCATCACTATGAACATCTAAGAATTTTGAAGTTTCCACCCTACGCATTATTTCATCACCCTATGTTACACTTCTAACTGGTGCAGTACCCCTAGAGGTGCAGAACTGAATATGATGTGCCTTGGGAAAACATTCGCAGATAACCAGTCAACGGTACTTTTGAGTTGTTCACCATTTCTTCCATTTCTGTATGTATATTTGAAGTGACTACAAGACTGTTGTCACCTGCAAAAAGATCTAACCTGCTTGTTGTACATTAGAGGATAGATCATTTACATGAGAAACGGTAGTGAACCTTAGATGGAGCCTTGGGGAATCCCATAAGTGATTACTCTCCAGTCAGAATTATGTCTCTGGATTCTGTAGATTGAATTACTACTAAGTACAACTTCCTGCATTCTTTTGGTTAGATATGACATGATCCATTGGTTAGCTATACCATCAATCACATAATATTTCAATTTCTCTAGGAGTATACTATGATTCACACAATAAAATGCCTTGGATAGGTCAAAGAAAATACCTACCGGTGCTATTTTGTTATTTAATGCTTGTGTGTGTGTGAGCATTTAAATGGCATTCTCAGCAGAGCAACCCTTCTGAAACCCAAACTGTGATTTCCTGTGGCTACTATTGTTGCCAAGGTGTGATACTATCCTAGAATACATCACCTTCTCAAAAATTTTGGAAAATTATGTCATCAGTGAAACAGGTCGATAGTTACTGACGTCTCTCTTCTCACCTTTCTTAAAGAGGAGTTTAACACTGGCGTAGTTTAATCTCTCTGGAAAAATGCCTTGAGTTACTGATGCATTACATATTTCGGACAATATTGGACTTATTATATGGAACAAATCTTTAGTACTCTATTGGAAACACCATCATAACCAGAATAGCTTTTATTCTTGAGAGGATGTATGAGTCTCTTAATTTCAGAAGAAGACGCTGATGATGGATTCGTATAACGTCATTTTATGAGAGTTACTTCTTCAACATATTGCTATGATCTTTCTCTCGAACTGTTGGTGTCTATGCCTTCTACTATGTTTAAGAAGTGATTATTAAGTACATTTGCTACCTGCGACTTGCCACTTATAACCCTTTCATTCAATTCAACAGTAATGTTATCCTGTTCTGTGGTTGGTTGTCCTATCTCTTGCTTCACTATATTCCATACTGTCTTAACTTTGTTGTCAGACGTACTGATTTCTGACAATATGTGCAGGTTTCTTAATTTTTTGATAACCTTTCCTAGTAATTTTGAGTAGTTTTTGTAGCGCGCATCTACTGCAGGGTCTCTACTTGTTCTTGCCATTTCCCTTTTCCGTTCAAAAGATAATTTACTCCCCTTAGTGATCCATGGTTTTTTACTTGACTATTTAGTGTCCCTTCTGATTATCTTCTGCGGAGAGGTATTTTCAAATACTGATATGAATTTATCATGGAATAGATTAAATTTTATATTAACATTTTGTTCTTTACAAATTTCATCCCAGTTTGTATGTTGTGTGGCAATTCCAGAAAAAATTGTTCGTTGCGATTTCTTAGCAAATTTGTTTTTATAACATACTTTATTCGTACAGTTTTAATGTAACAAAAATACTCGCTAATTAAAGTAGAGCATTTTTTGACAAGGGTACATTTCAGTCGAAGCCTTCCACACCACTGCTAATATCACTCTTCCTCTCCTCTGAACTAGTAGCGTTCGTACCATGGGAATTCGGGATGTTTATCAATCCTGGAACAGAGATATGACAGTTTGTGAAACGCCAGTAACTACTAAAGCGTATGGTACATTCATACTTGACAAATAATATGGGAAATTTTATAAATAATAGACAAGAAATTCTTGGATATTTATTTTATTATTATTATTACTATTATTTTTTCAGTAAACACAGCAGTAATCTGGATTTCGTAGGTTATCACAAATCGGACACTTCCTAAGCGTCTAGGAATGCTTGATGTATCGGCGGACAGTTCGTGCAGATCTCAGTAAACTTGGCTTTTTGTACTTATCAGATGGATATGTAGTCACGTCCAATCGTTTTCAAACGGTTAGAGAGGTCATTTGGCACTGCTCCCAACGGGATCACTTTCGCTAGTTTATGGCAGAGTCGCTCAGTTCGATTTTCAGGTCGTCTTATCTGGCAAATTTTTCACTTGTTTATCGTCCATACTCCTAGTACTTGGGTTGACAATGTCAGTAATCCAGACTTCCTTTTTCTCTACAAATTATTGTGATGGCTGACGAACTGTGTTAAAGCATTAGATCTGTCTGAAGTTGTGGTCTCCCACAGTAGACTGGAATGTTCGCTTTGTAATGGTTCTTTATTTACGTGAACATTACGGCACTCCAACCCCAGTTCTCGATACCGGTAATATCGAACTACTTTTCTGCGAAGTAACAGACATATTTTTGTGACAATATTCACATTTGGTTTTATTAATGTATAGGTACTCCGATGTATCGATATATTACAGACATGGTTCTTGTGTGTATTCATTTCTGGGAGACTGTCATAATCTTTGACGTACTTATAATCGTTTTGGCGTGAATGCGCACAGAGCAGTCTTTGTTTGACTTTGCAGAAGTTATATTGTTATTTCGCTTTGTAAAAGAACAGTCAAGTCTTGTGTTTGGTTAAAGTGGAAATTAAATATGTGGAATATTGATATCAAACTGTTTTCTTGATGATGTGGCAATTAAGAAGAAGTATATGTGAATTTACAAGAAATTTATTAAAAATGTGGATCGTGAACACCAAGTCAAAAATTATTTCTACCATGCCATTGTTCCGATCTGGTATTGTTTGATCATTAAGAATTTCCTGAAAAACGCATTTGTTAGGTCTTCAAATATTGCTAAAATACAGATACGGACCTTCTAGCAGCCAAAGTGGAATCACCCTAGAATCAGCAAGATGAGCCATAACGACATCGACGAAATCTACGTGGGAATCCATTCAAGATAAGTGCCAAATTAATGACTTATTTACAGCGACTTCATTATTTCTGCTCTGACGATACCATCCACAGTGAATAACTTAGTTGTTGCCCGATTAAGCGAACATATGCTGCGAGAGCAACATTATTAATCTGATTTCTAATCTACTATTTAGTGGTGGTATTGTTAGAGTTTCCAACATCTTTTTCTGACTTGTGGTCCCACCAGTTACTTGCCACCGGCAGACTGTAATTTTGACACAAGCTCCAGTGGATCACTTCAGTCAGCTACAGCACTGTGCCTCTACCTGTAACCAGCCTAAGCGATGTTATTTGCAACGGCTCAACATGTGGCCGATTGTTTTCTCAGCTTCTCTGCAGATACTGCACTTCGGATCTCCTCCTGATAGATGTATTATAACTGAGTCAGTTCTGATGTCCCTCTGTTACTGCTACTATTTTTATTGTGTTCCTGTTACTATTAATATTACTATTAACATTATTGATTACGCACTCAATTCCTTATTAATGGACATGTCTGAGATTTCGCTGAACTATCTGAATCAGTAACTAGTCAGTACTGTAATGGTCGTTCTTGAGAAATAGGTTTGAAAGATGTAACAATGATGTTTGGAAAGAGAAGTTGAGCGAAAAAATAACGTATTGCCAAGATGAAATAAATACGAGTATTATAATATAGTTACCCAGGGAGGAGGTTTCCGGTCCCCAGTCTGCCTTTCCGTCCCTTGTCTAACGCTTCCAGGGCTTCCATGTCTTCTGCGGAGAGCTCGAAATCAAACACCTGCAAGTTCGTAAGTTATTTATTATATCAGTTGTAATATATGTTTCACAGGGTAAGCATATCGTTTCGCAAGACAGATGATAATGCAGATACAATGCAGCAAAAAAGGCAATATTTGTCAGCGCATATATTTTATGATCGAACGGCTAACAGATACACTACTCGCCATTAAAATTGATACACCAAGAAGAAATGTAGATGATAAACGGGTATTCATTGGACAAATATATTACACTAGAACTGACATGTGATTACATAATCACGCAGTTTGGGTGCATACATCCTGAGAAATCAGTACCCAGAACAACCACCTCTGGCCGTAATAACGGCCTTGATACGCCTAGGCATTGAGTCAAACAGAGCTTGGATGGCGTGTACAGGTACAGCTGCCCATGCAACTTCATCAAGAGTAGAGACTGGCGCATTGTGACGAGCCAGTTGCTCGGCCACCATTGACCAGACGTTTTCAGTTGGTGAGACATTTGGAGAATGTGCTGACCAGGGCAGGTGTCGAACATTTTCTGTATCCAGAAAGGCCCGTACAGGACCTGCAACATGCGGTCGTGCATTATACTGCTGAAATGTAGGGTTTCGCAGGGATCGAATGGAGGGTAGAGCCACGGGTCTTAACACATCTGAAATGTAACTACTGTTCAAATTGCCGTTAATGCGAACAAGAGGTGACCGAGACGTGTAACCAATGGCACCCCATATCATCACGCCGGGTGATACGCCAGTATGGCGATGACGAATACACGCTTCCAATGTGCGTTCACCACGATGTCGCCAAACACGGATGCGACCATCAAGTAAACAGAACATGGATTCATCCGAAAAAAAAATGACGTTTTGCCATTCGTGCACCTAGGTTCGTCGTTAAGTACACCATCAAATGCGCTCCTGTCTGTGATGCAGCGTCAAGGGTAACCGCAGCCATGGTCTCCGAGCTGATAGTCCATGCTGCTGCAAACGTCGTCGAACTGTTCGTGCAGATGGTTGTTGTCTTGCAGACGTCCCCATCTGTTGACTCAGGGATCGAGACGTGGCTGCACGATCCGTTACAGCCATGTGGATAAGATGCCTGTCATCTCGACTGCTAGTGATACGAGGCCGTTGGAATCCAGCACGGCGTTCCGAATTACCCTCCTGAACCCATCGATTCGATATTCTGCTAACAGTCATTGGAACTCGACCAACGCGATAGGCTACAATACGACTTTTATCAAAGTCGTGATGGTACCCATTTCTCCTCCTTACACGAGGCATCACAACAACGTTTCACCAGGCAACGCCGGTCAACTGCCGTTTGTGTATGAGAAATCGGTTGGAAACTTTCCTCATGTCAGCACGTTGTAGGTGTCGCCACCGGCGCCAACCTTGTGTGAATGCTCTGAAAAGCTAATCATTTGCATATCACAGCATCTTCTTCCTATCGGTTAAATTTCGCGTCTGTAGCACGTCATCATCGTGGTTTAGCAATTTTAAGTGTAGCAATTTTAATGGCCAGTAGTGTATATCTAGGTAACTGAAAATGGCCTTGTGCGATAATACGAAAATTGAAAAGAAAGTAATAGTTGCAGGGGTCATTCAAAAAATGCATAGCAACTGTGGAACCTGCATGAAAAAAAATCGTTGGAGATGATGAACATTGCACGCGGCATGTGTGTGTGTGTGTGTGTGTGTGTGTGTGTGTGTGTGTGTGTGCGCGCGCGCGCGCTCGCTTGCTTGTGGCACTAGAATACTGATGAGGACTGTACGCTACAACGTTCAGGTAGTAAATCATACTTGTAGTATGGCTGTTGTGTTGCCCATATGGGTGAAACAGAATGTACAGCTTAGTCCACAGAATTCGCTCAACCCACAGCGCTGGTACTGACCAGTCTGTGTCCACTACTTAATGACCTTTGTCCTGTGTTACAGGATTAACCTCCTGTTACGTCCAGTTACTATGTCTTATTGCCTTACCCGCTCTGTAATGTCGTGATCCAGTTATTTCCACCAGTAACACTAACGTTATGACATTATCCTACCATGATGCCGTAATTTCTGTCCTCTACTGACATCCTACTGGGTTACATCGCGTGTTACATCTCCATCGCCCGTAACAATAGTCACACTATTAGAATGAGATTTTCACTGCAGCGGAGTGTGCGCTGATATGAAACTTCCTGGCAGATTAAAACTGTGTGCCGGACCGAGACTCGAATTCGGGATCCGGGCAAGTGCTCTACCAGTCGTGCTTGGGTAGCTCAGGAGTTCGAGTCTCGGTCCAAGACACAGTTTTAATCTGACAGTCAGTCTATTATATTACCGCATGCCTCTTTTAATCATTGGAATTGCTTGTTGCCCTCAATTATCCCAATGTTACCACACGGTACCGTCATGTTCTTTCCTTTATCGAAATATTACTGTTACTCGCCGTATTACAACCCCATAATGGAAAGTAATAGTCATATTGGTACACTACGGCACTCCTCCTTTAATAAGAGGATCTGTTTGTTAGAGCTGGTTTCCTAATATTAACACATTGCTCCATAATGATCCTCTCCATATTCCTCTCATTAGTTCACGTTATTGTTTCAGCCCATTACCTTCTCATCACCCAAACTTACCCTCATCCTACTGTGTTATCTACGGTACCCCGTACTTCTGCATTAAGTAATACAAATAATATGTAATTATTTTCAAGTGATTTGATGTAGAACAACAACAGCAATACTGGTTTTGATGCTACCTTTTCTAGACGCACCAAGCATCCAGGAGATAAGCTCCATTTAGAGCAAATTGAATTTGTTACTTCCCCTTATAACTGCCATAGAAAAGTCACTTATGGGCTATAACAATCAACAGTCATCCTTATCAACCCCTAGAACACCTAAGAACATTCACTATGATTCATTATTGCATATTGTCTTTTTTATCAGTCACAAGTATTTGTAGTGCAATTTCGTCATTTAGCTATTGTCCTAACTTCATTTTTTCGGCCTACAAACGGTAACCATCAAGATTTAATGTCGTTTTGTATGCATGCTTAAATTGATTTTTAAAAATATTCATGCACTGGCACCTGAGTCGAGTCTCTCAGACTCATTTCACGTCTTCTTATTCCTTTGCACACTTCTGCAATGTAATTCTCCATTGCTGAATGGTATATGGTAGCAACGAATCATATTTACTGTTGTAACTCTTCAGGCTTTCCCGGCGAGATCTTGACATGTGGAATAATCGGGTCTACAACCGGATGCTTGTGTCGCTCTGGCACAATATTTCGGCCACGTAACTCGTTGCCTTCTTCAGGTGCTACCTGAGACGAAATATTGTGCCAGAGCGACACAAGCATCCGGCAGTAGACCCGATTATTCCACATGTCATATTTACTACTATTTTTACAACATACCTAACAGAAAATTGAGAGATCAAGTAATTCTTGAAATATGGGTAGAATCTGAGGGTCTCAGCGATTTTATTGATAGAGATTCGGACTACATACTAAATGATGAAGATAAAGACCGGGAACATTGTAATGTAAGTATTGTCAGTGAAGAAAGTGATGTACATGAATTAGCAAATATTTCAAACGTAGATGAGTATGACTTACCAAATATTTCAAACCTAGAAGATGAAGATAATACCAATAGTACTGAAAATATTGAAAGTATCGAATAAAACTGCACGTAAGGAAACAATGCTAAGGAAACGTAATATAATAAAATGTGAAGTTGATAAAGCCAAACTCCCCCTTTTGAAAACTATTGTAATTCCGACAGGCGGATTTGAACTATACTTTTTTTCAGATATTACAGAAGAAATTGTACAGTTTACTAGTGACAGATCTGAAAGGATATCTAAGGAAAAGAATCTCGAGAAGAGTTGGAGAAAATATGGTAGTATAGAAATAAGAACACTGAGTAGTCTTTTGACAGCAGCTGGTCATCTAAAAAGCAATTTGTCAAATATAGGAGTACTGTGGAGCAAAAAGTACGGTCCACCAATATTTAGAACCACAATGGGTCGTCAGAGTTTCGAAGACTTGTTATTGTTTCTGTGGGTCGATGATAAAGCTACAAGAAATGTTGGAAGAGTGAAAGATAAATTGTCTACATTCAGAGATATTTAGGAGGACATAAATCATAATATTAGACAATGTTATCTACCAAACGGAACTGGCTATCGATGAACAATTTGCTCCATGTATGAGTTGAAATCCTGATAAGTATAGAATGAAAATATTCTATATCAGTGGCTCTAAAAATTTCTATACGCGGAAACGGTTACCATATCTCTGAAAAGATGAAAATGATAGAGATGAAAATGTTAATTTCGATGTTTTCAGTCATCTTCCAACAGACTATTGCGGCAGTTGCCGAAATATCACAATGGATAATTTCTTCACATCCACTGATATGGCAGATTTCCTGCTACAAGATAAGTTGACGCTTGTAGGAACAGTTCGACAAAATAAAATTTTCTTCCCTAGAGAATTTTTGCCAAAAGGAGAGCGTTCGTACTCTACTGTTATACATTCCAAAAAAGTGTAAAAATGTAGTACGTTTCTCCACAATGCATCGTAAATTAAATGTATTTAGTGAAGATGCTTTTAAAGCTGACGTAATAAAATACTATAATGAGACGTAAGGCGGGGTAGAATCATTAGATCAGATGGTGCTTACTTATTCCTGCAAAAGGAAAGTAAGATGGCACCTGGCACTATTCACGAACTCAGTTGATGTGTGTGGATTTTCAGCAAATGTGCTATTTTTTAAATAAAAACCAGACATATCACGTCAAAAATGTGAAAACCAGGGATCAGACACTTCTTGCCGAATTCGCTAAAGATTTGGCTCCACCCCATATCAAAAGAAAACCGAAATTAGTACTTCATGAACCTGTTATTCATTGCGAGGAAAGTGCAGTAGTGAAAGAAAAAGCTCCAGCGATGAAGAAGCGTTGTTATATGTGTGACTCTAAAGACGAAAGGATGCAGAAAATTGTTTGTAGCAATTGCAGGAGAAACGTCTTTGGTGAGCATTGAACCTAAACAGTGAAGTGCAACAACTCCTTTGTTTTAAAACAAGACACAGAAACAGAAATTTTACAGCACTTAAGTCTATCAATGTAATATAAAAATTTATAACAGATGAAAGATAACATTACGAAAAAACACGAGATTCATCTCAAGTGCCTACAGTGATAAAACACTAAGCCTAGGCCTAGGGGGTGTAGTCTGGACAATATGTTAGTAGTGCACACTCACCTTGAAGTTCTCTTTAACGCGAGCGGGGTTGGAGCTCTTTGGAATGACGACGACCTGCAGCTGCATGAGGAAGCGCAACAGCACGTGGGCGGTGGTCTTGCCGTGTTTCTGCGCGATGCGCTTCACAACTGGATCTCCCAGCAGGTCGTATCTCGGCAGACTGGAATTGCAAGCGTGCACTGATAAGCAAAATGTTGTGACCGCTGTCCACCGGGACAACGATTGCCGACTGGTGAAAATGCAGTCACGTGACGTGTCAATAAATACATGTAAGCAGAGGATACGCGAGTGGGTAATCATTCTAGCGGTGGTAAGCGACACAAATGGGGAAATCTGTTGACAGAAGAGACTTTGACGCAAGGTGGATTGTTGTGAATTGGCTTTGGGGACGAGCATCTCGGAAACGTGGAAGTAGTCGTAATTTCGTGTGCTGCTCTTGTGAGCATGAGTCGCATCCCGGCACGCGACCAGGTTACCAATAACGTGTCGGTATGACCTGCGTGGCGCAATCAGGATGTTAACGACACCGTGAGTCTGTAATTACCCTAGTGGCCTTTACAACGAAGATGAGAGGGAATAGAATGTCCTGGGCTACGTAAGGTGGTGTAGGCAGCGTAGGAACAACTGACAAGTTCTTGTACCAAGGGGGGTAAGACGGGATTTAGACTGCGCTGGTCTGCCGAAGTAGTAAGGTACAACTTCTCCCTTAAACCAGTTTATTTGACTGTTAACATAAAAGGTACGACCCTTTACCCTTTCTTCTGCATACAGTTTCCTACAAGTCCCTACGGGCTGAGCCAGAAACGTCATCACAGTGTGCTTATCACTATCGACAGAGACAAGTGTCTTTGCTACGAGGCGTGTTTTTTAAGTAAGTACCGTTTTGAAATTTAAAAAAAAAGACGTGCTAAGGTATCTTAATTTTATTTTTACTTGAAAGCCTGTACCATAATCTATGCACCGACGCTATTATAGTCTGATTCTTCCTTGTTTACGCTGTGTACTGAGTGTTTCAGATGCCTCCGATAATCGTGAGTCCCGCCGACTGTGAAGTACGGGTTGTTATAAGATTTCTTAGTGCTAAAGGCCTAAAAACGATCGATATTCATCGTGAGATCTGTGCAGTTTAAACATTATGAGCGATGGAATGGCAAGAAACTGGGTAAGAGCATTCAAATATGACCGCACGAATGTGCATGATGAACAATGGAATGGGCGTCCTTCGGTCGTTAATGAAAGTTTGGAGCACGAAGTGGACAATACGGTGAGAGAAAACAGACGCCTTAAGATTTTCTCCTTGCGGGATGACTTTTCTAACGTTTCAAATGCTTCAAATGCCTCTGAGCACTATGGGACTTAACTTCTAACGTCATCAGTCGCCTAGAACTTAGAACTACTTAAAACCTAACTAACCTAAGGACATCACATACATCCATGCCCGAGGCAGGATTCGAACCTGCGACCGTAGCGGTTGCGCGGTTCCAGACTGTAGCGCCTAGAACCGCTCGGCCACCATGGCCGGCCTATACCACATCTACTTGAGAGAGATATTCAATATCAATGAGATTATTCGGACGAAAAGATAAAGTTACTACTTATCTAACAGCGGCAGTTGCGTCCATCACCTTCTCGTGGTTGAAGTCTTTATCGTTCCATCAGTAGCGGCTGCTACCCTCTAGAAGCTGCTCAGTGTTACACTCACTTGTGCTCTCTTCAACTTCTGCGCCGGCTCTCATTTTCGCTGCTCCTGTATGTTCTTTATATACGCGCTTTGAA